>NW_020837995.1:5117457-5479741 GCF_003676395.1 Aethalodelphis obliquidens
AAAAAAAAAAAAAAAAAAAAAAAAAAAAAAAAAAAGTTTACCTCTTTACCATTCTATTGAAACATGGAAGAAGAAAGATATACTTCGTTACTTTGCCTACTATTCCCATTTTATGAAGAATCATGTGCTTTAAATAGATGTCAAACTTTTTAAACTCTAGTTGGTCTTTCCTATTGGAAATTTTAAACTGTGGGTTGAAATCGTGTTCTCTATAGCTTGCCTTAGGAAGCTCCTCTATGACCATAGATGGAGTCGTCCTTTACAAGGTCCCCTCTAAGTAACAGTAATCAGTGTGGACTTGCCCCTCAATCCCTAAGCTCCTCCCACACCCTCTGTCACCAAGGCCTCCTCTCTCTTTCTGGACAAGCTGGTCTGCTCCAGGGCCTTCAATAACATCTGTACCCTCAGACCTAACTTTCCCTCCCCTTGCGCGGTCCCACAGTGTTTCCTGTTATTCTGACCTTGCCTTCCCCACAGGGCTCATCTCTATTTTATGCTATCTATTGTGAAAACAAGATCATCTTCCCAGAGAAAGCATCAGGCCCCACTCAAATCTGCTGTCATTGTGGAAAGAATCCCCAAGTCCTTGCTCCCCAAGGCACAGAGCCCACAGTTGTTGTAGCTTCTTTTTCTATTCACACTCCGCGCTGAATTAGTCACCAAATCCTGCCACATTTTTTTTTTAACAACAGAGATAAAATCGGTCTCTTTTTCTTCATTTTAATAGCTAAATCTCTGATTCAGGTTCTGTTTAAGTCACCCATAGTCTACTGTCACTGGTCTCTCTCCCTCTCTTCTCATCAATTCAAAATACAATGGTTAAAATCGTCTTCATCTCATTTGCTTTGACTAGATTTTTATTTTTTTTTCAGTTCACAGGCTTAGAATCATAAAATAATAGAATTTTAAAGACAGAAAGGACCTTAAAAATCACCCAGTCCCCATTCTTTTATGGATGAGGGAATAGGTAGTGAAGAAGGCCAAACTGCCCAAGATGATACAAATTGTCTGAGCTGGAATTAGACCCAGGCTGCTGACAAAGGTGAGTTCCCTTTAACAGTCCACATTGCATCGTCCTCTGTGTGAACACTGAACCTTCCGCTCCTCCCAAATCCTGTGGACTGGGGTGTCTGTCTTTCTCACTGTACCTCACACACTTACAAATTTCTTTTACTCTAGTCAGGGAGAGCTGGTTTCCTCCTAAACTCTTTTACTCAATTTCCCCACTTTCATGGACTCACATATTATTTCTATCCAACTACTACAACACTTCCTTCCTCTGATTCAAAACTAACTTCAAATCTAATCTCCTCTAAGAAATGGCATGCTAGTGGTCACCCTCTCACCAAAATACTCAGCTTTCGTGTAAATTTTCTTCCTCAGCCTTCTCTCTAGCTTATTTGAATTCAATTCAACAAGAAGTTACCAGCACCTACTAGAAGCTGAGCAAAGTGAATAATCCCTTTGTCACTTAAAAGGCAGGGAAAAAACAACAACAACAATAAATGTAAACCAATCCAGAAATCATTTCAAACCCTCCACTAGCTCGGAAACATAGCTGAAGATCAGGGCTGTCATTCACAAAACACAGCCTAATTTTGTTCTGTTGTGATGCCTAGAAGAATCGTTTTCTCTTGGATCCATTTCGGTCTATTCGCAAGTGTTGCTATTAGGCTATGGAAGGGTTTCTAGGAAGGTCTAGCAATGGAAATCCTTATTATTTTTCCTTTGTTAATGATTACTGGTGTTATTGGAAAAATCATATCATCTTCTCGAACTGCCAATTTTCTCAAGAAATTTCACCCCTTGTCCTCAGAACAGATATAATACATTATAATACACTACAAGGTGCTGCCCACTATTGCTTAATAAAATTGTGTCATTAGAAGTACTCTTTAAAATTAGTGAACTATTGCCTGGGGCTGGAAATATTTTTATTGTCTAAAGATTTTCTGTTGTAATGGAATTGGACTTATTCATAATATTTAAAGTTCTGAATTTGTTTAGTTACCAACTTGATGGGAAATGGGCAGGCGTTATTTATTTAGGGTGTGGGAGAGGCAAGCTTTTCTTCTGAGACCAAATTATTGGCAATTCTTTAATTAATCTAGTAGAAGATGAATTGAGATCGCAGGATATTAGTTCCTGCTGATACTCTAAAAACGTGACACTGTTACATCATAACTAATGCGCGAATCCCCAGGGACACAGCATCCTGAAAATGTTACCTTAAATGTGAGAGTACTCATTACTATGATGGAACCAAAGTATGGATTTGACTTATCTGCAGAGCTTTGAAACTGGGGCACTTTTTCGTCTGTGGGTTACGGCCCCATTTCTAGAAAAATCTATCTGGGCCTAATGTAACCTAGCAAATCTTTCAAATGAAAGAGTCTTGTGGGAGGCAAGTTGTCATTTTCTGACATATTATTTAGGGCTCAGCTCGGGTTTCATTCTTTCTTCTTTCCCCACTTAAACCCCCTGCTCATTCGCCACAAGCGCCATTTTCTAATTAAGGCAAATGAAATTTGTAATGTGTAGAAGGGAGACATGACCCCCCCTTGTGAGCCAGCCTCGCTCTTTCCTGCACACCATTAAAAAATAGAATCCAGGGGTGGTTGTTGTTTTAATTGGTATCACTTTGTCTTTAGTGCAAAACACATGGCAATAATTTAGTGAACTTCAGTATTTCTCTTGTGGCAAATTGATAGCATAATTTTATTATGGGTGGAACAATGGCTTCTGGAAGCAGAGGAGATTCTCCCAGAACTACACATAACTCGGTTGACAAAACGTAATGCTTGGAGAAGGTAATGAAAACAGAGCTGAGGCTCAGCAAGGACTAGGAGATTTCAGTTTTTCGCTCCTGTCAAAAGGCTCCTCAGTAAATCATACCTGAAGCTTATTTAGCGTCAGAAGCCAATAAGCTGATAAAGTACATTGGGGTGCTCCCCTCAGAAAAGGCACACTGAGTCATGTGATCTCTGGTCCCTGGACCCGATGGGGTCATATAATCTGTCTGTGTATTTTAATAAGTAACCTATTAATGTTCTCTTTGGTGCTAATTATTTTACACTTCACTTGTTTCCTGTTTACTGACATTGCTTTAGCAATTTCACTCTGAAAAAATTACGAGGAAAGGGAATCCGGATGACTTTTACTATTCTATTCTACAGGGGTTTACTACTTTTCTCTTTAACATTCTTCTTCTATACCAGCCCAGGCCACCAAACACAAGCACAAAACACTGAATCCATGGGAACATTGTAGGATAACAGGAAACCTGCATATTTCGTAAAGCAAAGAGCCACACTGAGTCACACAGGTCCAAGACTATCAGTATTTAGTAACTCATAGCTAAGAAGGTATTTGGAGTTTACCCTATGGAACTTGGCTTCAGGTAACACAGGAAATCAACCAGCTGTGACCAAATTCCACTGTGCTACTTTCTACACAACTTTATGAAGAAGAAACTTGCTCATGGGCACTCAAAAATACCTATGCATCCTTTCAACTGCAAAAACAAAACAGTGAGAACCAGATCCACAATTAAAAAAAAAAAGACCACTCTGCCCAAATGAAATCCTTGTGCATTTTTTTCACTGCATACTTTGAGTATTCTCACCCATCAGACTACTGGGATCAGAGTCCTCTCTTTGGAAGAGGGTACTTTTCTGAATTTTAGAAAACATAGTGCAGAGACAAAGAAAGCTCCCACGTGTTTCATAATTTTTCAGTGAAATGATATTTAAAATCCAGGTTTAAAATACCTGACAGTTTAACCTTGAAATTACCAAAATTATCAGCCGGGTGAAAGTATACTGATATCTGTGACCATCTCTGTGAAGGAGATCTATCAATTTTGAGTGCTAGATCAATCAATAATGACAAAAGGAATCCTCTGGCCATCCTTCTTATGGTATAGGCTTAGTCGAGAATGACCGGGTCCTTCCTCAAGAACTGAGCTGAAACCATTAAGTCAAGATCATTGATGAGATTTTTCACTTGTGGGTCTTTGAGGTAGATTTGAATCCAGATCTTTGGGGATTAATCCACTGCCCCACCACTCCCTTAGTAATCACTGCTCAAGTTTTTGTTTATCTAAAGTCTTTAAGGAAGTTTGGAACTCAAGAGGTCAACATTAAACAGCCTGAAACCTCAGCTCACAGGGACTTATCTAAAAGATAAGCTGTATCTAGAGACAGACGGGAAATCTCATATCTTTCAATGTTTACCTTGCAAGGGAAAAAGAGAAAGAACTCTGATGTGTTCCAACCTGAGTGCAGAATTAACAATTCTGACCAGGACAGGGATTTAGTGCAAATCTATCTTGAATGATCAGTCAGCAATAATGATTCTGATTCATGCACGAAAGACATGCAAACAAAAAACCCAGAAACAAGGTTTTCTATTATGATTACAATAAAACAATGAAGCAGGAAAAAGACGTGAAGAAAGCAAAATTTAAAAAAAGAAAAACTGTATGTATTTTCCTACCCAGATTGCTAACGATTTTGCAGATAAAAAATAATTTTCCTTGTTTCTAGAGAACAGAGGAAATAGTTCTGAAAGTCATGAATTGGATAGACTTTCTGGGATAAGCACTGGGAGATGCCACCTAGCCGATGCTCGTTCTCTAATATTTGAAAAATCCAACACAATGAAAACAACAGTAGCAACAACAAAACAAGTCTTTTAGAGTCCAGATCAAGAGGTTAATGGGACCTACATTTACTCATTAACAGAGCAAATTCTCAACTAAGTAATTTTTGGCAGGCTGCTCTCCAGTGAATGAATGCATGAATGAATGAGTGAAGTGAAGTAGGACATGGCCTAAAGATGATTCATAAAATACTTATTTCTCTGAGAGTTTTTAGAATACATTTAAAAAACACTCTAGCCTGTGGGTAATGGAAGCAACGAGGAAAAAAATTTACTGGAAATGGCAGCAACGTGGTAAAAAGGACTGAGGACTCAGAACAAAGTCACAGCCACCAAGACTCTCATTTTTAAAGGTAAAAAAATTTAGGGAAAGTAAACAACTTGGTATTGGTATATTCTGATCTATCTTTTTACCTTCCTTTTAATAGCTTCTAATTTAAAGGTTCTGTGTCAACTTTCTATTTTCTGCATTCTAGAAACAAGTTAGAGGCTAATGGGAAGATTCCTTTCTATTAATTTTTTTAATACAGCTTTATTGATCTGTGACTGGGGTTAGGAACATTTACTGAATCAGCAGCTATAATTCTGTAACATTTTCAATGAATTGTCTTCATATTTTTCCTACTTAAAAATAAGTACATAGCAACTCAATATCATCCTACTTTAAAAACATGCAACTCACTGAAATATAGACTTTTATTTCTGTGTCACTCTGAGAAACCATGTCAATCATGCCAACTGAGATGGATAAAGGACTTATTTGAACAAACTTTTGTCTCTCTTCCAAATACTGCTGTAATGAAGTATACAAGTAGGTAGAGCCTTGTGCCTAACCCAGGACTTGTCTGCGGAGTTTATTGTCTTTATCAATGAAAGAGAGGGGGCTAATTCTAAAAACCTTCAAATATCAAAAATAGTCTACATTTTTGGCTGAAATTCCCCCCCCCCCCGATATTTAGAGACTTTTGAAAACCGGTAAGGTTCAGCATGAGAAATTTTATCTTCAAAAAAGTTCCCATTTAAGTATTTTCTTTAAGGGGCATTTTTTGGAACCGTTTCAGAAACTTGTTGCATTCCTTTTTTGTTGTTTTGTGTTTTCTCTGTAGCACTGTACCTTCCTCTAAACGAGGAACTCTTTTTCTCCCCTTATTGGCATTCCAACCCAGCAAAGAAATATGCATCCTGAGATAATGCTGCCAGCTTGCTATGAAAACCATATTTCATTCTTTCTTTGCAGAGCAAAAGGGAAAAGCACAAAGGAGCTGGTATAATTGAATGTAAAGGATTGCAGCAAACCTCCCCTTTGAGTCCCCTCGCTGGCATCCCCTTCCTTTATTTCCCCCTCCACTCCTTTTGTTTACCACTTTTAAAAGGCTCTTGCTGAGCCTGAGCCGCTTGCCCAAATTTGGACTGAATCTCAATTTCTGGAAATGGTACTCCCATCTCTACAGGATAGAAGGTGTCTAGAAATGCTGGTGTGACATGGCAATGGATCGGAGGCACAGCTGCCTAGGTACAATAGATGTCTTCAATTTTCAGATCAGTGTGGGAATGTCAGGAATCTGCTACAGAAAGTAACACAGGCAAATCCTGTAATAGTCCCTCTAATTCAAAATTGGCATGCTACGGGTTGATGCCCTGGTCACCTCCAGTTCCATTTGCTGTAGACAGAGCAAAGTGAAATCCATTTAAATTTCCGGGCAATCCCTCCGGTTAAACATTAATCACGTGTATTTTTCTTTTCCCGTCTTTTAATCTCTCTTACCACCTCCCTTTGGTTTTCCTCTCAGAAACAACTGCAGGTTCCCAAGGAATGATAATACGACCATGGAGACAGAGTGAGTGGAAGCTGGGTAGAGCTGGAAAGAGACTGGAAACCCTACTGCTGACACCAACTCAGCTCTTTCACCCCAGGAGCGACTGTCGGGAAGAAAACGCTCTGGTTTTAGCAAAAGACCTCATGAGGCTTTTTGGCATTGCATCTCTGGCATCTCTGCCTCCTTCCCTGGTCACTGATTTCTCTGGCATAGGAGGCCATGTGAAAGAGAAGCATTTCACCTCAAGCTCACCAACGTGGAGTGCAAAAGCACTCCTTTTTGCCTTCCTTTCCTCAGCATCGGCAGTTTCAGCACATTAAATGCTGACAATGAATCTAGCACCTGGCAAATCTGACTTGAGATTCAAATGGATTTTTATTCAGAAACATAGATGTTACTTGGAAATAATCAGCGAAGACAGCAGCTCTGTGTTTAACAAATGGCTGTGGTGGAAACTGCTGAGCAGAGAGAGGCTGTTTGGTCCAGCCAGCTCATTCCCTTAGGTTTATCTCAACTCCACCTCCTTGGTCTATCACTCTCTCCTTCAATCCTTTTTCTCTTGAGATAAAAGTGTCCAGCTGTCTCTGTGCCTCATTTAGATTTCCTGCACCACTGGCCAATCGTTCCATATGTTTGCTACAAAATTATTTTCCTCAATTCCCAGCTTACTCGTGATGTCCTAATATTACAACATATTTCCTGGTGTCTGCTCTCCTTGCCGGGGAGTGACAACATACATACCTTTGAAAATGACTTGTCTTTGCTGTAAAGAAGTGCAACCTCTTTTACCACTAACCCAGCCTCCTACTCATTTAATTAGGCTTCGAATTGGGCTTGGGGATTCACTGACGGAGGGTCTGACATTGACCCTGTCTTCAAACCCACCTAGAACACTATTATTGCCCTTTTAAGTGTAAGCAGCAAAGGAAAGCATCTGGGCACCCACATCTCTCTGGACTGATGGACTCCTGAGGAAAATGATCGCTTTCCTGAGGCTATCACTCTGTTCCTGTCCATATTTTAATCAAGGCTGGGAAGGTCTTCTAACAAAACTGCCTTTTATTCTCAGAGTACTCTTAACTTATATGTTTGCACACACAAATTCTTCTGTCTCCTCATCTTTCCATATCGCACATAAGAAAACCAAGTCACCTGGGTAGTGAATGAGCCTTCCTAAAGGGAAAAACTGATTCCCAAGATAACTTTTCCGGCACAGGTTTTTTTTTTTTTTTTTTTTTGGCATTGTTGATATCTTAGTTCCCCGACCAGGGATCGAACCTGGGCCCCCTGCAGTGAAAGCACAGAGTCCTAACCACTGGACCGCCAGGGAATTCCCCTGGCACAGTTCTCAGTCCGAATTGAGCAAGCTCTTATCTAGTCTAGAAAAATTTGTCCACGTGGTCAAACTGAAATAGGTAAAACAAAACTGTCGCTTCCCATGAGGAAGTTCCACAAAGTGGATGTCTGATTATTAAAAGCTGTTGTAGCAAGAAAGATTGTTTTAAGACCATTGATGGAAAGGTGGGGCAAGCAGGATGAAGATATTTTATATCTTCAGTTTGAGAGGCCATACAAGGACACTGAAATCTATTACACAAAGGAACTCTCTGAGCTACCTTCAAGTGGAAAGTTCTTCGAAATTTCAGTTTCATACATTTTTACGCGGGCCCTGGAGACAGCCTCCTATCAAGAAAGGTAAGTCCTTTATTCCTAGTATACCTGTTTTCTGTCAATAAGTCACCCTATGGACTTTGCTTGTTGGTATATAGATAAGGATACAGTTACTGCAGTGACATGAGTTTTTAAAAGTATGGTATTTCTTCCTTTTAAAATTAAACCTGGAAATAGGAACTTAAAAGTTAATATTATAATTCTTATATAGCATTGAGGAAAGTTACATGAGAACATGGAAATGTTATGATTTTTCTCATAGTATTTTTAGCTTAAGGAGTTTTAATCGTCAAAGTTGACTTTACTATATTTCAATGATTACTATTGTCAAAGATGTATGAATGCATCCCAACAAATTATTCAAGCAAGAATTTCCTCATTAAAAAAAATAATTTTCAAAAAAATCTTTTGTCAATGAATGTGTGTAAGCATGCCTCCTGAGGAAATACCAGACATTAATACCCAAGACTTTCCTTCAAAACGTCTAACCTTCACAGCTATTTGAAGCCACTTACCTCCTAGGGTTCCCTAATCTTACCTCCCTGGCATCAAAGAACTACAAAAAAAAAGGATCATCTAAGAAACTACAAAAGTCTAGCTTTGTTTAATATAGAAGCTATGCACAGTGAGTTGTCTGCTCTCAAATTTTATCGCCCCTTAAATATAGGTCTATTTCCTCCTGAAAGAAATCTCCATTCCAGTTTGTAAGCGATGTTTTTAATGATGTTTTCATTGATATCATTGTATGAAATCATCATAATTCTCTCTCATTTTTACAATTATGTACTTTTAACTATTTTAACAACAGACAGCATCTATGGTGCGTGTCAGCACTACGCTGAGTACTTAGCATGCAGTATTTCTCTGAAATGTTACAACTATATAAGATATAAATGACTATTGTCCCCATTTTACAGATGAGGAAAGGAAGGCTTAAAAGGGTTAAGTAATTTGCTGAAGGTCAAACATCTGATGAATGGTGGAACCAGGATTTTTAGCCTCCCAGGGTCTGGTTCCGGAGCCTACGTGCTCACCTACCACGCTATATTACCCTCCAAGATGTAATCAATATTCAGTCAAAGTACACCATGTTTGCTTCTCCATGGTGAGGAGGTTATTCAGGGTGAGGATATTCATTTCCTTGCTTTTCTTCTCTCCTAATGCACACACTTTGATGATTTCACAGCTGATGTGACTCTCCCCCAACTGAACAGCCTAGAAAGCCAGTCTCACTACTTGTGATTACCTTTGTCAGCGAAGTGCATACACTGAAGATCTGGTCATCATCATTTTTTTAAAAGTCTTAATCAGGTTATTGATTATTTATGGACTTCTGAGGGCTAACTGTAGGAAAAAATGACTTAGTGTCATAGATTCCACTCTTTTCCTGAAATCACATTTTGATTTGGGAGTATCATCACTTTTTGCACACTCCCTACTGTAAATACATGGGAAAAGCCCATTGAGATTATTTCTAACACTGGCTGCTAAGATAAAATAATCTTTAATTCCCTGAATTATCTCCTAAACTTCCTTTTTGCTTATTTGTTCTGAAATTACTGACTGATCTTAACAGGTCTGTTTTTATTGCTTATTGCTCTCATCAAGTGCGTGAAGCCATGTTCCACTGCGTATTACTACAGAGGTTATTTTACAGCAATACTTAACTACCCTGACCTTGCTTGGCCTTTCTATTTTAAGAGGTAAGTGAGAAGCAGAACTGAAACAGCAAGTCTTCCATGATTTTCTGATGTGGATGCTTTCTATACTATTCTAATTCTTTGAGTATGGACATAACAGCACACAAGTCTAAAGTCCTGGCCTCAATCAGAGAAGCGGGTATCATTTCCTAGCAGAGCTGACTAAATGAGGTTTAGGAACTGCTCTCTGATCCCTGCTTTTTTTTTTTTTTTTTTTTTGCTGAGAGCTCTCAGGGCCTGGAGAAATAGTTTATAGCCTACTCTTCTCATCTCTTTTAGTTATCACTTGGCACTTAAGAACAGTGATTATGAAGCCTTTTGAAATTAGTCTGGATAGCTTTCTCTGTTTTGAAGATGATATCATCAAGACATCGGTCAGTTTCAGAATATACTGCACAGTAGCTGGTATTCTCTTTTAAATTTCTTTTTGAAATCCACCAAAATTCAGTCCCTGTGTGAAATTCCTGGTAGTCTTTTAAAAGTATTTTCTGTGTTATCCTCATGAGTCACACCTTATTATCAAAGTTACGGTAGCTGTTAACTAAGAATTGGACCTAAGGGCAGGATTAGAGGGTTTTTCAGAAGGAACTGTGAAAATTAGGGAGATGGAATTATTTTGTAAAGACGTAGGTGTCAACATTGATGCCATATTATGGAAAGTATGCGGTGTGATAGACTGTCACATCCTAACCCTTGGCATCCTGCGGCAAACACGGCTCAAATAATAGAGAAACAAGAAACCTAAGCTATCACACGACAGAACTCCTCCTCCATGCCCTGGGGCTCAATGGAATTCAGAAAATAAGGGTGCTCTCTCCAAGTTCCAAGCAGGTGTCTAATTGTGAGAAACGCTCATCTTTAGATACGACTGTAGCATCTTCACTCTTCAAGTGTAATGACTACATCAAAAAGTGCAGGTAGGGCTTCCCTGGTGGCACAGTGGTTGAGTCCGCCTGCTGATGCAGGGGACACGGGTTCGTGCCCCGATCCGGGAAGATCCCACATGCCGCGGAGCGGCTGAGCCCGTGAGACACAACTACTGAGCCTGCGCGTCCGGAGCCTGTGCTCCGCAGCGGGAGAGGCCACAACAGGGAGAGGTCCGTGTACCGCAAAAAAAAAAAAAAAAAAAAAGGACAGGTAGTGGATGACAGGGAACAGCACTTTCAAAAAGAGCAAAGATCAAAGGTCAAAGTCAAATATCAATGTAGAAATATTTCATTTTTCCCAAGACTCCCATCACAACCACCCTCAACTTGCCGCAAATTTATAAACATTATGATTTTAAAGCAACATTCACTGCTTCAAGGACCACTGTATATAACGGAGCTCGGTTTGACAATCAGTATGATATAAAATAACATGCAGGGCAAATAAGTCTTCTACCATCAACAAAGAATGTATTTACTTTATTGTTTTAGACTACTGATAGCTTGTGCTAGAAACATAAATGAGAATATATATACGTTGACATGTGTGTATCTACTCTATGAGGCTCATATCAACGTATAATCACATACACATCCCTGTCTGGAGATTACAGCCTTTATTCCAAGTTTTTGGTCTAAAGGGTATCTTTAAATGTACATAGTTCCAATCTTTAGAAGAAAATTAAAGTGAATTCAAGTCCGTATTGTCTATCCTTTCTTTCTGCCTTTCTTTTCAGGTTAGCAGTTTATTTCTGCATTAATCACCCTGACAGAAGCAAGGCAACTCAATTTTCTGCTTCTGTAGGTAGGCACATCACTTTCTGTACAGCACTAGGCATGAAAAGGGCTGCAGCTAAGCTTTGGTTACTGGTGTAATTGAAATGCTATCCACACTATAGGGTGCATTAAAGTCAGATAACGGCAGTTCCTGTGGCCAATTTAAGTAGCTTGACTTCCCTGGGAAAAAAAAAATTGCCTGACAGATAAGGCAGACAAACTGGCTAATTCTCCAAGCATGTCTCTCATTGTGATCCTAGAAAAATGAGAAAAAAAATGAATCACAGAACCACAAAATCAATTGACCCTCGGGTAGCTCATCAGGCAGCGAGCCTGATAAACCTAAAAGCTTTGTTAATGTCTGCCTGCCTGTATCCCACAGATAGAGCACTTTGTAAATGAACCTGCTTTGATAAATATATTAAGGAAAGCTGTGAATAAAGGCAGAGACTTCTCATTTGTAAATACAACCTCTGCTACATGGAATTAGAATGATAAAATGGAGTTCCATGTAATTAAGTTTGTATAAGGCCTGAAATCCGTGCAAATACTTTCCCTGAATTTTGAAAGAGAACTGTCAGTTCAATTAATCTGAACATCACCCCAAGAATGTACCGAACAAAATTAAGCTGCTGATAAAACCTGGGCCAGTATTTTGATAAGTAATTCCTATATCATTTCTTGGCCACTGTGATCATTTTATTTAATCCTCTGCCCCTCCTTTTCCTCAGCTACCCTCTAAGCCACATACAAAGAGTGATGGCCCATGCACCTCCACGGGAGTAGTCAGCCAAATGGCAAAGCTAAAAATGGGGAGATCTTTTTTTATTTTTTTATTTTTTACCCTGTGTTCAAAAAAAAAAAAAATTAGGGTAAATAACATTCTCCTAGGAGATGCTACAGAGCTTGCATCTTCATCAGCCTAGAAAACCTAGATTAAAGAAACCTTCCGAGAACTGATAACTCCACGTGAGGACTGCACCAAAATACCCAGCGTGACTATTTTCAACGGGAATGACCTGAACTGAATTTGCCCTGTTCAAGTCGAGAATTTTAAAGCATCAGAGATGGGGAAAGTGAGGCAGAGAGGAAGAGCAGAGAGGAGAAAAGAAAAGAAAGAGGCAGAGAGAAAGAGAAGAAGGATACATCTTACCAAAACCATTTACCTAGTTACCTCTTCCTCTCCCTGTGCACTACGTTCACACGTCAAGGTAGAAACACAGAAGTTATCCTCCTCAATTTCATTTGTTTCAGAAACAACAAAAGAAGACAATGATTGAGAAATCTTACTTTAGCCACGGGAGAAAGACATTGATTTTGGGGTCACTCACCAGTTGTTTACTTGGAGAATTGTAAGTCCTGTGTCTTGAGCTAACTGTTTCTTCTGCTCTTCGGAAGGGTACGGATGCTAATGAAAACACAAATGTTTTGAAAGATGTATCAGAAGTTAAGAAAGAGTCACTTACGTCTAAGAATGAAACCACCGTTTGTGATTTCTTTAGTCTATGGCTTGATTTTCCTAATCACAGCTTTTTAATCATGTGGGGGGGAAAAATGTGGGCAGAGACAAGAATCCAAAAACCTGCTTGTGCAGCCCCGTTCCTGCCACACTGTGGAGGACAGTAGCACAGAGCACGGCAGCATTGCAGGTATTCAGTTTCTTCCATCAGTCAGGGACGCACAGCACTTTGGCGATGGGTCAGAAATTTGGTTGGCTACAATCACTTCAGTTACACTAAGGGAACGACTTGCGGGCCCATCTTACTTTACTTCTTGGAAAACCTCTGTGCAGCCTTTCTCCTATATTATCTTTGTGAGACGGCTCAATATAATCATTATTTCCTAGTTAATCTAAGATTATTGATAGTCAGTTTGGAAAGTAAGATCGTCCATAATCGCAACTATTCTTCGAAGCCATGGCTACCACTTCAGTTACAGCAGAGTTTACTGACAGTTGTTTATGTTGACTCCTTTAAGGGACAGTGGAAGATTCTTTCATTTTTACTGGTTGCTGCTCTGGGTTAAGAGGGTCGCACAAAGTGACCACCCATCACAAGGAATCAATTATGTGCAATACAGAAATTTTACATTTTACCCTAAAGTGTGGGCAATAAGAGAATGAAGCCATAGGTTTCGGTGTTTTTTAATTCTTTACTTCCCATCACAACTCACCAACATTTATAACAAACCATCCTCCCATCAGCAAACCACTTTCCTCTCTCATTCTGAAATCAAAGATTGTTACTGTAGAATTGTACATTTACTTTGAGACACTGTACTTGCATGTACATAATTATAAAACATGTCTGTTAAATAGGTCTCTGCTCTACATTCACTGGTTTTCTTAAACAGAAAAGTAAACTTTTATAAAGCATGTCAAAGTCGTTCCTAAACGAGAAAGCCTTTAGTAATAAATATTTCCCATCAACGTTATTAAAGGCTGACATTAGGAACAACAAAGTATTCCATTCAGAGCTTTCTAATCATTCCAGTGTTTGAGAGAGTGAATGTTTTTCAATCATCTAAGATTTTATTCTTCAGGTATTTCATCTTCTATAATAGCATACATTATCCAAAACGTGTGCAATTACTTATTAGCAAACCCAAATGCCATTAGGTTAAACAAAACCCCCTGTATTGCAAAAGGGGTTAACTAGATTTGTATTAATATAGAAGCCAGGCTTTTAATATTCTGCAAATGTTAACAAAGAAAGATGATAATGTTGAGTTAATATGGGTTAAGCATAAAATGAAAATAAATTTTTCTGATTGCGAGGTGTTGACATTTTTTTGGCTAGGGCCTCCAGCCTGTTCCTGAAAGCTGTGTAATTACAGAAGGCTTTTCCCCTCCTTCCCCCTCCTGCTTCGAGCCTACCCACATTAGTAATGACCCCTTCACTGCTTCAAAAACCACTAATGGTCTTCAGCATGGGCAAGAAAAATGAACAGGATAAATTGGAATCCACAGTCAGTAATTTGCATCCTATGAGGCTGCTTTGGCCACTCACACTCATTCCTGGCCATCAATCGTTGCCTGTCAGGTGCTGCACTCTGCCACCATGACAAATACTCCTCCTAACACTCTGATTCGTCCAAACAATGTAATTGTCCTCTATTCTCCTTTTGGTAATGGAGATAATGAATGACTGTACAAACAAGAAGGATTGCTTATCACAGATGCTGGGGTGGCTTCAAACTGGAAAAGGCCTAGGGTACAAATTTTAATTGACTGAAAACACTGGTTGGAGGGAAAATGACCAAAAAGATCCCCAAATCCTTCTTGTTGTGGTATTTTCCTGACAAATTCAAGGGAGGAGCACCCTTTGACTTTTTATTCCTCTAAGACGTTGAAAGCCTAGGTTTCTAGGTGATGTGCCCAATGGAAATCAATTCTGCAAATAACAAAAATGAAAATAAAGACTTATCACGAGGATGTATAGATCTGCATTGGTAATGTCATCCAGTATGCTGTTTCTTCATGCAGTGGGTTTTTTTTTTTTTTTTTTGGTGTGCTCAGTCTTGTTCACTATTATGATGCATTTGCCCAAGACAGTTCCGACAAAATGTGTGTTGTGGTGTGTGTGTGTGTGAGGGAGACAGGCAGAGACACATACAAGCATATATACACACACACACACACACAGAAGGTTTAGATGAAATAGAGGTTTAGGATGTTAAGCTAGTAGAAGACTAGAAAGGGGAAGTTAGTGTAGAGTCAATTCCTTCAAGCAGGACTGTACATTCAGATTGAGTAACAAGAATTCTTCCCAGTGTTTTATTAGAAATTAAGTCAAATGACCACAAAATTACATAAACAGTGCATTTTATCTTGGGAATCCCTGAACTGTACTTTCACTATGAAAGCAGTTGCAAATTCCATCCACAATCATTAAAATAATTGGGACCTTACCAAAATTCACCTTGTGCAGATGGCTTTTTTTTTTTTAATTAATAGGGAAGACCATAATAACTTTCACTTATTTAAATAACGTTCTGTGGTTTTTGAACATTCATGATTCTATGCCCCTTTTATACAGGGAGTGGACTGTTTATCTGAAAGTGTTCTGGCAGTTGGCCACTGTATTTCTAAAATTAAAAAAGGAATGGAAAACAATCAGCTTTCAGAGGAATTGGAACCATGGCAATGTGTTTTGGATTAATTTACAAATATATGTATATATTTAAGGCCAAACTGTGGAACTAGAGAATTTCTACTACATGATCTATCATAGGCATTCTTCTACTTTATTAGAACAGACATCATATTGAAATAATAAACATGGGAAGCCTTCACTTCTTCTTTGATGTATATTGCTAAATGTCTGACTGGCTCAAATTTAAAATAAACTTTGGTATGTTTGCACTTGAAAACTGGAAGTAGACCACAAGCAATAATTTGTTGTCAGTTTCTATATGCTTGGACTGAGGCTATAGTTTAGTCTGTTCACTGATGGGGGCCAACCCACCCTGGTCCAGCAGCTCAGAGGTGGCTCAACTTACTCATAAGAACACACATTGTAACATAATAGCGATGATGATGATTCCCTTCATCAAGAAAGAACCAGCATAGGTCAAAGTTTTTCACATCCCCAAATAATTTAAAGCCACTGTTGAAGAGAAGTGAATCACAAATATCCTCTTACTTTGAATATCAACTGACAACTGTTCAAAAAGTTAGTAAGACACGTATGGCTCATGACTCAATGCAGACAGAAAATATTTTTTTAATTGCCTTTTTTCTAAAGACTCATTCGAAAGTGAGATATTACCTGTATTCCAGATACTGACCTTAGACTCTTTTTTTTTTTTTCTCATCCCTTTGGGGTTAAACTGGTTTATCAAGTACATGCAAACAGATCTACAGTATTCTTAGACTGTATCAGTGAAACAGTTTTTAGGTGAAATCACTTAATGATAATTTTCTTTTGTGGTTAATCCCTCTTCATTTTTGTCCAAACTGGAACCAATTTATCATAATCTTTATTCCACGTTGAAAGGATTTATACGGATGTTTTAGAATACTTCAAGTGATATTTCTAATCATCTCATGAATTAGAAGTACACAGTAAATGAAAAAGGTAGTTTTTGCAAGGTTAAAAAATTGGAAACAACCTGTCAAATGGATCATAGTTAAATAAAATGGGAGATTCTCATGAAAAGGTTTTCCCCACATATTGTTGCATGAAAAAAGTAAACTGTAGAACAACATGTATTACCAATTTTTGTAAAACAGATAAACAGCTAAATAAATAAATTAATTAAATGCACACATATCTATGCTTGTCATGCAAGGAAAACATCTGGAAAAACACACACACCCCGTGCTCTGTACAGCTTCATGTTGTATAGGGCATGGGGTGCAGGCTTTTACTTTCTGTTTATATACTCCTAGGTTGTCTGCATGTTTACTGCTGCAAACAATTTTTTTAAATCCAATATTAATTTTAAAGTAATATTAATTTATTATAATTATAATTAATTTATACACTCCATATTTTTTTAAAAACATAGCAATTTAACTTTTTATACAATTAGATATTCTCTTCTGTTATGGTAACTTTTTCACTGGATACTTTTAAAAGCAGGACACCTTGAGAATTAGTTCTTAAGGTTACTTTCCTACCCTATGAGTTCGACTCACTGGTCTATAAAGTTTACTAGATGAGGGCTTCTGTGGTGGCGCAGTGGTTGAGAGTCCGCCTGCTAATGCAGGGGACACGGGTTCGTGCCGCAGTCCGGGAGGATCCCACGTGCCGTGGAGTGGCTGGGCCCGTGAGCCACGGCCGCTGAGCCTGCGCATCCGGAGCCTGTGCTCCGCCATGGGAGAGGCCACAGCAGTGAGAGTCCCACGTACACCAAAAAAAAAAAAAAAAGTTTACTAGATGAGCTCTTGAAAGAACACTGTGCAATTTGTCAAATTTCTTCTGTAATGATGTAATATAGCCTTTGAGACAAACGATCAAGTAACTTGTTGGGCAGGTTCTTAGTTTCAGCAAATACTTGGAACTTGGTCATCATAATCACCACTTCCTTTTCCTCAATCCACCCCTAAGATACGACTTATTTTATAGAGTTAATTCAGGTGACCTTGAGTTTGATGATGCCACTTGTAGATGAAACCCTCTAAGCAATTTCTCTAATATGGACAATGAAACAGCACTGGGTAAATATCACTTATTGCTCTGGGACCAGGCTTATTGAACTGGTACAAATAGATGGTGCTAAAGGCCTAACCCTTGAAAAAAATCAATGCATTTTCATAGAATGTCAAACTTATTCAGTGGCCATTAATTTAACACCTTTTCTTATGTAAACAGAAATTCTGACGCCATGATTAGAATGTATACTGCAAATGAAATGTGAAAATAAAATTGGAAACAAGATATTTCCTTCCCACTAAATTCACATAGTGAGGGCTTCCCTGGTGGCGCAGTGGTTAAGAATCTGCCTGCCAAGGCAGGGGACACGGGTTCGATCCCTGGTCCGGGAAGATCCCACATGTGGCGGAGCAACTAAGCCTGTGCGCCACAGCTACTGAGCCTGCACTCTAAAGCCCGCGAGCCCCAACTACTGAAGCCTGCGTGCGTAGAGCCCGTGCTCCGCAACAAGAGAAGCCACCTCAATGAGAAACCCGCACACTGCAACTTAGAGCAGTCTCCGCTCGCCGCAGCTAGAGAAAGCCCGAGTGCAGCAACAAAGACCCAATGCAGCCAAAAATAACTAAATAAAATAAATGAATTTATAAAAAAAAAAATTCACATAGTGATTTACTTGGTATTTATAATTTTTAGCCCTTCATTGTCCTGTCTTATTTTCACAACTTGTCTTTATTAAGTATAACTTTCTGAGAGTAAAGCCTTAGGTATTTAAAATTTTTTTATTTCTCCCCCCACTCTGTCTCAGTGTCTTTAAAGATCTGTAGAGGGCTTCCCTGGTGGCGCAGTGGTTGAGAGTCCGCCTGCCGATGCAGGGGACACGGGTTTGTGCCCCGGTCCCGGAAGATCCCACATGCCGCGGAGCGGCTGGGCCCATGAGCCATGGCCGCTGAGCCTGCGTGTCCGGAGCCTGTGCTCCGCAACAAGAGAGGCCACAACAGTGAGAGGCCCGCGTACCGCAAAAAAAAAAGAAAAAAAAATGTGTAGAAAGAGTGAAAAAAAATAGACGTTAAGTTCTCATTCAAGCTTTGTCAGTAGTTCTGCCACCTTAAACAAGACTGTGCCTGGGACTTAGTCTCTGTAATAGTAAAATGAGGTTAACAAAGCTATACGTGGTTTATAAAATATCTATGGAGATTATAATAATAAAGTTTGTGATGGTTAGTTCTGAACCTCACTGACTCTCTCACTCCCTCTCTCCCCCCCACACACACACATATACACATACACACACACCCCCCCTCTCCTCTCAAGTTGTCTGAGCTTCTAATCACTACCTCAGGATGCAGGAGCAACCTGCAACCCTTTGCTCTTCCATTGCCAGGCTAACGTCGGGTTTCTACAGAAGCACTTCTACATGAAGAAACATGATGTATCTCCTGCTTTGAGTTACTATTTGTAAATCTGCATTTTCTGGGTGTCTTATCCTTGTCCTAGTTCTTGAGATCAGAACCACAAAATATTAGAGCTAAAAAAGTCTTTAAACAGAACCCTGTCTTGCGACCTAATTTATGTAGATGAAGAAACCAAGACGCAATGGCTTAATTAACACTCCAGGTCATAGAAACAGGCAGTGGTAAGGCTGGGATAACCACCCGCTCTACTGATATTTAGTGGAGGACTTTCCCATTCTAACATTAAAGTTTTTTACTGAAGTACCTTTTCCCTTTTCTTTTGGTAAATGTGCCTTGATTTTTTTTTTTTTTTTTTTTTTGGCGGTACGCGGGCCTCTCACTGTTGTGGCCTCTCCCGTTGCGGAGCACAGGCTCCGGACGCGCAGGCCCAGCGGCCATGGCTCACGGGCCCAGCCGCTCCGCGGCATGTGGGATCTTCCCGGACCGGGGCACGAACCCGTGTCCCCTGCATCGGCAGGCGGACTCTCAACCACTGCGCCACCAGGGAAGCCCAAAAGTGCCTTGATTTTACTTCAGGGATGTACTCAGGGCTTAGCCAATCAACATAGTTAATCATTCTGGCTGCTCTGAAGATGGAACCCAAGTTAGGTTAATGGGAGTCAGTAGGACTGTCAGTCAAAGGTGTTCTCTTTTCACTGGGGTTACTAAGTCAGTAGAATTTGTGCCTGGAGTTGTTGATGGCCATTATTGCCACCAAATGGACACAGCCTGATTGAGAATGAAGCCCACACAGACAAAAGCAGAGCCAGTAGCTATAAAGAACAGACTTGTGCACATTTCTGCCCTTGGATCCAGCTTTATCTAAATCCAGCCGCCCTTTACCTTTCAGCTACTTGAGCCAATTTATTAGTGCTGACTAATACATACAGCACAATTCAGATTATCAGAAAATTTCTCAGTTTACTCCATATTCCCCTCCAGCTTAAAATGATCATTGATTTTTCTTAAAAAAAGAGAAGGATGGTGAGGAAAAGGAGGGAGGCAGGGTGGGGGGAAGAAGAAGAGGCAAACCATTTTGCTTTAATCTAGATTCTGATCAAACATGGCAAAAATCTTGAGGATTTGGGATTTTTAAAAAAGTTGATCAGAGTTGTGATCCTAATAGATTAAAAAATCACCTAACTTGGAAGATAGAGGTTTAAGCATGCAATGTATATGGAACTGTGAAAATTTTATATCTTTTTTCTAATTCGAAACCCAAAGTATAAGGTAGACTTTTTATAATGACCATAGGGAGAGTAAATTTCAGTATGCTTCTCTGTGTCAAGTTGAAACTCTTAAGGGGGATGCATATAAATTTGCTCATCGAAATACCTGAGAAACACACTTAGACGCAAAAACCGTACAGAAACCCAAGGCTGTGATCATGAAAAAATGACACAAAAACCGTTGCAATCGTCTGGCTAATTTAGCATTATTTGATTTAAGTAAAATTCCCAGCTGCTGAAGGAGTGCGTATTTCAAATGTGTGATCACAACATTCCCTTCCATTTCCATGATGCTGGCTTGTCCATTGTGGTCAGTCCAACACTGGGTCCAGCAGAAAATCCTCACTAGCCTGGACTAGTCACCTTCCTCCAAAATTCCACAGTGCCTTCTCTCCTCCTCTCTTGTGTTTTTATTCACTTCACATTATCTTTTATGTATATATGTGTCCTTGTGTTATAGCCCTCGCTGCACTGCAATTCATTTGAGGACAGAGTTCAAGCCTTTAACCTTGAACCCTCTACAGCAGGGGTCCTCAACCCCCGGGCCGCGGACTGGTACTGGACCAGTACCCTGTTAGGAACTGGGTCGCACAACAGGAGGTGAGCGGGGAACAAACGAGCAAAGCTTCATCTGCCACTCCCCGTGGCTCGCATTACTGCCTAAACCATTGCCCCCATTGCTCGCATTACCGCCTGAACTATCCCACAGCCTCCGCCTGCCTGCCCCCTTCCACCGCGGTGGAAAAACTGTCTTCCACCAAACAGGTCCCTGGTGCCAAAAAGGTTGGGGACTGCTGCTCTACAGCACTTAGAATGTTTCCTACAGAATAGGTACTCAGTACATACTTGTTTGTGAGTACATTATTTCTTAAATTGACACTGTTTTCCATCAGGAAGGACTGACAGTGCCACATATATGATGCATAAAAACCCAGATAAATATGGGGAGATTCAGAGCGTCATTTGACTGTTTTACTGACACAGTATTTGGATATTTGAAAACATCTACTGAATTTTTCACTTTTCATCCAGATGTTTGGTGTCATGGAAACCCAGATTCTAGATTTAAATTAGCTGGGTTTTTTTAATGCCAGATGTATATTTGGGAGGCAGAAAATGTGGCTATTTCAGGAGATTCATTTCCATTTGAGTTCACGTGGAAGTAAACAGATTACATGATAATAATCACATCTTTTAAAATTCAGAAAATGTTGCAGAGATTTTAATAATAGTCAGATCCTAAGAGATTAACATGTTTGGTTGATATTTAGAGCCACGGTAGGAAGGCCTCATTAAAAAGAGCAAAGAGAAAAGCACACGCTCCTTTGTAGATAAGCTGAAGGAATACTGAATGAGCCTAATGGATTATCATACAGAGATTTTAAGAACAGTTATTAAATTATTATTATCAAGATATAGATAAAACAGAAAAATGGAGAAGGAATTTTTCATGAAACCAAGGTTAATGACTGAAAGGAAAAAAAGCGTCTTAGGACTAAGAAGAAACACTTTGTGCATCTGCAAAGGGAAATGTTACATCTACCTACTGCAATGGTACAAAGGGAATTCATACCGGCAGGAGTGATACAATTAAAAGACGGTCAGAAACCATCAACACTCATTTGACTTCTAAACTTCCAGAGACGTAAAAAATATATTAGAAAAACACATTTGCAGATAGGAGTCAGAATTTTAAGTGCAATGAATATAATTATTTTCCCATTGATTGAGATTTTAAAGCTGAGCACAGTCTTATTTTGAAAATAACAGCAATATATTCCTAAGGCTAGAGAAAGATAATTTTTATTTAACATTTGTTAGGACGCTCCCATGAGCTGCTTGGCCATGCGTGTTATGCTGCCTACATGGCTAATGGGTAATCTTACCAAATGAGCCAAAGGCCACAAATAAGGCCTTGACTCATTTAACAATCATTTCACATTTCCACACTATGACCAAATTAATATTTTACGGGGCTACTCAGTTCTACAGCCAGACCACTTTTCCAAAAAATTGAATTTTGTGCTTATTTATTTTATGGATCATTTGTTGCAATAGATTTTTCAAAACAGGTTTAGGCTATTTAGATTTTTCAGTGTACTGCAAAAGCAAAACTTACAGACTCAGAGTTTTAGACCTAGAAAGGACATCAGAAGTCATGTAACACAAACTTTCTCATTTTATGTCTAATAAAACTAAGGCTGGGCTTCCCTGGTGGCGCAGTGGTTGAGAGTCTGCCTGCCAATGCAGGCGACACGGGTTCGTGCCCCGGTCCGGGAAGATCCCACATGCCGCGGAGCGGCTGGGCCCGTGAGCCATGGCCGCTGGGCCTGCGCGTCCAGAGCCTGTGCTCCGCAACGGGAGAGGCCACAGCAGTGAGAGGCCCGCGTACCGCAAACAAACAAACAAACAAAAACAAAAACAAGCACACAAACAAAAAAAAGCTAAGGCTGACTGAAACAAAGTGGCTTGCCCCAAACTTTGTTGGCCTCCTCCTTTTTAAAAGATGTCCCTGACTTCCCCAGAAAGAACAAGTTTCACACTCATATAATCTCGAAGAATATTTCTTACGGAACGTGTTATTTCTACCTAGGAATTATGGATACCAGTAGGCAGATTTTATCCTGTAAGTTACTTACTATCCATATCCTATATATTCCTATGTCACTCTATATTTCTTCATTTGCCACACTGCATTGCAAATACTTGCTTATTTGTCAATCTCGCCTATTGGACTCTGCTCCTTGAGAGCAGGGACTGGCTATCCATATTTTACTTCCAGAATCTAGTTCACTGCCTAGCATGCAAAAGGTATCAGTTAGTGCATGTTGAATTAATCAAGTTTGCGAATGGAAATAAGTGAAATGTTTGCATCCGAAAAATACTATTCTGAAACGAGAGAAAGGGAAGTCGGTTGAGGTGAAAACTAGATACCAAATGAGAAGAGAAATTTAAGGAAGGAGACACTTAACAAGGCAGATAATACCAACTTCTCTCCCACACTGAATATGAAATGGTGAAAATCAGCTCTTATTTAAAACAAGAGTATAACTTTATATATGTAGAGAACCAAGTGGAAATTGGCAAATTCAGATGGTAACACTAAGAAGCTGTGGAAAAGAAGTAAGTGTATGGGACTTTTAATTAACATTTAATTACTTCTTGTCAAAAAGGCTAAGCAGTTGCTTTAAAGTTATATAATGTCCAGACAATTGACATACTTGTATCTAGTCTTATGACAACAACCCTACTGAACAGGTCCAGACACAGTGGCATAAGGGACTGAATTAGAAGGAAATAAGTTTAGCTATTAATCCATTACATTTCTTTAATAACCTGAAAAACGTCTGAATAGAAAATTGTGGGGTATCCGTGCTTTGTGTCCATCTAGAGGGGTGGGATAGGGAGAGTGGGAGGGAGACACAAGAGGGAGGAGATATGGGGATATATGTATATGCATAGCTGATTCACTTTGTCATACAGGAGAAATTAACACACCATTGTAAAGCAATTATACTCCAATAAAGATGCTAAAAAAATTGTGTGGTAAATATTAAAGAATTATTAAACAAGTTTACAAGAAATAATAAACAATTCCAGTATGTTCAGTCCAATTTCATCTGCATGGACCATGCTATAAATAATTTTGTCTGATTCCCTTAACAATGCACTGAAAGTCTAACTTGACAAGGGAAAGCTATCATGGATTTAAAGAGGAAGGAGTTGTTTAAAGAAACAGGGTTATCTCTTTTTCAAAAAGTTATTATCTCTAGAGTAAGCAGTGGAAATGTTGTGGATATTATCTTCTTTGCTCATCTCAGAGTACAGGATAAGAGAATGGGGTTAATGATAAGCTAAAAAGTCATAAAAATAAGAAGGAAGTAGCTGTAAACTAATGACTTCTTGTGATGCATAGCAGTGGTTAAAAAGAAAACTTTAGTAGTGACTGACCATTTCTTGCACCATATTGTAGAGAAGGTTTTAATCAGAGTGGCTATGATGAAACAGAGCTCCTTAATGAGTTAATTCTTTCATTTTACAGTTCACCAAGATACAAACTCTAAGGTGTAAAATACGAGCATTAGGAAATTGGTTCAGAGGTTCCGAACTGGCTTCTTTTCCTAACATATACAGAGCTTCTTTTTGCATATAAATGAGCATGAGATACAACTCTATACTTAGAGATATACTCTAAAAAAGGGGAAGTGGGCTAAAAAAAATACTTGACTTTTAAAAATTATAGCTCCATATTCTCTAAATGTTTCGGAACTTATCTGACTTTTAAAACTGTGGGAGAAAGATCATTATGTCTGTCCAGAAATTATGAAAAAGTAAGCCGAAGATATTACCCAAGTGTTTACCTTAGTTATGCGTGGTACTAGTAAATAAAGCAACCAATTGGTACCCTAATAAGAACACTCCTAACTGAGCCATCCAAAAAGGTCAGTTAGCAGTATTTATTTTGGAATTCCCCACACTTTTATCTTATCAAGTTGTTTTTCCTTCCCTTTTTTAGAGTGCCTGTTTAGTGAAAGCTAACTAATCCATCAAGATGGAGACAGAACAAGATACCGCCACAGCATTTATCTATCTTTGTACATATACTGTCCCCGTTCCTATTTTACCTAAGCTTTAGAACATGCAAATACTTTAAATAAAGAGTGTTTCTAAGCGGATGGAAAAAATCGATTTGTGAGTTTCTAATTTGTATTTAGAGCAAATCAACTCATCAGTAAGTAGAAGTCCTTCAAAATGTCTTTTGAACATACTTATGAGTATGTCTCTTCTGGTAATTAAGTACATAAGATCATAAACTATCTAATCCATGTCATAAGCAAACAAAATGAAAAAAATATATGTCCATAAAAATATGCCTTTATGACTCTGAATATCTATTGACTAGACATTTACTCATTCAAGGTAAAAGTGATTAAATATTGAAATACCAAATCATTTGATAGTATTTAACCTTTTACCATGATAATTGAATGCTATGCTAAGTAAATCTGAATAAGTTAAAAATATGTGCACTAAGAGAAAATACAAACACAGAAATTAAAAGTGTCATGAAAAAACAATAAGGATATATGCTAATATATGTTAGGAGCTTGCTTAAATATTAGTAGGTGGCTATTTTCTTTCTAATTTGCACAGGAAATCAGAAAATATTAAGAAAAAGCTCCTCTTAGCTTGGGTAGCTAAGCTGACCTCGCAGAAAGTATCTGCATCTGCTTATCAACTTGGATAAAAGAAAGAGAAGTAATGGGGAAATACTAAAAATATGAATATTTGAAATTATTTTACTGGCCAATTTTTTCCAATCCATTAAGTGATAAGATTTTACAGAAAACAATAGCTACTTCTTTTTTTTTTTTTTTTTTTGCGGTACGCGGGCCTCTCACTGTTGTGGCCTCTCCCGTTGGCGGAGCACAGGCTCCGGACGCGCAGGCTCAGCGGCCATGGCTCACGGGCCCAGCCGCTCTGCGGTACGTGGGATCTTCCTGGACTGGGGCACGAACCCGTGTCCCCTGCCTCGGCAGGCGGACTCTCAACCACTGCGCCACCAGGAAAGCCCAAATAGCTACTTCTTATTCCTCCTGCTTTGTATATTAGAAATTGGTAGTGTGTTTTTTCATTCTTAGAACAAATAATTCTATTTTTTTGCATGAAAACATTTCTTACAAGGATATAATAAGCCCTGAAAATGGTGTCTCCACAAAAATTGGAGTTTAAAAGAACGGACCTTTAATGCAGCTGAATTCAACTGGTATGGACCACTATGGCCGGCATCTGCTCTGATTAGTTGAACATCCATTCTGATTGTTGGTGCCTGTTAAATACTTTGGATATTACCCGTGGCTTTTCTTCATGATGGACAGAGCCCTCTAACATTTCTGATACCTGCTTGGTATGTTGTACCTTTAGCAGATGAATTTAAATTTGACCCATGTTCTGCCATAATACAAACAGCATTAATATTTCAGAGTAAGGTGAGTTGACCAATTGACCATAGGGAATGAAATAAGGTAGTTTGAAGTCTGAAGGCACCTTGAATACTCAGGTGTAACTGACTGAATCATATGCATTATTTAAATAATTTAAATACTCTTATTGGAGTAATTGGAAATATACCCTCATGCAACATAAGCTGAGTGGGTTTAGTTCTCTAAGGAGTTAGCAAAACACTTAAGGATTGCCACATGGCAAGAAATAAACCACAAATGGCCTTTAGATTCTAGTGGAAAATCATGAAGTAAATCCAAGGTATTATTCTATGTACATTCCATGCAAGTATTGACTGTGCTTTAACTAAATAAGGACATTTTCTTAGGCCAGATAAGACAGAGTAGTTTTTAGCAAGAGGTAAATAGGAGGAGTCAAAAATTATCTCAAAGAATTAAAAAATGTCAATAAAAATCACCATCAACTCAAGACTCTGATCCTCCATATAAGATCGTGACTTGGATTTGATCTGAATATTGGAGGAAAGTAGACTGACAAACTCTCCTCCTTTGCATAGTCCCAGCTGACAACCAGTATCTAACAATCAGACTTGACAATCAGTTTCTAACCTGGCAGAAACTAAAGAAAAGACTTTTTCAATACAGGTGTTAGAACATCTAAAATTTTTATACAGTGAAGGAACTACAGAAAGGGAGGAAATTCAAAAGGAAATGTATAAACCCCTACTTTAAAGGTTTTCATCTTTTTTCTAAACTAACCAGCCAATTTTGAAATGGCCTGGGAATATACTAGTATAAGGAATGAATAAACCTGTGTACATTTTTATCATAGTGATAGTTGTATAATTCTACAAACATTGATGGATAGATGCCAGGTCCTGGGCTAAAAATTTAACAAGCCAGGGGTCTGAAGCAATGAAAGAACTGCTAGAAATTGAGATGGGTATTTTCACATTTGACTGGTTATGTTCTCTTTTCTTCAAACTCCTAAACACATCCTCCCTTTTATTTTAAGTGACTGGAATGCTAAAGATGTTACAGAACCTAGAACCATTCTCTGGAGACATTCCTTTTCTTTAACTCCTTGGACATTTGGGAATTCAGTTCATAATAAGTATAAATATTGTAAGCTGAATTACTAAAGGAGCTTGCTATTTGCTAAAGTGAATTCTTTCATAAGATAATGTTCTTGCAAAGCAATTAATACCCCCGGTGGACTAATGCTTTTCTATTTTTTTTAATGAACAAATTTAGATGTTTACAAGACATGCCAAATGAAACATTCTGATGGATTTATTAATAAGCGCTTGGATTTTCACTTGTGCTTTTCTCACAGCTGTATACACAGCTTCTAGAAAAGTGCTTGGGAGAGCAGTACAAGCTCAATAAATATTTGGTAAATGAGTAAATAAAGAAATAATTTTCAGTGCTTGGCCTGAGACTGAAGTATGGAGTGTCTCATTTCAAGTGCACAAGGGAAGCAGGAGAGATATCAGCGTTTAGGCTTTTACCTTCTCACATTCATAGTTAGAACCACCTAGTTGGGAGGAGGCTAATGGCAAGGGGATGGGAAGTTTCTGCATGTTACAGATTTAAAAGCATACTCTCTGTCGATTTATTTACACTACTGAAAATCTGAACTGGTTTTTTTCTTTCCCACAAGGAATTATATATTTCTAGGCCCATATTGACTAAGATCTAGGGGGAAAAACCTATAGAAAGCCCCACAGAGCTTACAACAATTGTCTAGGCAGAAGTATATGGCTGTCACACTAAGGCAGTAACACTTTCCATGATTTAAACCCTAGTGGATAAACATTTGAATTTAAAGTGTAGATACATTTGGGAAACACTCAGCCAACTCAGGAAACACATGTGCTATGGAGCCATCAGGTCATACTTCAGGTGGAGCCCTGGGAAATTTTTTGGAAAATACTGGTAGAAATAGAGTGGAAGAAGAGAGAGAGAGTGCATAAATCCATTAGCGATTGCATTTATAGTTCTTTCCATCTGTCATTTTCAAAGCATTTTTCTAATATTAGCTGCTGAAGTTCTAAGTGCACATGGCTCACATCCATTGTCTCATCTCACTTGGTAAAGGTAAAGAATGGAATGCAGGAAGCATAAGTGACTTACCACTTGTCTGTGATCCAGGCATAATTAAATGCAAAGACTTAAGCCTTGAGTTCTCAAGGTCTTTCCCTATGCTGAAAATCTATGAGGCCAACTATTTCCTAGGAATATTTTTTTTGCGTTTCAACAAAACCTTCATTCTTACTCTCTATGTAGATTAGAGAGAAAGCTTACAGTGTGAAAATACTGCTGAAGCTACCCATTATAACAATCTATTATATTGAAGACTTGACTGTACCAACTCAAGGCAAGAAAGGCCAACTTACAGAATCATGTGACATTGGCAAGATTTGACTAATTGTGTGAGGCCTACAGTTGCCATCAAAACCATGCAACACAATGGATTTCTAAGATACTTGTTTCGGTTTTACCTAAGCAAAACAATTTTGTAGTTTAATTAAACTCATACCTCTCTGTTTCTCCAGAATCTAAGTGACATTTTAGAGTCTGCTTATGACCAAGACAAATAAATGGTCTAAATCATTTAACAAAATTGCCTGAAGAAATTAATAGCCATAATTTAGGAAGTTGTATGGGAATCCTAAAGAGTTACACCATTAGGTCAGTTATTTTAAACTTTAAAATAGATACGTGCCTCTCACTAGAACACAAGCTCCTTGAGGACTGGGAATTTGAAAGAAGCAATTAGAAAAATTTCATTGAGTGAACTGTCCCTACCTAGGCTACACTTGCACTTGAGTTAAGAGAGTTGGAAGTCTGGAAGCTCCTCATGGCTAATGCCTGCAACACACTGTGATAATGACCAAGAGACTAATCATTCAAGTGAGAAAAAGGTTTGGCAAATCCAAGGAAAAAGGAGCTCACGGTTATTCATGCAGTGAAATTACAAAAAAAAACAACAAAAAAAAACAACTTATAAAGAAATGCAGGCCATATCTCATGAGGGGAAGAAGAAACTAAAAAATTTAAGAGACAAAGCCAGTCTATACAAATTAGAATAATATATGCACAAATCTCTAGAGAAACTCTATTCTATCACAATTAATGCAGAGACTGCAATCAAGCCAGGCTAATTTCAATAGATTCCAAGTTTTGAACAGTTCCTAGACTATCCAAGTGGGAATTTGGCCAGGACGCTGGGGTTAATAATTCATTTTGAGAGAGGCTAATTCTTTGGGAAGCAGCCCACTCTGCAGGAGGAAACATTTGGCCCATGTGAGCAAATCTGCTCTTCAAGATCACCCTCTATTAGCTCCACAAGACACTTTTTTGGAGGGGGGTTGGGAGTCAGTTTACTTTCTCATGCGTATAGAAATATTTATCATGTTTTTAATAATATATATATTAATGTCAGAGAAATGATTCAAACATATACATGAAATGTTTGTATTCTTAAAGAATAGTCTTTACACCAACTTTCAATTACCACGATCAGAGTATAGGGTCATCAGGAAAAGCACTGTGGCAAAATATACAGTCTCTGGAATCAGACAGTCCTGGTTTTAATCTTGGCCTCAAGGATTAGTAACTGTGAAACTTTGAAGAGGCTACCAAACCACCCTAGGACTCAGGTTCATCACTCATAACATAGAAATATTAACAGTGCCTACCTCAGAGGGGTCTCATGAGGCTTAAATAAGTCACTTATTAATTGAACAAACAGTTAATTCAGTGCCAGGAACTGTTACATGCACTGGGAATACAGTCATAAGCAAAAGAGACAAATTTGTGACCTCATGGAACTTATATTCTGATAGGGAATATAGGCAATAAACAAAAACTAGAATTTGCCTGGAGGTGATAAGTTTTATTTAAAAAAATCTTCATTGAGGTTATTTCTATACTGAGGTAGAAAGTGACTGGGAAAATTGATCTTTTATACTGGGTGGTCAGGGAGAGCATTCTGAGAAGGTGACATCTGAGCAGACATTTGTGGAAGTCAGCGTCAGCTAGGAGGCGTAAAGAGCAGAGCAGGAGGCCAGGGTCCTACAGCACAGAGAGGGGCAGAGTGGAAGGATGGGGCTGGAAAAGCAGCCCGTGTAGACCATCCCAGGTCTTGCAGGTAATCTTAAAGGACTGAAGTACTAACACGTTGTCTGGCATATAATAATTAAGCACATAAATAGTAGCTATTTATTTATTCATATTGGGTAAATAGAGTCACAAATCAGAACCCCTCATCGTTTCCATTGCTCTGCCACGTCGCTGGAGATTTCCACATCAGTCCTGTTATCTTAACAAAGCTAACTGATACCTTTCACATTTTAAATGCTCATGGATATCACCAGTGGTTCCAAATATAAATGTTCTCTCGGGTGTGTAGTTATTCAACATTGTATTTGCCTGTTAACTGGTCTTAAAAGTGAGGGGTTAACAGCGGGTGCAAAAAGAATCTTCAACTGGGGCATGTGTAGTGGGGGATAAGTTAGTACAGTATCCTTTGTGCTTTCCCCAGGAACAGCAGAAATTGGGTGTTACTTCATACTTAGCTGATCTGGAAGAAAATCTTCCATGGTTTTCATGTCTCTTAAATCTGACTACAATTCAATACAAATCACCACCAGCACCCATGCAAGCTATAGCATGAGTCATTCATACTCCTCCCAAATCTTGCATGGCTCCATGTCACCAATAAAACAGATTTTTGGCCTGTAGTGAACGGCTTTTCACGATCTGGCCTCAACCCATCTTTCCAAACTTATATCCCATTATTCTACAGAACACATGTAAAGTCCTAACCAAACCACACTGGCTTCTCTGCTCATTTTATTCCTATACTGCTGCCATCAAAACGCTTCCCATATTGTAGATATTTCAAATGGTCACCATTATTTGGGGCTTTCTTCCCATTTTATACACACAGAAGTCTATGCTTCCCAGCCCCTCTGCACCTCCCTTTTCCATGAATTGGGCAGGACCATGTGACTAGTTCTAGACAAATGACTGTGATTGAGGGGACATGCGCTATTTTGGAGCTGATGAATTCACTTGCTGATGTGAACTCCCCAGGCCCTCTCTCTTGCTGCTGTAATCAAGGGGCTACTTGTTGGGAGGTGCCAGAAGATGGAAGGACCTTACAGGCTAAACTTGCATATGGAGGACGGCTGCTTCAGAGAGTATAATGAAGGCATTGCTGACCTTGTGTGCCCAAGAAATAAATTCTTATTATGTTAAGCCACTGAGATTTTGATGATATTTGTCAAAGCAGCATAACATAGCCTATTCTGATTGATATGCCATTCTTTAAGATCTTCTTTGATCACCACTTTGAAGTGATTCTTACCCTCTTTTCCTAAAAAATCATATGGATAAATTTTTATTTTTTAGATACTGATAAATAACTGCTTTGTAGGAAGAATTAGCTCTATTGAAAAGGATCTTTGATGAGCTTGGGGGCTGGGAAGTGGGGGTTGAAATGAATTTTCCAAGCCTAGAGTCTAGTGGCAGCCAAGCTTCTTGTCAAAGCCGGGAGCTACTACGTCAAATAAAGGGCTGACAAGCTGTGTTGAGAGCTGCCTAGGAGAAGAGATGGAGAAATGAGTAAGGTTAAAAGGGAATACCTGGGGATGAGATGAGTATAAAGGGAATTTTTCAAGTGACATGTGTGCTGTGTGATGTGACACCTCCCCATGACACTACAACTCTTCAGTAAAACTAGAGAATTGAAAAAAATCCTTATATGGTTGGGTTTCTTGAGGAAGCTGATGAAGTAGCTGAATTTGGCATCACGTTTGTATAGATTTAAAACAGATTCACTTGTGTGGTCAAATCAATCAGCTGATATCTGAGTCACACTTCATTATATTCCTCAAGTAGGACAGATCTTGTACTACTTTGCGTTACAGATACTGGAGGGCCTTGACTTCCCAAAAAGGGAGTGAGGTCTTCAGTGAAAGACACCGTACTTCACACGTCTCTGCACATGCTTAATTCATAACTTTACAGTAAAGGATCCCAGTCAACACGGACTGATTGAATAGATGACTGCTACAGATCAAAACCAGTCCTCTTCACCTTGTTTTCTCATCCTGAAATGTAAACTGGCCATGACGTACTCTTTTATTTTCTTTTAATTTTTTGCTAGAGGCAGTTCAAGAATATTCTATGATATTTCTGTCATGTTAATTTGTAAGTGGTAGCACATAATTTAGGGCCTCATCAGCACAACCTTGCTAGTTAGACATTGTTGTATTTCTTCTCTCAGTCTGCACTCTTAACTGCATTTAATTATCTGAATTTTCTCAGTAGGAAGAGAAAGAACTTCCACAAAGGGTGAGAATTGGGAGGAAATGTAGATAAAAATGAATTTCACTATCTCACTTCCAGCTTATCTTCTCTGTCATCAACAGTGAAGTCCTGTTTTTGTCTCTTCAGAAAACCACATGACATTTGAGAATCTTCTCCTTTGCTGCACACATTTCAGAACCATCTGGAACACCTTCCTTCCTTCCTTCTCTCCACCTCCCTGATCATCCATCCTTTTCTTCAAATACGAAAGTGTTTTTTCCTTATCTGGCTTGCTTTTCCTATGTTTCTGGGCTCTTCCATTTTATCTTAATTCTTTGGTTATTTGCAGGTAGCATTTATATGAAGACAAACTTACACAGACAGGATAGTCTGTAGTAAGTAATACTTTGAGATAAATCCTCTGTGGTACACGTTGAAAATTAAGAATCGACTTCTCTGACTTCTAATTTCAAATATTAATGAGAAGTAAAAGAGGCAAAGATAAGCAGGCCAGTACACATCAGTACATGAAGAAGCACTAATGTAACACCGATAACTAATAACAACACCTGTACCGCTATTTCAAAATTAGCATGTTTGTGCTCTCAGTCAGGAAGCCTTGTGTCTGCACAAGAATTAATAAATTAAACTCATACCTATAGACTTTGAAGATCTTTTCATAATGAAAAAAGGGTAAACTAAAGCTTCTTATGACATAATACTTGAGAAGAAGATTTGTCTTTTTTGGCCTATTTTTGCCAAAAAAAAAAATGTATAGATAAAAGGAAATGATACACAGCCCTCTTCTTCAAATATTTCTTTTACTTGTCACAGCTGATAAATTTTAGACTGTTGACACAGACTTTATAATAGTAATCTATATATGTACCCAGTCAGGTTTACAAAGAATGGGTTCCTGGTTAAAACCTTTGAATGTAATATAGTTTTGTTTCAAACTAAAAACATTTAAGTGTGTTTCTCTCTCTCTCTCTCTCTCTCTCTCTCTCTCTCTCTCTCACACACACACACACACACACACACACACACACACTCCCACTCCCACTCCCACTGCAGTAACTTAGCGATCTCACAATTTGACAAATCTGGATTTCAACACTGCCCGCTGCTATACAAATTAGAGGAAGTGTCCACATTACTGTCCCCAACATAGCACAAGGAAAGTGATTCCTCACCCAGACAAGGGGCTCCTGACACTCGTCTTTATTGCCCCATCATAAATTCATAAAGGGATGTCTGCTGTAACCAGTTGGCAAGTTCACTGCATAAACATCAACACCAATTTAAAGACTTGTGTACATATCGTAAACTAGAGAATCTTTATACAAAGAAATCAGATAAATCAAACATGAGCTGAGGCTTAGGGTAAAGCAATTAAAACTTTAAGTTAAGGTGGCTGCTGCAGGGGTGCATGGTATCACATTAGAACAGATAATAGAAAATGTGTTAACGCAACTACACTATGTGTAATTAAATTAATTAGTAACATTAAATGTGTTTACGGCAGCATCACATCAACAGATAAATAGATAAGAAACATTTAAAAGTTGTAATTTTCCCATTTTATGTTCTATCTAAAGAATAAGCAAACAAACAAAGAAACAAACAAAACACAAAAACCCTCAAACTTCCAAGGAAGTTGATAAAAATAAAACAGGGAGGGGATGTAAAGTTGATTTACTTCCCTCTGGCTAGTAATGGAAAAAAGGAATAGTCATAATATGAAAACCTGTTTGGCCATGTTTCATTTCCTATAGCCTATTGAAATATTTTGGTGCCAACCCATTTAATTCTAATACCTTGAAGGCTGGCATAAAGTACCTCTAAGGTACGTTGTTTTCTGAGCAAGTATTTGCAGTCAATCCCTAACAAACGCATAAGCATCACCTGGTAATACAAATTTTAAAATATTTAAAACATCCAAGGAGAGTTTTGCTGAACAAAAATTAGATTGTCTATATGCCAAAGCTTCTCATCGGCTGAAAGCTGGAAGCTAAATTTGGCCATAAGAAACTGGCTTGGAACTGCAGAAGTTCTGGGGCCAAATTCAGCCCTGTAGTACTTGTATGCCTTGTTACACAGGAAAAAAAAATAGGTCTGTTCCAGTGATAGCAAGACTGCCATTTATTCATCTCAAAAGCAATAAGATCTTAGAACAAAACCTCTGTAACACAAAATGCTTTTAAGTTCTCCCGGAGGGGAACACAATATACACAATTTATGTAAAAAGAAAAGGAATGAAAGCTAAGTATTCCAGTTAAGGGTCAGAAATCAATATTTCTTTAACAGCCTAAGCAACATGCATTACTCTTAATACAAATACTTAGGAGACTTTACATTCTCCATAAAGGGGAATTTTCACATAATTGGGGTTGAAAGTGGCAAAATATGCCCTCCCAACTTAGTTTCTATGGCTGAAAAATAAAAAAAGAATATATTTGCACAGCATTTCACTGATGCTATCATCCTTGGTTAAAGCTTCTTACCTAAATGTCCTCAGTGTGAAGCAACAGGTAACTATAATACATTTTAATACATCTCAATGTAATGTGATAACGACCTTGCAGTATCAATATGAGGGCCACGCAGAAACAGGAAAAAAATCTGAACATAAAACTAATTGTACGGGGATAATAAGGATGTGGCCTTTGTTTTTAGATGGATGTTTCTGGTGATGTTCCATTATGTTGTCAATAAAAGGGTTTTAAAAAGAAAAACTTCAGTTCAGAGGCACAAAGTTATGATAAGATGAAGTAGGTAGATCATGGACCTTAAGAAATAAAGTATAACTAAAAGGACTGAGTGTTAAAAAAAGATATACCCTAACTAGTTTTTGAGCATTAACTGTGGCCCTCTTCCAATATGTTCTCTGTACTGGAGGCAGAATGATCACTGCAAAGGACTGATCTGATCTTGTCACTCTTCTCCTTGACAGGCTTCAAGGGCTTCCCGTTGCTTCCGGGCTAAAGATCAAAATGTTTACCATGGCCTTCAAGGCACCAGATGATCTTGGCAGAAGGCTCCAGAGTCACCTTGCGCTATGGTCCAACTGCCATCTCCCCTGCATCCACACTGCCTTTTTATTTCCACAACTCTGCAACTCTTACTCCTGCCACAGGACATTTGCATCTGCTGTTGCTGGCTTCTTTCCTTGCAACTGATCCCCCACCCCCAAGGCCTGCATTTTCTTGCTTCAGAACTGAAGTTAATTGATGCTGACCTTTCCGATCAGGTCAATTCCTTCTCAATATATACCCTCAAAGCTCCCTAGGTTTCTCCTTTTGGGCACTTACTCTTGCTGTCCTTTTACCAGTCTATAAACACCACAAGGGCAGCATAGCTGTATCTATGTTTGTATTCACCACTATTTTATTCACCATTCAGTGCCTAGCATGGAGGGTGGTTCATAAAGGAAGTACTTGATAAATGAATGTGGATTGAATGAGTGAATGAATGAGTGTCAAGGTAGATTTAAGGTTCCTAAAAAAGCCCATAAGAGCAACCTGAAGTCACTTCTAAGCAGCTTGAAATTAAGTAATAATTCAGAGGCTATATATCAGTACTGGCACGGCTCAATGGATAGGACTGAATGATTCAATTGTGGTTGGTGAGGCCCAGATGAAGAAGTGGGGAAGGATTATCAAATAGCACTTCTGCTACTCACAGGATCCTTAAAAAAATGGAACAGGATCACATTTGTTAGATCTTTTGCTTGTGCATGGCTGTTTTCCTTAGCCAAGCTGACTCAGAAGTTAAATCTCTTAGAAGAAAAGTTATCCACTTACTGGGCTTTTAAATAAAGAAGCATATTAATTTTTCTCCCCATTTGGAATAAGTAACGAAATAGTGGTCATCCACAAAGAATCTCTAACGTTTCTCTCCATCTGTATGTACTTTTTTGATAAGAACTATTTTTAAAAGTTCATTTATTAGCCTTGTGACTTTTAAAAGTTTTTATTCTTCCTGTTCTTTCCTTCTTTCAATGATGTGTTGCCATATGGTCCTAAGGAGTCCTAGGGACATTACTAACCACCACCATCTCTCTGGGTTTCCAAACAACCTTAATATTTTTAGGGTTTAAGATTCAAGTTTGGGCTTCCCTGGTGGCGCAGTGGTTGAGGGTCCGCCTGCCAATGCAGGGGACGCGGGTTCGTGCCCCGGTCCGGGAAGATCCCACATGCCGCGGAGCGGCTGGGCCCGTGAGCCATGGCCGCTGGGCCTGCGCGTCCGGAGCCTGTGCTCCGCAACGGGAGAGGCCACAGCAGTGAGAGGCCCGCGTAACGCAAAAAAAAAAAAAAAAAAAAGATTTAAGTTTATAAGAAACTCTCTTTTTTTCTAAAACAGAATTTAGAGGACTCAATTGTAGATGATTCATAGAGCTACTTGTTTTCTCTGTATAAAAGCAATGAAGAATTCCCTGACTCCTGACTTTGAAACCAATTTCCGTTATCCACAAATCTGTTGAAACTGACTCTCTTGCTCAGCACCAAGAAAAGATTTCTTTGTATAAGCTAAGAACTATCTTTTCTCGGGCCTCTCACTGTTGTGGCCTCTCCTGTTGCGGAGCACAGGCTCCGGACGCGCAGGCCCAGCGGCCATGGCTCACAGGTCCAGCTGCTCCGCGGCATGTGGGATCCTCCCGGACCGGGGCATGAACGCATGTCGCTTGCATCGGCAGGCGGACTCCCAACCGCGGCGCCACCTGGGAAGTCCTAAAAGCTATCTTTTAAATCAGTTAAGTACCTTCTAGAATTAGTTTGTATTTTCATGTGTGCCTTGTACTTGCCAATAAACACCAACAGAGCTGTAGGAAAAGACTGGGCTTTTTTTTTTTTTAACATCTTTATTGGAGTATAATTGCTTTACAATGGTGTGTTAGTTTCTGCCGTATAACAAAGTGAATCAGCTATACATATACATATGTCCCCATATCTCCTCCCTCTTGCGTCTCCCTCCCACCCTCCCTATCCCACCCCTCTAGGTGGTCACAAAGCACCCAGCTGATCTCCATGTGCTGTGCAGCTGCTTGCCACTAGCTATCTATTTTACATTTGGTAGTGTATATATGTCCATGCCACTCTCTCACTTCGTCCCAGCTTACCCTTCCCCCTCCCCATGTCGTCAAGTCCATAGAGAAAGACTGGGCTTTGCTTTTCACTTGGCCATTAGCAAGTCATCTCATCTCTCTGAGCCTCCCTTTGCTCATTTATAAAATAGGATAATAATACCTCACATGTCATTGGCATGGTTGGGAAAATGATTGGAATGATGATAATTAAATAAAAAGTTAAAATATCAAAGCTAAAAACTGTAACTATACTTTGCATTGAAAAAAATCCCTAAAAACTAATGACATTTTTTTCTATTATTTTAAAAGCACTAATAAACCATTTGAAATATTTGTAAGATCTATAAAACCTGATTTCTAAAATTGATCTTTCATAGCTTGAATATGATGTGCTTTGTTGTCCATGGATACCTGGTAGCATTTATAATTACTATTTCTAAACATCTAATTTAGCAATATTTTCATGTCAGCTCTCCTCTAGTTATTTTCCATATATTGTTTTCCAAACGAGAACATTTTCCATCTTTGCCTTTGAAATCATCTTACTACAAATCAGTCACATTTCTACTTCCTAGAAAGCTGGAGAGTGTCACCAAAATTTCTGGTAAAGATAAACCCTCGTCTTATTTTGTACTGTGAAATGCCTGGTCTTCATGATTTTAGAAAATTCTACATCAGGACTGATATCGAGTCTACAAAATTATGTTTTCAAACACCAAACATCATATGCAAATGAAAAAAAACAGATTTCAAACTTCTAAGTGTTCATATCTCAAGCTCCTACCCATTTCATTTGTCATCTTTTTCCTTTCCATCAAGCCATAGAAGTTTGACCTCAGGAAGGTCAATAAGTGCAGTATTTCATTTTAATATTTTTATACTCCAAAAATCAAATTGTTTATATTCTAAAAATTAACAGTCCTTTTATGGATACCAATACCTCAGTGATTTCCTATATTCTCCCAAATTCCTAAATCATTTCAAAGCTATGACATGCCATGTTAACAGTTAAAAATATGAAAAATAGAAACAAAAAAGGCAATTTCCCAAATAGAATGCATTTAATCATGTTGAAATGAGAGCTCGTCCTCTAGGGCTGACCTTTACCCCATCTCATACTTCCTGGATTCTTAGGTTTGTGGCCTTGGCTTACAAGGGTTAATGCAGCTGAATCAAGGATCAGATGGACAATGGGGCATGAGAAACTATGTCCTCCCGTTAAATCTGTAGGCCATGCTGGGTCAAGAACAGAACAGTCTTTTCCTTGTCTCCGGCTTTTCTGGTTTTTTTCGGTGAGAAAGTGAGTGACTATAAGATAGACACACCCATCAGAACTGTTCTTGACACCTTGTGTGTGCCAATCAGGGCAAAATACTTTAAAAAAAAAAATATTCCTGGTAACACATGCTCACAAGAGCAGAGTCAGTCTCATATTTTCCCAAAGATCAAAATATCAAGAGATGGGAAATCCCTCCTAGAACAACCTTATTATCTAGACTAAGGCAAGCACCTGGGGAATTAATAGCTGACATACCTCATTTTAAACATCTACCATATGTTCGTGGAAAATACCGCTACGTTACTTATCACTTTCTGTTTTTCTTTCATTGGTTTATGTTTTGCCTTGAATAAAAACTGCATGAAAACACAGTCTTACGTTACCAGGTATGTGGCTCCTCCATGGAATAGCTCAATAACATTTTTAGTGTTTTATTTATGCAAACAAAAGTGCTCCTCAAATCAGTGTAGGATGAACTGCTTGACGAGTGCTGTTGGAATTTCAGTAAACTTTTCCCTAACATTGCCCAGGTGCAGATACACCCCAATTGCTTTTTTCCCTTTTTGTTTTTTAAAATCACGTATCTGTGTTTCGGTGTTCTTCAAATTTATTCAAAGCAGCGTCATGAAATTTCTTAAGGCAAGGCAGTGAGTTCACAAAAACTGAGTTTTTTTTAAGCGTTCCGGGAGTTTACTGAACGCCTACCATGTGCTATAGGCTTTGCACACACTCTCATTCATGTTCCTCTTCTGGACAACACTGTGAGATAAATATTACCAGCCCCATTTTAGAGAAATTGAGCTTCTGAGCGGGTAAGTTCTGTGCTTAAGGTCACATAGCTAGTGAGTGGCAGAGCTGGGAATCCAACTGTTTTTCTTTTTTTTTTTTAACACTTCCAACTACTTGTTTATTGTTTTGACTGGCACACAGTTGAGATGTTCACATGCACAGCCTCTCCCGGGGTGAGTCCAAGGTTATACAACATTAAGGAAGCCAACATGAATTAAGGTGGGTGAGAGTGGTATCATGTATATACACTAATACATGTATATCACTTGGAAACATCAGTTCTTAAATGATGTGACCCACGACAGGGGGTGGAGACACAGGGCTCTACCTCTGTGCCTCAAAACCTAGATAGACAGCGGTAGATCTGAGGGCTGAGACTGAATTGTTTATAAGTTTGATGTAACTAATGAGCAGATTTGGAGAAAGGTGTCATTTTTATCTGTTTGGTTTTTAGTACGATCCGTGGGGCATGCAATTTAATTCATTGTCATTGACCACCTACTATGAGCAAGCCCTAAGCTTGCATGGGATACAAAGAGCAGGAAAACACAACTGCTGCCTGAAAACTTAAAAACTCAACTAGAGGAGGTGTGGTAAGTACACGAATAACAATTCAACCGTATAGTTTTAGAACCGACATTCGGTTGAGGAAAAACAGACTTTTCAAGATGGTTACTTAAAACCAGGCTTCTCACAGGATCAATATTAAGGAAAAGGATTTAAATCAAATCCATAAAATAGACAGTAACAAATGAGACACACTGATACACAGCTTTAAAAAAAAATGTTGATTGGGAGGAATGGGGAACTAGGGTAGCAAAGTGTTTAAAAGCACACTCATGTGACCTTGGCTAAGTCTTGGGTCCCTCCTCTATGAGAGGAATAATACGTATGCCATAGAACTGTCATATTTAAGAAGGTAACCCCTGCAATAAACTACTTAGCAGCACAGTGCCTAGCTCACAGTCAACTCATAACATTAATAAATATCAACTCATAATATTAACATACACAAAAGGCTCGCTAGCTGTGTTACTCTAAAAGCTGATACAGCAGGACTCTTCCATAAGTGGAACTCCTTACCTCTAATTCCTTACATTAAACTTTAGGAGAACCTGGCTGATCTTTATCTTCTTGAGTGATTTCTAGTAATCAGGGCTTCAGTGAACACAGGCCACACGGAGAAGTGCATTCAGAACCAGAAGTCTAACCAGGGGAGAGTCTAAACAAGCAACCCTGATTCCACTCCATCTACTGCTTGCTGGGCAACTATTATATACAAAATGCTTTTCATAGGGCCAAGGCGACCTGCATTGAAAACGTTACCTCTCTAGCCCTCTAGAAGGGCACATACTCTACAAGCACAAATTAACAGGTGACAAATTTTGATAAGCAGCTGTTTTTTGGTGAAACCATGGACATCGTCTATATTTCACAAGATGATACATTACACATAAAAACTTCTTAACAATTAACCCGGGCTTCCCTGGTGGTGTAGTGGTTAAGAATCCGCCTGCCAATGCAGGGGATATGGGTTCGAGCCCTGGTCCGGGAAGATCCCATATGCTGTGGACCAACTAAACCCGGGAGCCACAACTACTGAGCCCGTGCACCTAGAGCCTGCGCTCCGCAACAAGAGAAGTCCTGCTCGCTGAAGTCTGTGCGTGGCAATGAAGACCCAACTCAGCCACAAATAAATAAATAAAAACAATTAACCCACATTTCTTCTCAGCAACACAAATCTGTTTCTGGTCTTCAGGCCAATTTCCTTGGCATTTACAACAGCAACAGCAGCAATAAGGATTAACCGTTGGTTAAGTGCATACTATGTGCCAGAGACTGTGTTGGGTGATTTACATACATTTTTGCTAATCCTCAAAGCAACGCTGCATGTTACAGATGCAGAATCTGAGATGGTAAATGACCTGCCGGAGGTACCTCTGTCAGTGATGAGCAGAATCTAGATTAGATGAACCCAGGCCAGTCGAGCTCCAGGATCTGTGCTCTTATCACTGTCCCACACTGGAGTTCCTGTTCCAGGCACTGACAAGTGCTTTTTATCACATTCTTGCTTATTACCTGGATCATTTTATTTTGAAACGTTAAAAAAAGTACTAATTATTACCTAAGTAGAACATATTAATTGCTGAATACTTAGAAAGATAAAAAATGCAAAAGAAAACAAATTAAATCCTAGACAATTCTTCACCCAGAATGGGCACAACTAATATTTTGTGTCATAACTTCACAAAACATTTTCCGTATGTATATATTTTAATTTGTATTATTTTTAAAAAATGGGCTCATGTTGCATGTACTATATTCTAACCTGCTTTTTAAAAATGGCATGAACATCTTCCCATACCAATAAAGATATATCTCCAGTGTTATTACTATTTTTTAATTTAGGTAATTTAATTGTCCTTTCTATGGCAACTAACACTCTTTGAACTGAAGTCCAGGTCTGAGCAGCAGCTCTTGACAAATGTCCATATAAGTAAAACCCTTAGGTTTACCCACTACTATTTCTTACGGCTGCATAATATTCCATAATATGGATGCCCCACAATTTGTCTAATTTGTTCTCAATTACTAGAAGATAGATTGCTTCCAGTGTTATGACTAAACAACAACTGTAATCAATATCTACTTATGTCTTTGCTCATTAAATCATTAACTTTTTAGGAAAACGGCTAGAAGTGGAAATGTGGGGTCACAAGTATGCATTTTTTAAGGCTGGATTCTCCAGAAAGGTTATATCAATGTAGGCATGTGACAGTGCCCATCTCCCATATCCTTACCAACACTGGTGCTACCATTCTTTTTGCTGTATGCCAATTTGATACATGAAAATCGGTATTGTATTTTACTTCCTCAAGTACTAGTGGAGATAAACTTTTTCCATGGCTACTGATCGTTTCCATTTTTCACTAGTGAATTACTTAGAGTGGAGTTTCATCAGATTCATGTTTATCCAACTATATACACTTAGCAACATAATCATTTATTTGTTATTAAAATTACTATAAAATTATATTTTGCATACATCCTCTTTCTGACTATAGTCCATTACATTTTAGTAGACTATTTGTCACTTGTCTTTTAATTTTGTTTATGGTGTCTCTTGCCATACAGAAAGTTTGATTATTTAATAGTTGTATCTAACAGTATTTTCTGCCCCTGAGATCATGCATAGAAAGGCTTCTTTAACTTAAATTTACACAACTGTGTAACTAATTTTATTCCAATTGTTGTTTTATTTCTTACACTGAAATTTTTAATTCATTAGGAATCAGATGACATAATCTATTCTGTCTTCTCCCATCTGAGATGCCATCTTTATTTTAAAGTAAATTCTTATGTAAGCTTTGGTATAGTTCTGTACTTTCTCTTCTGTTCCACTGATAGACATGTTCGTTTCTGTGCCAGTTCAAAGCTGACATTTAGCTTTACAATGCATATTAATTAAAGTAGGGCTATAACCTACTTTTACTGCCCTTTAAAAAAATCATAATCTATATTATGCTTTTTCTTTCAAAATAAAACTTAGAATAATTTTTGTCACGCTTCTTCCACAAAAAATTCTAAGGTTTTGATAAATTAGGAAAAAGTGATATCTTTACAATATATCTCTCCATTTATTCAAGTTTTCTTTTATGTCCCTCAATTTCACTTTTTTTCAAATAGGAATAAAACATATCTTTTAAAGTTATTATTTGATACTATGTATATATTTTGTGATTCTGTCTTTTTCTTATTTTCTCTTATTGCTGATAAGTAACAAGCTATTGATATTTGTATACTGGTTTTGTGACAAATGAACTCACATTGTTTTGAATAGTTGTAATTTGATTATTTTCATTTCATTTCATTCTTTTGTTCAGGTAAGCAATTATATCATTTGCAAATTATTTAAATTTTTCTCCTCCTTTCTGGTATTCATACTTTGTTTCTTTTTTTCCTCTTGCTGCATTGACCAGAATATCTAGAGCAACTTTGAGAAAAGCTGAAAAAGTGTTGTGAGACTATCTCTAGGGGTTCCTTATCTGATATGATACTAGGTATTATTTTCTGATACATATTCTTTCTCGTGTTAAAATATCCTTTTATCCCTTATTCATTAAGTACTTAAAAATCAGGAACGGATGTTGACTTTTACTTACTTTTTAGCAATTAATGTAATTATCATATGGGTTTTCTCTTGATCTACTGACATAAATTGTATTAATGCATTTTCTGATGGTGGAATATTTTTATATTCCTGGAAGAAATTCTACTAGATTCTACTGCATTTTGAAAACACATTTTAAAATTTGGCTTATTAATATTCTACTTAGGATATTTGAGTCTATTTTCATAAGAGATCATATCCATTTTTTCCATGTCTTATCTTTTGTCTGATTTGATACTAGCTTTTATAAAATCATGATGTTCATCCTTTTCTATGTTTTGGAATTATTTAAATAGTAGAGGAATTTTTACAAGAAATTGAGTACGTGTCACCATAAAACAGCCTAGGTCTACCATCCTTCTGGGAGAGAGAGGCGCTTAGTTTATAGACAACTGTTTCATTTTTTTTCATGAGTATTGGTATATTCAGGTTTGCTGCTTCTTGAATCATTTTTTGTAATATGTATTTACATTTTTCTTTTTTTCATTAAAAAGTGAGACATGATCCACATATCATAAATTCACCCTTTAAAAGGTGTACAATGCAGCAGCTTTTACTATATTCACAACGTTGTGCAACCATCATAACTATCAAATTCCAGAACATTCTCATCACCCCAAAAAGAAACCCCATACCTACGAGCAGTCACTCCCTATTCCTTCTTCCAGTCCCTGGCAAATACTAATCTACTTTCTGTCATGGATTTGCCTACTCTAGACATTTCATACAAATGGAATCATACAACATGTGATCTTTGGTGTCTTAGTATCAAGTTTCACTAAGTATAAAGTTCTCAGGGTTCATCCATGTTGCAGCATAAATCAGTGTCTCATTCATTTTTAAGGCTGAATAATATTCCATTGTATGGATATATCACATTTTGTTTATCCATTCATCAGTTGATGGACATTTGGGCTGTTTCCATTTTTTGGCTCTTATGAATAATGATGCTATAAATATCTGTATACAACTTTTTGAGTAGACATATGTTTTCTCTGGGCACATACCTAGGAATGGAACTGCTGGCTCATACGGTAACTCTCTGTTTACCCTTTCAAGGAACTGCTAGACTGTTTTCCAACATGGTTGCACCATTTTACATTCTCATTAGCAATGTATAAGGGCTTAATTTCTCCACATCCTCGCCAATATATAGTCTTTTTTATTATAGCCATCATCATGGGTGTGAAGTATATATAATTGTTTAAAGAAAATAATTCAGTTCATTAAGATTTTCAAAACTATTAACAAAAGTTTATAATTTTTATTTATAATCATTACCTCCTCTTTAGCTATAGTTATTTCTTCTTTCTCATTCCTTATTTTATATGTTTGTAGCCATCTTTTTTTCTTGATTCGTCAAGTATTTTTACTTTCTAACTGTAGTGGAGATTTTGATTTTCAAAGACTAGTTTTTGAATATACTTATTGCCAACGGTTTTTGTAATTATTAATTTTGCTCCTTATTTCTATTAGTTCTCATTCTCTTTCCTTGCAGACTCCACTTGTTTTCATTCATTCTAGCTTAATAATTAATTATTTAATGGTTTAAATATTTCTCTACGTATAGCTTTGACTGCATCTCTTGTGGTTTTATTTGTAGTGTTTTCACTGTCATTGATTTTTAAATTGTCTTGTAATTTCAATTTTGGTTTCATCATTGATGACAGAGTTGTTTGAGGGAAAGTTTTTTTTGTTATTATGTTAGATAACTAACTTTTGGATATTTGCTTTTAATTTTTATTATTAATTTCTCATTTTATTTTATTGTGGTCAAAGGATGTGGCCTAATTAATTGCTGAGGTTCGCAATTAACTGAGATATTGAGGACTAACGTATATTCAATCATTAAACTTGTTTTATGGGTACTAAAAAAGAAGATATATTATTTTTAGCAGGCTACTAGATTTTGATAAAAATCTGTTATATTGATTAAATTCATTTTTGCTCTGGTGTTTTGGAAGATAAATGTTATTTTAATTTTTCTAGAGTTATCATTATACTTTCAGTATTATTCTTTAGGCTGCATTTCTTTATTTCTTTGAATCAAATAACAGAGTGAATTATATCTTTCACATTTATCATTTATGAAACAAGGAGCTTGACACTTTACACTATATCCCCTATTCCTCAATCTTTGCCAATATAATCTAAGTTTTAAGTCAGAAACATTTTTGACTTATTATTTCTTAAATAAGACATCTGCTTTTCAGAAATTTTTCTTTTGCCTCTAATTTTATACTATATGTTGTGACAATTATTTAGCTACTTTTATTTTGGCTGCTTTCAAAACTCACTTTAATTTTAGACCATGACTTCCCCATTCCTGAATTCTCAAATTGGCTTTCTCTATCAGTTAGCTGAAATATATCTACAAGCAGTTTTTACTTTATCCAAGAATATATATCATTAGTATTTTTTAAATTGTCTGTCTGAAAATGATCAACAGTTTGTTTTGTATAATACAATTGAGTCACAAGATTTTTTCCTTAAATTCTGGAGTTCTTTCATTTTCTTCCGGTATTTTTGGCAGGAGGTTTCAGACCAATTTGACATCAATCTATCTGTATTTCTCTATCATCTAGTTCCTTTGGTAAACAGGCATGGTTCTTTTTCCACCTGTATATTTTTCACTCAACATTTTTGTAACCCAATATTTGACCATGAGTCAGCGAGTGCTTTCAACCTATGTATATAGTCCTTTCTTTAATTCAGGAAAGTTATGATTTTTTTTTCTCTTATATTCTTGATTACCACTTTTAAAATAAATACTTAGCTTTCCTGAAGTAGGAACAATTACCCATCTTTTAGTCTTCCAGTCTCGGTTTTTGTGTCATCACTTTCTCTCCCATTATTTTCATCTTTCTGTGCTTCTCTGCTCCATTGTGGGAAATATGTTCAAATTTGCCCTCCTCCATCATGCTACAATTTTCTGCAGGATCAATTCTGTTTTCACTGCTCACAACGTGTTTTAATCTTGCACTTGCACTTTTAGCTTCCTTTCATCTTCTCCTGTTCTTTACCTCATCATTTTCCTTTCCATTCTATAAGTTAGCCTTTTCATAGAGGCCTTGTTTTCTTTATATGCAGTATTCTGATAATTTCTTCCAGATCTTGAATTAGAGCATCTTCAGATGTGTAATTAGCTTTATTCGCTTTATTTTGAGTGGATATAGCACTTGGAAAACTGAAATTCACAGCCTGAAGAACTAATATATTTTTTTCCATCAATGTCCCACTTCCCACCGTGGCCTCCTCCTGAGGAACACACCTATTAGAATACCCTGCACCACTGTTAACGTTCCCCTAACTTTCTGTTCATTTGCTTCCTGAGAATTTCAATATCCGTTTGTTGTAAAAGGTGGCTGTTGACGTGCAGGGGAAATGATACTCTCAGAGCAGCTCCTGAGGCTGAGACAGGGGTTTCTGCTCAGATTTCTGGCTGGCACAATTCCTGGTTCACTGGGTCAGTAGGTAGATGGTGATGGAGCTGTGAAGCATATTCTTACCTCTCACCACACTAATTCTTTTTTTTTTTTTTTGCGGTACGCGGGCCTCTCAATGCTGTGGCCTCTCCCGTTGTCGAGCACAGACTCTGGACGTGCAGGCCCAGCGGCGATGGCCCACGGGCCCAGTCGCTCCACGGCACGCGGGACCCTCCCGGACCGGGGCACAAACCCGCGTCCCCCGCATCGGCAGGTGGCCTCCCAACCACCGCGCCACCAGGGAAGCCCCACACTAATTCTTTTATGTAGTAAAGAGGGGATATGTTATGAGCTGAAGTTCCATATGCCTTATAAACAGAGGTCTATTCTTCCCAGATTCTATCAGTCTTGGTTTCTGATGCTATCATAATTTTTATTATGCATTGTGTTTTCCTGGGTATTGAGAGAGAAATTAGGAGGAATAATACTGGGAACGGCTAGTTATATCCATTTTGATGTGGTCTCTGTTGCCGCAGATTTTCACCTCATTTTATTGTGGAGATGGTCAGGTCTGGCTGCTCATTAGCAAAATTTAACTCTTTTTTGTATTCTTAGTTAAACATAATCATGCCTTCTGTATTCATCTGGAGCTTCCAGGGTAGGCGTTATTAAGCTAATGTCTCTCAGTTCCAAACTCTTTTGTCCTCTGCTTTGGGATGCTGGGCTGGGACTTCACAAACTGCACTTTTCTTCCACTCCCAGGTTTCCTGTTAGGCACTGCCATTAGGGAACACCGGAGGGAGACTGGAAAGGCAAGAGGAGGGAATGGAACTTGCTCCTTCCTCTGCTCCTATGTCCTACCCACGTTGCCCTTACAAGGGCACTTCAGTCTGGCAGCTACATTTGGTTCCAGTCTCCAGCTTTCTTCAGCACTCCCAGAATCAACTTCATTGTGCCCACGCAGAGGTGTCAGGACTGGTTTGAAACTGCCCCTCCCTCAGAGATCTGAGCCCAGCTCCTGAGGTAGCAGCACTAGCTGAGTGATGCCCTTTCTCAGAGGACTGAGCCCCAGCTTTACAGGTTCCTCCTCTGACCTTCTAGGATCTGCTGACCCTAGCATCTCCCTTTTGTCCCTTCAGCTCAAGCAATGGTGTTAACTCAGTGTTTTCTATCGTGCTTTGCTTTGCTTTTTCATGTTACCGAGACTCATTTAAGCAAATCCCTATGTTGAATTCTCTCTGTTAAAATAACTACTGTGATTCTTGTTTTCTTGAGCGACCTTGACTGATACGCAAGGGGCTTTCATAAAATGTTTCTGAACACACACACTGCAGGAAGCAAGGCCAGGAGGTGCAGGAGTATGCTTGGTGATGGTGAAGTGTGTACCCCAAAAGAGTTAGATGAAAAAAGGAAACTTTCTAGATTATAGCACTGCCAGATGACTGAGGGTGAGGTGGGGTGTGTGAGACAGAGAGTGCACACAAGGAAGTGGGAAAGGGAGAGATAAAAAGGTTGTAGACGCAAAGGTGAACTTCTAAAACTTAGAAATCCTGCCTGGAGCAAAACCCTTCTCGGGGTGAGATAACATTGCTTGTGTACTTTCTGAAGAGAAGTCACACCAGGTTACGGTTCTTAAGAGCAGGATCTCTCAGAGGCTGGGCAAAGTTATGATAAACGGTCACTAAAAATGAGATCAACTCTACCATGAGCCACTTATTAACATGGTAAAACTCTGGTGGCACAGAAAAGGCATGCCAACCAGGGAGCTGAGAGTCCCTCATCTCCCTCTCTGTTCATGGGGATCCTCTTCACCTGATCTGAAATGAATTTCAGTCATGTCTCATTTTTCTCAAAACACTTGATTCAGTCAACAAATTCAGCACTGGGATTAGATCAGAGAAGACATAACACTCAGTTTTTCTGCTGAGAATACTTTTTGCACTGAACATCAGATCTATGCAAAACTTTGGCTCAGCTATTTTATCATTTTTTGATGGATATAATTTTGTGTTTTAGAAATTCCCATTCATCTCACTGGAACACCATTTTAGATTCTTAAAGATGCCAGATATTTATTATCATCCAAATGGGTCACATTCGATTCTTTTTATGGAAGGAGAGAACTTTACCCTTTGGGGAACCTCAAAGCAATGCAAGTTTTCTGTTTGTTTATCAATTTCCCAATTGTATTGCAAACATGAGTTCAGTGACAATGGTTGTTAGCTGACATTTCTGTCATTTATTTTGGGAAACCTTTCAGAAACAGCAAAAACATGGCCGTTTCTAACAAGTGTCCTTTCTAGACAACTGCTATGACTCTATTTGCTACAATAGATAACAGTTTGAGGAAAATAGCTTGTCTTGGCCCAGGACCGAACACCCCAAGGCACGCTGCAGAAGTCATTACATAACGGATTTGTGGAGACACGGAAAAGATTTACTAAAGTAGAAATTTACAATAAATAACCATTCATTATGGAAATCTCTTAAACAATGACCACCAATCATTTACCCAGATGAAGACAACTCCTGTCTGTCTCTTCAATGAGATGTTCAAGATTTGGCAGGTTCCCAAAACAACAATTTTGTATTCACCCAAGAATTTCCAAAGCATTTGAAGAAGGTTAATTCAGTATCTTCCATAATATAATAATAAATCATATACTTCTGGATAATCCTAGCCTTTTTCATGGAAGAAGACACCAAAGTAATATAGGGAAACCCATTTTAAGAACATAAAGAAGGCCAGCAAAAAAAAACGGGGCCCCATTTTGCGGACCTTTAGAGCTACCAGTTAATGCAAAGAGAGCTAGCTTCTGCAAAGACATCTTTAATTAATCCTCTCACTGCTAAGTTTCAAAACACCAACATTAAAACCATATTTTTTCTTTCTCTCCAAAGCCTGACATTTCCTCTGTTTACTTCCTCATTAGCCATCAGAAAATACACGCTTAAGCACATACAAAGAATCATGCTATTTGAGAGTTAAACAAGTCAGCTTTAAACTAACAGAAGAGGTTAAGTGACAGAATAGAGACCACTGGGGACAGAATCAAACTTATGGTTTTCCAGCTAATTTCCAGTCCAATATGATTTCTGCTAACACTGCCTCTATCTACCTACCTACCTTTTTATTGTACAGATGAATCAACTCTACCATCTATATGCTCATTACAGTATCTACCTTTAAAATTTACATTATTGTAACAGAGTTAGGCTTGGCCTAGGTTCAGATTGGGAGAGGAGTCATATATGCCCTCAGGACCCTTCTTTCAGTTTCTTCTCCCTTGGATGCTCATGTGGTCTTCCAGCTACCCAGAGTCAGCAACCTTCTAAGACCCAGGCATATCTTCTGCCCAAGATTTCTCTACTTCTCTCAAGCCATCAAAACTCTTCTGAGAGAACTTCTAAGTGAAAATGATTGTCACCATTGGTCTAATCATATAAATTTAACTAGGACGACAACTCTACTGGTGTGATTGTACTTCTGTTACTACTGGACAACTCGTTTTGGAAGGCTATGTGCCAGTCACTGCACTAAGTACTTTATTACACCATATTTCTTATAATAGAAGAGCTTAATTGCTGGTTTATCAGCAGCTATGTGGTGCTGCCAGATGTTTCTTGAATATTATATGGTTGCTGTTTGTGTAGTGAAAGTACGGTCTAGTACCATGCCTTGCTTACTCATTGGTATACCCCATGAAGCTGTAGGTACTTGAAGGCATGGAATTGTATTCTCATCTTTAAGCAGAGTTCTTATTTTTTTACACACTCCAAAAAAAAAAAAAAATACAGTTAGAGTTGAAATTTAAATCTCTTGGTTAAATGATATTGGTTAAATCTATCAGTTAAATAAATTCACCTGTGGTTTGTGAAATCTGCAGGGAAAAATTAATTTTGTCTAATAACAGATCAGCAAACAGAGCTAGTGTAGAAATTATAAATTTATGAACATTAAAATAAAATGGCAATTTTTAGCACCTGAGCTGTAAATATAATCTCTTGTTCACCTAAATCATTTTCAAAGTATCTCTTTTTTGACACTCCTGGACATTTTTTATTTGAAATCATTATTTTGGTGTGAATTTTTACCTGTCAAATGAACCAGTCAAAGAAAAATGAGAAAAGAAGGCAATAGGAACATACAGCTTAACTAACTGTCAAGTTTATTGGGGTGTGTGTTTTTTTTTAAAACAGCTTTGAGATACAATTCACACACCTACAAGGCACTCATTTAAAGAATACAATTTGATGTTTTTAAGTATATTGTAGAGTTTTAAAAGAAGAAAGACTTAATGTTTTTAGTACAATAGTTTAAAGTGTGAGTGCCAGATAAAAATGTATGCTTCTCGGAAAAAAAAAAAATCCTGATATTCAGAGCTATTAGATAAAATCTTTTCTTGAGGAAGGATTTGAAGCCCTGAAAATCTAGGAAGTGTAAATCCAACGTGTGCTAAACACAAGACTGTAACGATTTTTCTTGGAATGAATAAATGTGAGTTCTTTGCCTCTTTAATTTCCATGAATCAAGGGCATGTATAACTATTTTTCAGCCTTACCTCATGAAAGCTTTGAGCTTTCCCTTCATGTTAAAATATATTATTTAACATTTGAGTGTGTCAACACCACATTAGGTACTTTAAAAGAACAGAATTAGCCATGCTTCCTACTCAGGGGACTTGTCTAGTAAGTATCAAACTAAAGCAAAATGCTATAGTATTCCCTCACATCAAGCAACCCACAGAGTGGTATTTTCCCTTATTTCTACCATAAAATCAATGAGCTTTTTCTCTTTTTATACAAACTCAAAGGAACACCCTTTGATTTAACATATACCTTTAGAACTTCTGTTTGGGCACATTCCACATCCTATTCTTTTATCATGGGACAGCATCAGCGACTAGACCTAAAATTAGACCTATTAAACGTGGTTTTTGTTACAAAGCAAAAGGAGATTCCATTTTCAGGAACTCTACAATCACCCACATTATAGAAGATGGGACATTTAAACAAACAAGAGAGCTTATTTCTCTCATGCACCTACATAATGTGCACCAAATAAATGAAGCTGACAGTACACTGTAGTGAGAAAGCCTGAACAGAATAAATATAAAATGCTGCGGTCTGGGCATGCTTTTGCAGTATAATAACTAGAAGTAAAATTTTAATTAGACAGTAGTGTAGAACACTTTGCGGGTGTTAGAAGTATAAAGCAAGTAAAAAGCAAGTACAAAATCTTAAGGTTATCAAGCTATACTCTTTATAAGATGATTAAAAGTATATATTAAAGTGTCCATTTTCAATCTAATGACTTGTTTAGTCATTGAATTACTAATTTGCTTCATTTATAATTTTACTACTCTCCTTAAACTTTTGGGTCTGCTAGATTAATTCTGCTTGTATAAATATACTGTAATCAACCAGATTAATTAGTCAAATTAGCTCAGTATTTCTTCCTCTATATTTAGAACTTGAAAAGTTCATAATGTTCAAATTAATAATTCAGCATTGGTTCCTAGTCTGAAGTCTTTTTAAAAACTAAATTTGATAGTGGCAAGAGTTACAAATTCAGAAATATTATAATGAAGCAAGCAGATGTACATTTTGAAACAGTGCCTCAATGGATATTAAAATGTCCTGAATAAATTCTTGCTACAGTTGGATTTAATGATATAAATTTTGGAAAGAAATAATGAAAGAAGACAATGGTAGCATACAGTGTTTTCTAAAAGACTGCAAACCAAGTTAATTTATTAAAAAATATTCACAATATTTTAAGTGTTTCTCAGAGGTTTGGAGTAAAGTACTTGAGAACTCAACTTGCTGACATTTGTCATTTCTCATAAACGGTATTATCAGTATGCTGGTTCACAGATACATTTGGGCAAGTTTGGCCTGGATGGTTCCCTCAGAACTCCCATTGAATCCAAGGTGGTATTTCATGGACAAAAAGTTCCTGTCTTAAGATATCAGGCCTTGAAACTGGGTCTCTGGATTCTCTCTACCAGAGTGTAGTGCTTTCTCAGAACAAATACTCGTGAAATTAGATAATTTCATTTTGCAAACAATCTGGAAAAGATTTGGAGAATGAGGACGAGGGGGAGAGGAAGGGGATGGTGAGAGGTTTTCTAGCACGGATTTTGAGTTTTGCCTTGAGATGCTTAGAATTGAAATAATCAAAAAGTAATCATATTACCTAACTTTGGATAGAAAATGTAAACTAATTCCAAATTTCCAGTACCTACCCTTCCTGCTAAAACTATGAGTCTCCCTAATGGACAGAATGTATAATGGAATGTTAAATAATGCTTTCCCCCACCACTAATTCTTGTGAATCATCTGTAGCCGAGGATTGTCATACAATCATCTTATGTTCATGAAACAGCAGCAAAATGTCACTGGGAAAGTTGTAGGCATAGTTATGGAAAGATGGACACATCAATAAAATCAATCAAAATTAGAGCTAGCTAAATTGGTGCTCAGATTTTCTTCCAAATAATATGAGGAGAAACCCACGAAAGAATGCAATTCTGGAATCCTTTCCTACTTTGTAATTATTTAAATGAGGCAGAAAGAAACTCCTAGAATTCTAGTATTTAAATAATTCACATACTTTCATTTAAAAAAAGGGTGAACCCACTTGTCCAAGGTTTCCTGGGGCATCAAAATATAAGGATAAACAGCAATGTCACTCCTTATAATTCTCCTTTATAATCTTACTGCTAGATGGAGCTCTCAATATATTTCCTTAAGGAGAGAAATAGAAGAATGTGGTTATGAAAAAAAAAGAGTAAATAAGCAGGAGTGATGCAAATTTTGCAATCTGATTGTTTAAAAAATATTTTAAAGACCATCTAAGTCTTTGAGACTGGTTTCCTCATTTGTGAATAACAAACATCGCCTCCTAGATACTTAACAGAAAGTATTTGTATATTTTAAATATTAAAAGGTAATAGCTGCATATATGCACTACACTGTCAAGCAGAATAATTTGGAGTTAGCATTTTCAGCAATTTGAAAAGTCAAACTCAAATAATCAAATGTAACTGAGTCTACAAATGTCTTCAGGTAAACTCAGAAGACTAGATCAACAGTTTTTGTGCCCAAAGGGTATTTTCTACTGAGATTCTTATAGAACTTCGGAATTCTTTAAAGTATGGTAGTAATGGAGAGTGTGCGTATAAATATATATGTGTGTAAGTGCAGACATTTTTATGAACAAAATTCTGGAATGATCACCCTGTCACCAGGATCAAATAGAAGCTTGCATACCAGCTACTTCCCTAGGTATGAAGTTGAGATGATTTTTAGGGCCCCAATGTAGCCAAAGTAATTTTAGATTGAACACTTTGTTTTACCAAAGTAAAAAAAAAGTATGCACATCTCTATTCATGATGTGTGTGTGGGTGGTATAGTTTTGAGAACTTAAGGAGAGTGGTGCTTGCTATAACCTAGGCAGTGAGGGAAAGCATTTAAAAATACTGTCAACGATTCTGGCAGGAAAGACTGTATAAATATACTGTAGACTCAAACATAAGTGAGCTGGTTAAAAAAAGAAAAGAAACTGCAAATGAAAACTTCAAAACTTCTACCCCCACGATGAAATAAATTATATAAAGGAGGAAGTTATCAAGGGTTTTCATACCCACCATCTACCTAATTTCAAAAGCCCAGTTCTTAGAGAATTTTCTTTTCAAATCTGAGGGTTCAGTATTCCGCCAATATAATTGGTAGGATAGTCTTAGCATATTTTGTGAAATCATTTATAAGGCTACCAAATGTCTTGGGAACTTTTTCCTCTAATCACTCCTGAATCCATCCAAATTGGTTTTAAATTATTCCATTCGTAATGGTAACTTTTTATTACAAACATGTTTTTTACTCCAATTTAAACACCGATATGTCAGTTTGAAGTTGAAATAATTAGATCCTACATGGTTTTTCATGCAGCACATTATTATATTATATCAAAAATCCTGTCCCATCATGGAAAAGATGTGGAAGGTTTCTATAAATTCCAAGTTAATTTATTTCATTAAATGGCTTATACCATGCATGTAGGTATGCATATATTTTCAAACACACAAATATATAGAATCATGAATAAAACTCCAAAGCACCACTTTGAAAGTGTTTTTTTTTTCTTTTTAAAATCTTTACATGAATAATATCTAGCAACATGGACCTTGAACACTGATGATTCTGGCTAACGCTTTTATCCTTTGCTTGAAATTACAGGATCAGTCTAGCCAGAATTTATGAGAACCAGACCCCGGACCTCACATAGCTCACATATTAGACCATTAGGCATCTAACTACCTCTGAACAATTTCAATGCATTATCTCGCCTTTTCCCTGGGGCACAAACTTCACTCGTCCATACTTTTAATATATTTTGTCTGCATGAAGCAGATCGAGTTATTACATGGCAGCAGATCACGACTTACAGAAATTTCATTGCTTCACCACGATGCAATGAACGGCCCTGTTCTCCACCCTGATGTGGAGCTGTAGGGGAATGGTCAATGCAGCAAATGTCTGTAAATTATCTGGTGGTTTGTGTAAAGCCTATTTCATATTTTTACTTAAACACTTTAAACATTTCCATACATTCCCACCCATAGACACTTAACCAAAGAAGCCCACACCCATACATATTTTTTTAAAATTACATGCCACTTCAAATGGACTACTGAAGTGCTTTAGATAAGTGAAAACCACCTAATTTTTACTTTCCCCAGTAGGGTTTTTATATTCTTGATCGACCATCTCTTGCTTATATCTGTGTTTTGATTTGCAGATTTCTAAGTCTTCCAAGCCAGGAATTTATTTGCTCTTCAGAAAAGAAATTTAGTAATCAAGAATTAAAACTTAATTGATCTTTGAACTCCCTTAAACCTTTTACCTGGATTGCAAAACCATTATGTTGTTTTCTTTCATTAGGGTTTTTTTTTTTTTTTCCAGCAAGGCTGAACAGGAAACAAGGGTGATCCTATCCCATCCCCAGAGACTGTTCATCAGCTAGCTCAGTTTACAGCTACTAAAAAAAAAAAAAAAACTGGCAGCAAACAGTACTTAGAAGTGTTGTATTTTATCATGTGGGACTATTATTATTGTGGTAGTGTGAGCAAACAATGGGCATTTTTCTCCTTAGACATGATGCTTTTGTGATTATTATTTTTCGTAATCCATTCTGAAGTTAGATTTCTGGGCTGGTTAACCACTTCCTCTAGTCTGTTATATATATATATATTTTTAAATCCTGGTTAACAATTGTGCTACTTGGCTTGTCCCAATAAAATACTTGGGAAAGGAAGACCAAGCTACTGTTATCTAAAACAATTTTCTCATTTAGTTCCAAACTAAAACAAACAGCAAGGAAAGGTCATTAGTCTCACAGACTAAAATTGTTTTGATGAAGGCCAGCTTTCCATTCTGTTGACAAGCGTCTCAATTCTTTTCAACAGCTCTGGGTGTCCACACTGGAAGAATGCAGAGCAGTCATCAGCCTCGGGGAACCAATGGCTCTTGGTGACAATCTGCAGAACTACCACTGATCAAACTATCGTTCCCCCCCCCCTACTTTTTTATCTAAAGTTAGGATAATTAATAATATAAATGAGCTCTCAGAGTTAGGTCTGAATGTAAATGCTGCTTGAACGTCTGCTGTTGATACCATTTAGCAATAGTGGGTTCTCAGAAGAATTACGTGTTTCTTCAGGGTGAAGTCGGGGAATCAAAGAGAATCTGCAAAACTTTACCAAGACTTCCTCCCAGAAGGCAGACACTGTGTTTTATTCTTATGAGCAGGTCAGGGATTGTGCCACAAAGTGGAAGCAGTAGGTAAGAGGCACGGGGCAGGTGGAAAGGGAGTGAGAACTCTGCGCATGACCCGACTTTCACGCCAGCAAGGGCGCTGAGGGCTGACCGGGCTTGTGATTAATGGCCAAGACCTCTCAGCTGCATGATTTCATCCCATTGTCTTCCTTGCTAAAAATAAGAACCACCATTTCTCCACCCAGAAATGGGAGTAACCCTATGTGTCACATCTTTGCAGTCAGGCCTCCCTTTATTACTTACTCTCCAAGCTTTTACTGAAGCCCTCTAACCTTTCCGAAACTGGACAGTCAAGAGCTCTGAATCACTGAAAGAGAAGCCCTCCAGGCTGGGAAGGGTAAATTCAAACAGCCTCTGGAAAGTTTGGGCTAAGAAGTGCTGTATAGAGACAGCCCAGGGATTTAGAAGTTGGGAAATTTAGGTTCTATTTTGAGCTATGCCTTGAGCGTGTTGCTCTCTTTACAAAAATTGCCAGATGTGAGAGGAAAGACTGCTTACTTGGTGGAGTGCTTGAAGAATTCTTAATTGGAGAAGCTGATTAAAGCTAAGAATGAAATTCAGCGTTTGGTTCTTTGAAAACATTGTAAAACAAACACACTGGGCTGAAAAGCTCTTTACCCTTCTAAGGTTAATTTTTATTGTCTGCCTGCACGCTGAACTACATTCTACCTCTTTTGGAGGCAGAAAGAGCAATTTGCTGTGTATTCACTCCGAGTTAGGAGAGGTACAGGAAATCCAGGTATCACAGGGTTGGAAGGGCCACGGGTGATACTTAGTGCAGTGCCTCAGCCAATTCTTGATTCCCCTCTAATGCCTGCGTCAAGGAACAAACACACCCGTCCTGAGCAGGCGGAGGTGGGTGGAGCCTACCACCTCCGGCGGCAACCCATTCCGCATTCTGATAACTGGTGCCTGGAAAGTGCTGACTGAGGTCAAGCTGAAATCCGCAGCCCTGCACCTTCGGTGATCCCTGTCCTGTCCTTGGTCATGTCACAGAGCAAGCCTAGTTACCTTCCTCCCCAGGACAATCTTTCCGACACTTACAGCTGTATTGTCCCCCTAACTGTTTGCTTCTCCAATTCAAACATCCCCTGTGGCTTCAGGCCGTTTCTCATACCTCAGGCTTTTGAGGCAGGTCACCACACTGGCTGTTTCATCACCAAGGGCTCAGGGTTGTCAATGTCCCCCTTAAAGGACGGAGCCTAAAACCGGCACCATCGTCCAAAGCCAGTCTGATCACTGTGGACTACATTCTGTGACTCCTATCATTCTGGATATTTTGTTGTATTAATATAAGGCTTTTTTTTCTTTTTATCCAAATCATATTGTGCTTACTGTTAGTTATAATCTCTCTTTCTGTCACATAGCTCCTGTCTTATATTTATGTAAGTGAATTTTGGTGCTTAAGCATTCTTTACACTTATGTTCTTTACAATTTTGTCTTGTTAGAGTTGGCTCATTGTTTCACCAGATCCAAAACTCCTTTTGGCCGTAGGAAACACGCTGAATGATTCCTACTCTGTGGGAAGTGCACTGCTCTGAAGGCGTCCACATTGCACCAACGTGATTCATCCATGCAAGAGCTCTGTGACGTAGGGATTCCTCTCCTAACTTTGCTGATAAAACTAAGGCTGAAAGGTTACGTGAATTACGGATGGTCACACCCCTAGTATGTGGTGAAACCAAGGTTCAATTCTTAGCGATCTAACTGTGCACAGACTGTTCTTTCAATTTGTTGTATTATATCTCAGGATTTCTTTGGATTCTCTTTCTGCCATTTGACATTTTGGCTCTCTCTTCACCCACTATAAACAGAAAGAGCCATCAATGTGCTCAAACAATTCATTATTTTTAAAACAATTGCACATAACTGGGCTGAAGACAAAAGCCACTGGAGCTTGGGTTCCAGAAATCTGTTGGTGCTGACTTTCTTTTTTTTTTTTGGCGGTACGCAGGCCTCTCACTGCCGTGGCCTCTCCCGTTGTGGAGCACAGGCTCCGGACGCTCAGGCTCAGCGACCATGGCTCACGGGCCCAGCCGCTCCGCGGCATGTGGGATCTTCCCGACCGGGGCACGAACCAGTGTCCCCTGCATCGGCAAGCGGACTCTCAACCACTGCGCGACCAGGGAAGCTCGGTGCTGACTTTCTTAACAAAGCCATCTGACCAAACTCTCACCAGCCTGTGACTTGTCATCATGTTCACAAGGACTGAATTGATTATTTAATACATACGGAGTGTCTAGTACATGCCAGGATCTGTGACAGGTAATGGACATAGAAAGATGAAAGACAAACGCACCACGACAACTTTGTCAGAGGCCAAGATAGGTCTGGTTTAATTCATTCATAGAAAACCTGTGCTGACTCTTAGTGATCAATGGTTTCCTATTCTAACGGAGGGAAAATGTCACAGTGACACTTAGTTTGTCTGCCTGGGGGAAGGAAGTTAGTATTGAGCCCAGCAAAATGAGCAAAGCAAAGGGCACACAGAACAGTTTCACCAAGTGAGGATGCTGCTGCTGTGAGAATTGCAGGCGCTAGCCTATGGTAAGTCACTTGACCTAACTCATGGGAGTTTTTATTTTTAAGAGAACAGGGCCAAGGTTTTCATTCATCCAGCCATGTGACAAATATTTCCCTTCCCTCAGAACCATTAACTTACAAGAAATACAGTTTCCAAAGTCAAATACATGTAGAATTCATTCAGAAGACATTCCATGAAAAGCCATCAAGGTGAAATCTGAAAAATGACTGTGGATAATTTAGCTTCCATTTATTGAACAACTATTATGTGCTTAGCACTGTATTGAGCACTTTTAGTCCTCATAGTAACCCTACTGGGAACTTTTTTTTACAAATGAGGAAACAGAGACTTGCAGACATTATGTCTCACAGCTGGTACATCAGAGTCATCAGACCCAGGACTTCTGACTCCAAAAGCAGTGTCCTTCCCACCTCCCACTTGAAAACAAGGTGAACGCTTGGCTTTTTGTCTTCAAGTACTCTTGGAGGAGGGAGTTTGGTGTGGTACCTAAGGTCATTACCTCATTATCAGGGCCAATAATTTCTTCACGCCTCAGTGTCTCAGTCGGTTGACTTTGATTAACAGGACCCACCTGGAGTCCCTACAGCAAGGCCTTGACAATGACTACAGTGGGGCACTTGGAGAACAGAAGTTTAGAGCTACCTCCTCCATTACCTGCTTGATGATATTTGAACTAATTTAAATAAAAAACAAGGTCTTTAGATTCTAATTAGGACCGAGGGCCCTTTACCACTATAACACAGACTTGCCGTAGAAACTTACTACTTCTGCATAGAAACTTACCCACCCTTCTGCCTTTGATGGCGAAGATCTGTTGAAGAAGTTGTCCTTGCAGTTTTGGCACTCATCCCTAATAGTGCCCCCCTCATTCCTGGCACCGAGAACTGTTAAGCTTTCCATGTCTCTCAAGGAACAAATCCCCGTCCTGCCCCTTCAAACCTCCTACTTGAAAATGATCTCACTACTTGCATTAAATAATGAAGTAGTCACCTAATACAAGCTTCCTCCCTTTTTCTCCTCTTCGTATCACTAATTGTATCTATCCTCACCCAGTCTTAGAGAAACAACTGCTCCTCCACATTGCCAATGCTAATGTCTCCATGCGTGCCTTGGATTTCCTCACTTTTTCCCTTCTCGGTTGTTTTTTTCCCATCAGCTTGTCCCCCCCCAATCCCTTGAACTTCCAATCTCCTCACTTCTACCAGGTCGTTTTTCTTTGCTTACAAATATGCTTGAGCATACACTCTCCTTTAAAAAAAAATCCATTCTCAACTCTGCTACCCCACCCCCTACAGCTAGCATCCTCTCTATTTTCACAGTCTTGAAAGAAGAGTCCAGTTCCGGACCCCCCACTCTGTCCTTCCCTCCTTGCAATCTGGCTTCTGCCCTTGTCACTCCACTGAGACTCGACAGACCCAAAGGTCACCAATGACTTCCTCATGGCCAAATTCAATGGTATTTGCTCCCTTTTGCCCCTCAACCTCTCTGTAGATCTAGCTCTGTTGATTATGCATTTCTTTTTCATAGTATTTATTTAGCAGTTACCTTATGTCAACCACAGGGAAATATGGAGGGCTCAGACCTGGGATGATCTTTCAAGATCCTATATTTTCTCGCTTTTCCGTTCTCTGGTATCTTCCTGAGCCTCGTTAACTCCTATCATTCCTAAACATATGCTTCCTCAAGGATCTATCCTGGGCCTTCTTCTTTTCTCTGTAGTCTTCAGTCACAATCTCACAACTTCAGCTATTCTTTCTTTCTTTTTTTTTTTTTTTTTTGCGGTACGCGGGCCTCTCACTGCCGTGGCCTCTCCCGTTGCGGAGCACAGGCTCCGGACGCGCAGGCTCAGTGGCCATGGCTCACGGGCCCAGCTGCTCCGCGGCATGTGGGATCTTCCCGGACCGGGGCACGAACCCATGTCCCCTGCATCGGCAGGCGGACTCTCAACCACTGCGCCACCAGGGAAGCCCTGTTTAATCTTTTGAGGAACCTCCATACTGTTTTCCATAGTGGCTGCACAAATTCACATTCCCATTAACAGTGCTCAAGGGTTTCCTTGTCTCCATATTCTTGCCAACACTTGTTATTTCTTGTCTTTTTATAACAGTCATTCTAACAGGTATGAGATGATACCTCACTGCGGTTTCAATTTGCCTTTCCCTGATGAATAATGATGTTATATTCTTCTCATACATATTTAAGCTATCTTATAATTAAAAACTGAATACCACTTAAATTCACCTTACATACCACAAATCATACGCTCTTCATACTTTGGGAAACATTTATTTCAATTACAGAAATAAACGCCTTGTAGCCAGTATTTCCATCTCCAGTTTTTTGGCATTTCAATCCATTTGATTCAATTCTTCCAAATGAATTGTTCAGAATTACAAGGATACCCCGCCAACTGCATTCTCCATCTAGTCAGGTTTAAAATCCTTAACCAGCATTGTCTCCAGCCTGAATGGGCCAGCTTTCCCAACATCATTTCCGGTTGCTGGGGCAGTCTTGTCTCAGGCTTTATGGAACCGAGCCCTGCTGACCACTGCTGGCCTCACTTTCCCTGCTCTGTTCCTCTGCTCCCACTCCCCCACCTCTACCCATCACCTGCCTTCAAAGTTCTCCTTCCTCCTCCCCCTCTGCAGCCTCTTCAAAACAGCCACTAATTCCCTCAGCTGGAAGTAATCTTTCCTTCCTCCAACCCCCATACTTTTCTTCTGACACTTTTACCCACACGTTTACCCATACCACACTTTTCTTTGGACACTTTCCACTTTCGACTTTTAATTTTTGCTAGATACTCACATTTTCTCTCTCCTACATGTGTTTAAAATTCTTGGGGGCAGGCTCTGCTTCTGATTCATCTTTGCACCCTCCTATCACTTAGTAAAGTACTTGCTCATAGGAAAATAACTACCACTAAATATGGGTTGAATAAATGAATATATGAGTCAGGTAACATTTTGGTGTGAGTGAATCTTGATGAAAGTAGTTTTTTCATCAAGCAGAATTTTTTTCCCCAACAATTCATCTGTGTTTTGGTGGTGGTGAGAGGGATTAGCAAAGGTTGATGAAGGAGTTTCTTACACATCTTAGTCTACCTTTACTGACATTTACTGTCAGGTAAAAAAGACAAATGAAAGGGATGTAATCAGTATTGTCATCCTATAGCTGCAGAGGAAGAAGGGCTGTTTTGGGTGACAATTGAAGTTTTTATTCATTTTGGTTTGTTTTTAATAGATATATTTCTTAGAAAACAGTGATACAAGGAACGTGGGATTTTTTTTTTAATTAAGTTCATTGATTTTTTTTCAGAGCCTTCCTCCCAGTATCTAACTAACAAGAAAATTATACAATACAAAATCATGTCTCTTAGAAGGCTTATTCACCTCTAGAAAGATGTTTCCCTGAATGGCTGACCACAGCTGGAGGAGAGCCTGGAGCTCCCTGGAGTTTAGTGTGACACCCCCAGAGGGAGCCTGGAGCAAACCAAGCCGCAGAGCTGCCCGGAGAGCAGCGACACCCTCTGATCATTCTGCCCTCTCAGCACAGAACCTCCTTCCAGCTTCCAGTGAGCCTTGTGTGAAGGGCTGGGTTGGTGACTCTGTGTGACATTCCAGAAAATACTTCTCAGGAAGTCAAAAGCTTTGCACCCATCAGAACCCTCACTTTTCCTCAAATATAATACTAGCAATCCTTTCAGGGTGAAAGAAAAAGACCTTATGCTAAATTTTCTATCTTAGAATTGTTAATAATTTTAGGCCTCATACATTCTTTTTTCTTTTAAATTTATGAGAGAAGGAAGGCTGATCTAAAATAAAGGCAGGAGTTCTATCACCTAGAGACCAGAACATCATATGTTGGACTGTACCCGATCTGTATTACCCACTTGACATCAATAAACCTTTTTATGTACTAAAAAGTGGTCCAGACTTTTGGAGTCTCCCCTCCCCTCCGAATTCCTTTCTAGAATCTCAGTCCCCATAATAGAATACAAATGAGCAATTCTCAAATTGGCCTGTGGACCTCCACAACTACTGTCTGACTTAAGTGCTGGTCGTGGCTAGCAGTTCCTATTTACCATTCTGAAGCTAAAACTGGAGAAAAATACTTTAAAAAGAATACACAAAGTGCTCCTTTCTCTACTCCAGAGAAGTGATTACCTGTATCAATGCTTTAGGATAACTAAGGGCTCTCTTTGTTCAAAGAGTATGTGAACTTGAACATTCTCAGCTAATGAGTGCTGCCATCTTGAACACTGTGCTTATTATGATCAGAATTCCAATAATAAATCTCAGCTGTGATGGTCAAGTGCACAACTCAGTCTGAGCAGGTTAGGGCCTTCATTGCTCTAGGCATGATCAGACAATCCTACAGGAAAATGAAAATAATCTGCTCTGATGTCAGGAAACTTTATAGACTCATAGAATAGTAGAGCTGGAAATGATCTCAACCGTTGATTCCCTTGGACATGTTGGCACGTCCCAGGCGGCTCACGTGTGTCGTGTTGAGCTGCTTGCTCTTTTTTTTTTTAAATTTATTTATTTTTGGCTGCGTTGGGTCTTCGCTGGTGTGCGTGGGCTTTCTCTAGTTGCGGCAAGCGGGGGCTACTCTTTGTTGCGGTATGTGGGTGTCTCGTTGCGGTGGTTTCTCTCATTGTGGGGCATGGGCTCTAGGCATGAGGGCTTCAGTAGTTGTGGTAGGCAGGCTCAGTAGTTGTGGAGCACATGCTTAGTTGCTCCACGGCATGTGGGATCTTCCTGGACCAGGGCTCAAACCCGTGTCCCCTGCACTGGCAGGCGGATTCTTAACCACAGCGCCACCAGGGAATTTCCACTGCTTGCTCTTTACATGTGTCCACACCTCTGCCTCAAGGCCTGTCAGTAGCACTCTTGACACCACAGACTGAGAATACCCATGGAGATTCAAAAACAAGACTCAGACTCGGTCAGAAAAAGCCCAGCAAGGTCCCTTGCATATCACGAAGATGGTGCCTTGACAGGCTTTGAACCACAGCAGCCAACCGAACCCTAGACTGCAGGAATATAACAGTTCAAGATTATGAGGCCGAGGAAAGCAGCACTGCAGCCTCTGGTTGGTTTTGTTTGGTATTCTCAAAAACCCAAAGAAAAGAAAATGTCAAAATCATGTTGAAACGCCTTATATCTATAGTTCATTTTAGTTGCCTTTTCAACATCATTGCTACCTAAGCACACACATCCTTGTTACCTAAAGAAGTTGCTGTTAACGAATGCAAGCCATCATCGTGATTTTATCCAGCCACTCCTGGTTAAGTGGGCTTTAACTTCTGAATGAAATATAAAGCTGATTCAAAAAGTCAACGGACATTTTAAGGAGAAAGGATAAAATGATAAAAAATGAATGTGAGAAGAGTGAACTGTGGGACTTCAACAGGGACTCAATCGACTTGACTGAAAAAAACGAATGGAACAAACCAGGACTCCAGTGAATGGGATCCTGCCTGAAGACTTCTGGTGTGATGGTAGCAAAACCTGTTCCTGCTCCAGGGACTGGCCTGTCACAGCGCCCTTCCCGCCGGCTCTACACCATTCCAGGCACTATTTACTAACTGAGTCCCTGCATTCTGCAAACCAGCTCCATATGACCCCTACCTATTACTGCAGAACTTTTGAAAATGAGTTCCTAACGCGGATTTGATCCCTGCAGGAGAGGAATTTCAAAGGTGTGACAAGTTATTTCTATGCATATAAGTGAATGAATCTATTATACATCTTTTGAAGAAACAAGGGGTTTCTGTAAAGCACTTAGAGATCCTTTGGGACGTAAAGAGCTGCATTATTTTTTTATTGTTATACAATTACTTATCTCCTTCCCTTGTTTTGAATAGTTTTATATGAATTTTTTTAAAAAAATCTTGCCTGTTCATAATACAGAGTTTATTCTTTACATTCTTATTTTGACCACTTTTGCCATTCATTGAATTTTTCTGAACACTAACTTTTGATAGTGACTCAGCATCACTACTGATTTTCATAACCAACAACTCAATCATGTTATTAAAATTTTGACAAAAATAAAGACACTTACCTATAAATAAACCTAAAATTAAGCCATGGCCTGGCAGCCTCTCTTTTCCTCTCACGGACACAAAATATTTGGGCACTGTAACCATATAAATGAATTCCATTTATGCAAATGGATATAATTTCTATTATCTAGGGAAATTTGAGATGCCAACTTATCCAACACTTTCAGGGGTGCGATGCTATATCTTCTCCATCACAGCCCGATCTGTGGTTTGTAAACTATGCTGCTAACTTTCAACTTATGCAAATCACCCCTTCCTTCATTATTCATCTTGTCCCTTTTCTCTATCACAGATATTTGATAGCTATACATCTTTCTCAACCTAGTGCCAGTGAGGTTTTTTTCCTCAAAAACTCTCCCTCTTACAACTGCCATAGCTCACGAGAGAGACAGCGTTGTTCATTGGTCACCTGGAGAAAATATTAAGTCCACTTCCTCATGGATAATCCAATGACCATGGTGTGCTGAATGCCTGAATAACAGTAAAAACAAACTCTTGCCGGCTAAAACTTGCTGAAGCCATTCTGCTGTAGCTTTGTAAAAACATGTACTGCTTCACGCACTATTTCCAAACCAGACCATATTTTGAACGTACATTTTTTTTTAAAGGAAGAGGTTGGAGATTGCTAGGTATAAATGAAAAGACTAAATAATCTGTGTATCTTAAATTGACAACTGAGGTTTCAGGACTCTCTGCCACCTTTTACTGAATAAGTCCAGACAAATATATTTAACTTCTCTGGGCATTATTTGCTTGCTTCATATGTGAAAAGGGAGTAACAATAGTGTAAGTGTCTGAAGGCAAGAAACGCAACCTCTCTTGAGAGCCTCTCAACTTTAAGAATGGGTCGATCTATCTAAGGGTAATTCTGTTTCCTTGCCAGTATAACTCACTTCTTGCCCACGTGAAGAGGTTTGCTAGAGGCTTCTGGCGAACCTGGCTCTTATGAGAGAGCCACAGGAAGCCACTTTCAGTCAGAGGTTTGAGTGAGGACTCCCAGAGCACTGGCACCATCTTACTACTAGGAAGAAACCCAACCTGAGGGTGCAGCCAACACGTGGGTGAAAAGAACAAAGACTCTCAGGGTCTCTGAGCCCTTGACTCCATCTCTCTGAAGTCCACCACTCCGCACACCTTGGAAGGTAAGTCAGTTTGTAAAGTGGTCTTCTGTTATTTGCAGGCAAAAACATTCTAACTCATATAGCTTTCCAGCACCTCTTTATGAATATACACACTTGGAAACCACTGATTTATAAAATTCCCTGTTCTTCATTTCAATTCTTCAAAATTTCCATTGATTAAAAAGCCATCTAAAATTCATGTCCATAAACCTCTGCTGTGTTAATAAAGATGCAGCTGGCCCTTGATAAATACCCTTGACGTTTCATCAGTGTGCTCACACCTAGCATAATGTCGTCTCCAGGAGGCCAGCAGACCCCTAGAAAACTGTGTTTCATTAACAGAGCAAACCTTAATGATTTTACAACCTAACATTCACTTCTTCATATAAGAAGTATATGGTGGGCTTCCCTGGTGGTGCAGTGGTTGAGAGTCCGCCTGCCGATGCAGGGGACACAGGTTCGTGCCCCGGTCCCGGAAGATCCCACATGCCGCGGAGCGGCTGGGCCCGTGAGCCATGGCCGCTGAGCCTGCGCGTCTGGAGCCTGTGCTCCGCAACGGGAGAGGCCACAACAGTGAGAGGCCCGCGTACCACAAAAAAAAAAAAAAAAAAAGTATATGGGTGGACTGAAACCTCTGCTATCAATAACTATATCTTTTTTTAAATGTTAAATTGAATACAGAGAATTCAACAATAGAAAAGTATTTATTTATATGCTACCATTATCCTGATTATAGCAAGTCAATTTAAAGAATGCTTAAAGTAAGAACATTTCAATTTTTTCCCCTAGATTACTTTTTGGTTTTATTACCAACTACGTAGAGATTATATATACATAATCTCTAATAATGTAAAAAAGATATATATAGATTACATAATCTTTAGGACAATTAACTTTGGTTTTACAATTTTTACTGTTTTATATATTAGTCATAAAATCAGCCCACTGTAAGTTCAATAAACTAAATATTTTTAAAATGTACTTCTACATATTTCCCACAGAAGTTCTGCATTCCCTCTCAAGTTTCACAGTGACCTTTGACCCATTTCCATGGGTTTGTCAATGTATGTAGGTGAGTAAAAGCCAGGAAGATAAAATACAAAATGAAGCATGCCATCTGAATTCTTTCACAAAAGTCACTTTCCTTTCACAAAATTTGTTCATTTAGGTCTGCTTATTTCTATAATAAGTCATCTCCTCAATTTGCCTGTAATATTTTAAGTACATGAAAAGTTGCGTGGGATCTTCAGATAAAGACGCTCACTTTAATATACTGTCAAAAATGATTTTTAAATATTTCAGAAAGTTTTTAACTGCTAAAAGGCAAAAGTTTGCCATTTGCTAGAAAATTATCAAAACTATTTTAGCTTATTTGGAGCAGGCATTAAAGTTACTGATTTGGGAGAAAAAAAAGAAAGAGCTGAAGTATTTTTAAGTGAAGCACTCACATAAGTGCAAGAACGCATTATAGGAACAAACATAAGAAATGACATTCTGTGCTGCACACATTTAGGTATAAAGGAAAATTTTCAGGCTGAAAAAAAGCAGAATGGAACCCTAAACCAGTAAACATATCCCCTACCTCTTAAATTATTACTTTTTTCCTATTGATTGGATTCCTTAAGATAACCCATGAATGTAGAACACCTGTGACCATAAAAATGAATTTAAAATGAAATGTCAATTCGAGCATAAACCCAACATAAATTTGGCCTCACCTTCGTGTTAATAAATTTAGAGTTCAGGTTTGTTTTGTTTTGGGTTGAAAATATTTATTTCATCAACAAACAATTCCAGAGTGCAAACAGTTGTCCTGTTAAGCTGAAGCCAATGTTTATTTTAGCACTGCTAGGATACCTAAGTGTTCTGTAAATGGGAAAATACTGGCTGGAGAAACATTTACACAAAAGATTGTGTCTATTAAGACAATGAAAGTGTTTTAAAATATATCCTTTGGGGTGGGTTTATGATAGTGAGAAATTACCATTCAATCATATAAAAACATGTAGTTTTGAAAAAAATGTATTCTAGAAAGTTGCTTCTTAATCACTTTGATGCTTCACAAAGTTATCCTTGGAAAACTCAAAGATTTCCTCACTTTCCTTAGTTTTCTATTGACAGGGGTCTGGAGACTGAAAATGAAGGTATAAAAATATATATGAATGCATGCAGTCCTAATGTGTGTATACATATGCATAGATACAGGGTGACTGTGGGCATTGAAAAATAATTGAATCAGTTAAACTAGTTCCTAACGTATTTAGTAGCTTCTCAATAAAAGCAGAATAAATGAATGACCTATTAGAAATGGGGGTAAGGAGATGGACAGGCTGCATTTGGTGTGTCCTAACCCATGTTTTTCATGGCCTGGAAAATCCTGAAAAGCACTGTTTTAGGAGAATCCCCAAAGCCCTTTAGATCAGTTGTTTAAAACAAACAAACAAAAAAATGTTTCTAATTGAACAGGGGGATTTACGGTTGATCTGGCTTTATTTCTTGCTCTTTCCAAACTCACACACCTCAACTTCCTTCTGTCTAGAAGAACATCTAATTCACAATATTAATTGTATCCAAATGATTTAGGGAACACAGGATAAACTTGATCTGAGTTCGCAAGAACCACCATTCCTATTGCACCTCTCTCTGCCTACATCTCTGTATTTATCTTTAGGTTTAGTCACTGTTCTGCAAATGAAACCAAACCACAGTCTTATTGCTCCTTATGAAGACATGACAGGTAAACAGGTTTGTTGGATTGAAATGTATCTGAAATGTCACCCAGTCTATAGACAATTATCCAGATGAAAATACATATAAATAGCTGAACATGTGCAAATGATCTCCATGTATATATATTTGGAGGTGGAGGTTTTTGTTGTACCACAGAGACACTAATAATTAACTTACTAAACTTAGAGACATCACTCTTAATTAAAGTAGTTATGCTCATCTCTACACCTAATCCAGTCATGCCAATCTCATCCATTTCCAAGTCTGTCCCCAACAGTGACCCACTTTGGATGCAGCTGAATTGTATAGGAGTCGTTTGGATATAAGTCCATGACTTGAAATTTTCCAGAATAATTGAATTATCCATGGGAGATTTCAAATAGAAAAAGAAAATTCTTTATTAAGATACAAATTTATATGAACACAGAGTCCAAAATAATTAGTTTTCTTGATTAAATGAAAGTTATCTGTTACTGATAACATGATAGAGGTTGAAAAGAGTCATGTACATTTTCGATAATTGTATTTGACTTAAATTCTGGGAGCAGTAGGAAGGAGCGATATGTGCAGACCGGCACCTGGTTTTACAGTCTATAGATCCCTATGTGAATAAAGACAGTTGTGGCTTGATTCATTGCCATGGGTTTATTAATACCAGGTTTCACCTTAGGCGATTGGTTACAAGCCTGTTTAGCAGTTTTTATTCAAGGCAGATTAACACTCCCGACAGAGGGCTCTACTTATTGACGCAGTTTTGTGGCATCTATACAATTAACTTTCCTTCACTGCACATCAGTGGCATGTTAAGTTTTTCTTAACAACCTCTACGGATGCATATAATCTCATCACAATATATGAAGCATGTCCAATAAAAGGAACATTGATGGGTACTTTGGCTCAATATAGCAGCAAGATTTTATAGAGGCTGGACCAAAGGAAGGTGGAATTTGATCATTAAAACACCTCCCTGTTCCTAGGTCCTTTCCCAATAGTACGGCCATGCTAGAAACTACAGATTGCTAAAAAAATAAGATGGGAATGGAGAGGCACAATTTGTTTGCACAGAAAGCATATTTACAGTTTTATCACTAACTGAACCTCAGAATCGACATCCTCTTCACAGGCCAGTTAGCAAGTGCCCCTCAGGTGAAGTGTGCTCACCGAAATGTCCCATGAATTTCACTGAGAAAATGCTATGAACCTTTACTTGCTTTGTATGGGTTCTACCTTCCCACAATTTGCTTGTTTGTGTGTGTCCACGCACACTCACATGTGTGTGCATCTACACGCTGTCTGTTCTACACGTATTTGTATGTCAATATGCTGCACAAGCTAGTATCATGTGGCTATTTGTGTCAGTATGCTAACTAAAATTGCCCTAGCGTACACAGATTCAATTACATTAAACTCTTTGTTAGACTATTTTTAAGTAATTTATTTATAAATCTTATTTGGACTTATAGACTGTTGATTGCATTTTTTCAGATAGATATATGAAAGCTTGGAATGATCTTTCTTCCACTCAACTTTTTGAGCATTTCTGGGCTACATTACAGTGCATAAATCTGTCTACCAATCTTTTTCTTCTGTAAATGTGTATTTCAATCTCAGTGACCCTAAAAACCTGGCAGTATTCGGGTTTTAAAAGGCATTAAATCACATAAACAGAAGAAAGGCAGATTCCTTCTAGAGGAGGAAGAGGATAGACAAGAGGACATAGGTCAAAATGTTGACGATGCTTCACTAGGGCACTAGAGGTGTGGGCGGGAGAATTGAAACTGGACTGGAAGATTTCACCGGGTGAGTCCCGAAGAATTCTTTCAGTCCGAAAACCAGGTGGCATTTTATGGCAAAGCTCAGCCAGAACATGACAATAAGGCCTGAAGAAATGAGGGTGAAAGAATCTTGCTTCTGAGGAAGAAAGATGAACAGAAGAGAGGAGAGGAATAAAGATGACTTTAGGAGGAACTCAAACAGCTTGAGGAGTTCAGAATTTTGGCCATCATGTAAAAATAACAAAAACTACCATGCCTTACAACAACTTATGTGTTAGGAGAGAAACAGGTATCTCCTTTTTACAGATAAGTTCAAAGAGGTTAAGTGACTTGCCCATTTAACCTGGCTAATACAGGGTGTCTTAACTAGACTAACTCGGAATTAGATTCCTAACTTACCCCTCTTTTCAGTACAAGGATGTTGCCTTCAGTATACCTGTAACTTAACACTTGGTACCCCAGATCTCCACTTACTGAAGACTTTTAGGGAAGAGAATACAGGAAAGAACCCAGGGAAAACAAATTTTCCAGAGGCTGGAGTGCAAGGTGGAACTCCTGAAGTCTTTGCATGGTGGAGGTGAAGAGGCCCCTCCAGCAGGGCACCAGGAAGCCTGGTTGAGGATGCGGTAGGTCTATTTTGTCACATCGCTTCAAAAACTACTATGACCTGCTTCAAAGAACTTTTTAAACCATGCTGCTTTGATATAAGCGTAGTGTAGACCCAGCTACAAGAGACAAAACCACAAGACCATTATCTGAACTTCAAAGCCAGCACAAAAATATAAGTGTAGGTAATCTCTAAAATTGCCAACCTAATTCTCAAATCCCAAACACTTCAAATCCTAAGTGTGGATGCAGCTCCGTATCTGAGAAAAGAGGAAGAGATAATGATGTGTGTATGTATGTGCGTGTGTGCGTGCGTGCGTGTGTGTGTGTGTGTGTGACATAATAGCAAGATGATTCAGCCACAAGTGGAAAGATAAGTTCTCTCCAAAAGAGGGAAAAACAAGTGACAATTGAGTATGCGGCTTTGCCTAAAGGACAAGACAGAACATCCCAGTACGTTTAAGAATGGGAGACAAAAAGCCACAAATATTGTTGTGTTGTCTTCCATCGTTATCCTGAAGCGAATTCATTTTCACTTGAACCCAATTCTGGAATTTTTATTATTTAGACCCAAGAGATCCCAAAGGCTGATGACAGCTCTCAAGTAGTTTTCCTGAACTTATCCAGTTGGAAGCCCTCTAAAGTTTGGTAACATAAAGCCCAGCTTCAGAGCACTGGTTCCTTCTATGATGGACCCCAACCCTTGCTAGCCAATGCCAATCAATGCCAGCCGGGAATGCCTTAGGGGTTTTTTCTCAATGCCTTCAGGGTGGGGAATGGATTACCCCCTTAGGTCTGCTCAGGTCTTGGACCCAAGGGGCTTTGCTTCCTTATCGGCATCACTGATTTTAACTACAGACCTGAACAGATTGGGATAAAAGGAAACACAACTGCTGCAAAACTCTGGTTCTTTTGAACCATGAAAGTACCTAATTCAGAAACTTTCGGGAAATAAGTTCTTTTCTTTTCAAGAATGAGAATTTCACTTGCATCACGGTCCAACCTGTTATATGAACACAAGTCCACACTAAAGTAACTACTGTCAACATCTAGTGTAAAGCTCTGCCAAGTATGAAGTCAGATCAGCTTCCTAACGCCCCCCCAAAATCATGTACCACGGGGCTACCGAGATGAAGTAACACGCAGCCCCAGCGGGCACAGATTTCTGCTTTATGTAAATCAGAGCCTGTCATGGCACGCATGATTCACTGCTCAGGGTGTACTCTCCTGTGACGAATGAGTCCCGCTTCATTTGGCAGTGATTATGCGGATTGCTGGCCCTCTAAACCCCTTTGAACTTGTAATTGCTGCTGGTTTAAATAATGAACATTAAGGGGAGTTGGATTTGTAAAACTGTAGATAATTACATCTTTTTTCTCCCCCCCCCTTTGTTTTGATGCAAGAGTATATTCACTCACTCACACACACACACACACACACACCCTTCTGAGGCCACTGATCACTGTATCACGCCAGGATGTGATCGAAATAAACCACAGTCTTGTTCAAGGGTTGGTCAGGGAGGGCAGATTTGAGGTGGGGGAAGAGGAGGAAGTACCAGGGGGAGCATCTGTGAGCTGTGCAGGAGGGAGATCAGAAAGGCCTGGATGCTGTAGGAGAGGAGGAGCAATGGTCCTCATGAATATTCATAGCTAGTCACATCTGTAGCAGGCTTGCTTTCTACCTTTTTTTCCCCCTGTGCAGTGCAACATAGAACATTCGTGCAAACAAAAGGAGGAGATTCTGCAGCTTCATCAGCTCCAGATTTGCTCATGGCGGTGAACTTTCTTTCTCTATGCTTTTCCAATTCTACTTATGGATTTAAATTTTTTAAAGTATATAGCAGGAGATGTGTATACCCTTTCCTTCTACCATGAAAGAAAAGCACCCCACAGTCAGGAGTTGGAAGAAATCTCAGTTACATAACTGAGAAGACTCCAAGCCAGTCTTCCTTTCCTCCTTTGCCCTACAATTGGTCAAATCCTCTATCCAGTATCCTTTGATCCAGAAAAAGACTAATTTTGATTTTATTTTGAGAAAAATTAAATGTTATCGATAGGGGACAGGAACCAAAGTTCACCAAGTCAGCGAGCTGCTACCCTCCCAGAAACAACAAAGAATGAATGATAAATTTAGCAGCCTCGTGTTCAGTTTTCAAACAACGCTACTGAGATTTATAGCTTCACTGCTCCCATGGCAAACTAAGCTGCTCACAGAAAGCTATCTGCTTTTGATTTCACTCTGTTTTCTCCAGTTTTTGTTCTTTTTCCTATTTGCAGTTTTTTTTAACTCTACATTTTCTTTTTCCTGGTGTGAGCCGAATATCAAAGGCCAGTGCTATTGGTAAGCATCCAGCTTGCAAAAGCCACTCAATGGGATGTTATCAGAACCTACATCACACCATGGCAGACAGTGATTAATAGCAACTGTATCAACGGCAGCAACTTTTCCAAAAAAAAAAAAGGCTCTCCAGCAGCTGAAAAGGGGGTCAGTGAGGTAGAAATAAGAAATGTCTGCAAGAACCCAGGGCCCAAAAATGTTCCTGGAGAGTACAGTACCCTGGGATTGCGTTTGACAGAAAGAAAAAAGAAATTCCTACTATTACTCATATAATAGAAACCTTTACCTTTAACTAAGTCAGTTATACTTAAAACAGCTACACATTAATTTAAAATGAAATCTGTGTACAACTTTGGAATCATTTTATTGATGTAATGGTGTCCCCCAAAATAACTAGCAGATGGATTTCCACCCCCTCAATGAAACACTGAAACAAATTGCAGAATTGTCAAAATTTTATCGTGAAGGCACACACTCTATAAAAAGGTTGATTTTAAATGAATTGTAAATTTGCTTCATTGCACAATATTTTTCTAAAATTATAACCGGAAAGTATTCTCTGTTTAATTTTTTAGCATATCCTTTCACAAAACACATCTGTTGTGAAGTATTTCTAATTTGTGCTAACTGCTTTTTAACAAACACACAGTTGTCACTATGCCATCTAATGTTATTGGGGCAAAAAAGTACATTCTCCTTCATTCTCTTCGTAATATGAATTTTGAGCTGTTTTCGATGAGGCAGACCAATAGAAAATAACACAATTATCTTAATTCCGGATGTAAGTGACATATAGGAGATTAAAGTAATGAGGAAGGATGGAAATAGAGTCAAACCAGACAAAGACAACATGGCTGGAGGTGGCCAAAACTGGGGAGAAAGAATTAACATATACAGAAAGCTTGCCAGATTAGGTCTAATTATTAGGAAGGGAGTAAGAAGATGAAGAAAGAAAAATAGCACTAAGTAGAGTATGTCACAAGGTTGGCCAACCGTAGAAAGGATGGAAGGTACGATGCCCTCTTAGCTTTGAAGAGTGAAAATGGAGATTACCTAGTTATAGTCCAACATTATTCCCCATTTATTTTTATCCCACACCCCTCTTATGTGTTTGTGGTTAGTTCTTTCTGGGGAAATGGGATTGTACAGTGTTGAAGACAGAGGTGAACCAACGACACCAAGAATTCTGAAATTATTTCACCTTCAAAATAATTTTGAAAATTAAAAAAAAATGTTACCCCTTAAAGGGCCAACATAATAAGAACTAACCTTCCCCGGTATTTAATGCAGACCATGTGGTAAATGCTTTGCCCATGCATTATCTTCTTTCTGTATCCTGACAACCCTGGGAGGAGGAATTATTATTATCCCCATTTGACAAAGGAAGAAACTGAGGCTGTTTAAAGGTTAAATAACTTGCCCAAGGCAACTAAGCTAATGAGACACTGAACCCTTACCCAAGCTTTCAATCTCTCTATGATCACTGAGTATTTTCTTTATATTTGGAATAAAAAATCTACACACGCAAAATATCTTGCATGGTAACCTTCATGGACTCATAGAGAGCAACAAAAAACAGTTATTGGATCTAACCTGTATCTAAATGAGTCACTTCTTCACAGCTTAGTGCCTTGTATATATGCTTTAGGAGAGAGAAAAATGTGCCTATCTAGCCAATAAAGACTCACATCATCTAATTAGTGTTTTAGCCTTATTATCTTAGGCGATTTCAATATAATAGGCTTATAATCTAAATTTTTCAAAGTACTGTTGACTTTTGCAGAAAACATAAATAATAACCATGTATGCAAGTTCTTATTTCATTACCTCAACTGAATTGTGAGAATAACATTATACTTGTGCAGACCAATTTTTAGTCTGAGTATAAAAGGCAATACATTATACAACTAGAATTTAGACTTCTTGAAATACCCAAGAATCCACAGGCTTTTCATCCATCCATTCATTAACCGGTAAATCTATTCCCAAAGTTCCCTTATCATGTACCAGTACAACAGAAGAAATTTATGTCATCAAGATGGAAAGATGATTACAATTTGCTTTTAGATATCTCTACCAATGTCAGGAAGTGAGACATATATAATACAGAACTTCAAATCTATGCTTCTTTCCTTAAAACTGGGCCAGGGAATGGAGAAGGAAGTCTGGAGTGCTGTGGCCCCATCTGCCATGGTTAAGCAGATTCAGGGTAATGACCACCCCAAGCATCACCCAGCAGGCCAGATCAGATGCTGAGGGTCCCACATGACATAAACTGCAGCTTCAAGCTGAGGGGACCATACCCAGACCACCCCCAGCTATAACTCATGTCCTGGTGTGAAGGGTGGAGGAAGAAGGGAAAGATTCAATCTTGAGTACCAGTACTCAGTTCAAGGCACTGAGATAGGCTATTTCACATAGTCTATTTCATCCAGCCCCCCTCCCACCCAGACAATCCTACCCATTTTACAGATGAAGAAATTGGAGATGTTGAAAACGTTGCCCAAAGAAACAGTGCTAGTAAGTGGCCTCTTGTGAATCAAACTGAAGTCCTGCCCACAAGACTTGTCTGTGCTGACACTGGCTCTCCCTACTTCACCCCTGCTTGCAGGCAGTGGAGGCAGAAGGACTCAAGGGCACCGGGCAAGTCACTATCAAAACTTTACATCTATTTTTTCCACTGCCCCTCTTCTCATTCATCTTGCCCCAGCTGTGTCAATGGAATAAGCACTCCATTTACAGCACACAAACGACGATTTTACATGAGTATTTGGAAGCAGTATTTTGTTATAGAATCATCACAAATACCACTTACTCAGTTAAACTGCACAGCATCAAGGAACTTAAAGGACCCTCTAGATGCCTCATGGGGATAAACTGAGCGCCCCATAGAGAAAATAAAATCTCAGGTTTGTGCACGTGCATATGGCACTACAGAGGGCAGGGGGGCGGGCCGGGGAAGACAGCTGCACACAGTGAAGGTCAGGGCCCAACAACAGGTCCTGTCTTAGGTGCTGCCAGGTTCATTCCAATCGCTCACAACATGGATTTCAGATATATTCCAAACAGAAGTGACAAAACCCAAAACCACAGGAGCAAACACTGGCTTTCAAGTGCTGTGGGAACACAGACATTTGTTTAAGTAACCACTGTTTTAAAATTGCATACATAGTAACACCAAAATAAACAGCTTGCGATGCTGTTTATTTTAAGATACACAATAGTAATGTAAAGTGTGGCGTGCCCCAGATCCGGGGAGCTGGAACATAATTTACAGTTGTAGAGAGCCCTAGGAGGACTCAACCACACGCCAGGACGGGCTACTTCCTGATTAGATAACAGTGAAGGTCAGAACGCATTGCTTTTTGTGCTGCAGAGAGCAAACAAGCCACCACAAAGACCCCACTCCTCCTGCTTGCTGTGAATTATGAATCGAGTCCTGGGGAGCATGGGGTTTGCCAAGTCTCTGCTACAAAGCGTGTATTAATCACAGGTCCCGAGGAAGGGTCAGGAGCACAGCCTGACCAACCAGGGAGGGAGCCTGCCCGCCGACCTCAGTTCCCCCAGTCCCTCCCCTCCCTGATCTAAACACCGTGAGGAAGGGAAAGAAAGAGGGGGAAAAACATCCTGAAGATACACGAGCTGGTTGGGGCGCCGGAGCATATGTAAAACTGAACTCTAACGAAAAACCGCTAGATCAAACAAACCTTGAGCCTGATCAAAATAGGAACCCAGTCTGTGGTTTCCTTTAGCCGACTGAGCAGCCGTCCCCACACCTTCCTTGCTCTTCTTTCCCTCCTCCGTCCACGTGCTTCAGGGAAACATTTCGGGAATCGTTGTTTGGGTTTCTCTACTTCAATCTTCCACCGTAACCTAGAGAGCCTTCCAAGCCAAGGCCTGCTGTCCTCAAGGCACGACTCTTGGCCATCTGGTCCTTTGTTTTGTCTCGCCACATCCTAAGTTAACTGGCTCCTTTGCCCTCGCCCTCACCTGCTGTGTCATGGAGTAAAAATAACTTTGATCTTTTCCACAAACATAACTTCCGTATCCTTGACTTTCTGAAACTTGAGTTTGTCCTGAAATATTGTTTCCCTAAAAACTCTCTGCCATGGACTAAACTGTGTTCCTGCAACATTCATATGTTGAAGCCCTAACCCTGACTGTGACTGGATTTGAAGACTGGGATTTTAGGAGGTAATTTAGGTTAAATGAGGTCAGAAGGGTGGGGTCCTAATCTCGTAGGATTGGTGGCCTTATAAGAAGAGGAAGAGCCCTCTCTCTCTCTCCGCTCCCCCCCACCACACACTATGGAAAGGCCATGTGAGGACACAGTGAGAAGGCAGCCATTTGCAACCCAAGGAGACAGCTCTCACCAGCTACTCATGCTGCCAGCATCTTGATCTTGGGCTTCAAGGCTCCAGAACTGTGAGAACATAAATTTCTGTCGTTTAAGCCCCCCAGTCTGTGGTATTTTTTATGGCAGCCTGAACTGGCTAAGACTCTCTCCCACTGAAGTAACCCATTTTTCCTCCTTACCAGTCCCTCTGGAATCAGGGAAGAGAGGCCAGACTGTTGACTTTCCCCATTTCTCTCTCATTCCCAGCTCTCAGTGCCTGACCTAAGACTTTCCACTCACTTTTCTCACAAAGTTCACAGCATTTGCTGCCATTCCTCTCCCCTGCTGTGGAGAATGCTGACCTCTAAGCCATTTTCACCTTCCCCAGGGGCTTCTGTACACACTAGAATGTTCCTCTTCCCCCTACCACTTGCCTCTACTTTTGAAGGCTTCAGTATACATGACAAAGACCTTTCTAATATTTTGCCTCTCTTCATTCCAATGTCATCCATCTCCACTTCCCCAGCCCTGGATTTTGTCAAGCAGAGATACTGCATTTCCAAGATCGCAGACCTTAAAATGTTCCTTCCCTGCTTCTCTGTTCTCCCTCTTAATCTTCATTTGGACTTGCAGCCTCTCAGTGGGCTTCCTGTGTTCCCAGTGTACTACCACACTTTATTAGCCCTCTACCCAGCATGGCTCTTTATTAAAATAAAATTTATTGTCTTGTAGTATAAATACAATGCACATTTTATAGACAATTTAGAACATATGGATAAGTATAAAGAAGAAAGTTAAAAAAGTCAGCCAGATCTCAGTACTCAAAGATAATCACTGTTAACATTTTCATTTGTTCTTCTATGCATATATCCTCAAATATTTTCTTTTCCAAAACTGTAGTCATATTATGCATACTGCCTTATCTGTTTTACTTCACCTGGTAAGATACTGAGACATTTTTCCATATCTCAAAGTATTTTTGAGAACATAATTTTTAATGATTATATAATATTCCACAATATTCCATAATGGAATATTAGGGAATATTCAATGTTTTATTATCATAAATAATATCTTTATACACAATTTTGCTTAATTTTTATATATATTTCTTATTACTTCTTTATCTTAAACTTCTAGAAACTAAATTACTGGATTAAAGGATAAGAACACAGTTATAATAGTAATACATATTACCAGTTTAAATTCCAGAAAGAATAAGCCAATATTTATAGTCACTATTAAGCCAGATATCTCCTTCCACTCTGAACAGTGCTGAACACTAATTTTTTTTAGTTTTTCTTAATTTTATAAAAAAAATTTCTTGCTGATTTAAAAATTAATTTGGTCACTAATTACCTTGAAGATTTTTTCAAATGCCTATTGGCCATCTGTATTTCTTCTTTTGTGAATGGATCTATTCACCTGTGCCTTTTTATCTACTGTACTTTTTTCCATATTGATTTGTACACCATATCTATTAAGGACACTAACCCTTTGCCTGTTATATGGTGTACATATTTTTGCCAGTTTAATGTTTGCCTTTATTTTGTGGTGTTTTCTTGACATTCAAAAGCTATTGATTTTTATTCTTGTTTTATTAAATCAGTCACCATTTCTCTTTATAATTTCTTTGCTTTTGAGCTCTGAAAGGATTTCACTAAATAAAGGAAAGAGAAATAGTTAAATCTACTTCAAAGAACCCTTAAATGCAGAACTTATTTTGATTTTTTTCAAAAATAGTTAAACCAAAAACCATTTTTTGAATTACTCTTTTTTTCTCAATTGATTTGAAGCGATGCCCTTAAAATTAATAAATATCTCCATATATTTGGATTAAATTGTGTATTCTTATTTTGTTCAAATGATCATTCTGCCTATTGTGTTAGCCAGCGCCACACCTTGTAGCTTTATAATCTATTTTAATAACACCCAGTGCAAGACCATCCTCATTTTTCTTTTCCAAAAATATCTTGACGTTTCTTAATTGTTTCATCATTCAGATGAACCACAGAATCCTTTTTCAGTCACAATCCAAGGAAAGAATATCTCGTGGGAATTTTGACTTATTAGTCAGCCATTTAAAGAATTCTCTAAGTAAAACCCTCCCTCTCACTCATGCTGTCAATCCCAGGCTTAGATTTTTCCTGTTCTCTCCTTTTGCCCTCTTATTCCTGGGTTCCTGAGCTCTGCCTGGGAAAGGCTGCAATGAGGTGGAGCAGGTCCATTCCAGCCTGGCCCTGTTTGCTCGAGGCCACCCTGCTTTGTCTTCCTAATTCCCTCTGGAGCTCTGGATCACACTTTCCACAGTTCCTGCTCATCCAGTTAGAGAAGCTCTTTTCTCAAGGCCCTCAGCTTTCCTCCTACCCTTTACAAAATGTGTCTGCCTCTTACCCACCTTTCTACCTGTGTTTTGACCCCACCTTCATTGGCTTCCTTTTGAACCTTGGATTATCCACTGTCATTCTCTTCGCACACACCCCCCCCCCACTGCCTCTCCCAACACCTACACCTCAGTTTCTCTCCCCAGGATCCCTTCCCACTGCTGATGCAACGCCTGATTCACCTGATCTGCCTCTGCTGATAAATGCTGCCACCCCTACGCACAGTCCCCTGTTCTTCCTTTGTTCCCTTCCAACTTTGCCTGCTCACTCCTCGGTCCCGTGGAATTCAGAGATAGACCACGACTCCCAAGTGCCAAATCCAAAGGCTTATTTTTAGCTAATATCATTGTCCTTGATCTTTCTACAGAATCTACTTCCTCTACTTTGAAACTCCTTCTCTCTTCATGTGATCTGATTATGCTCCTACCAATCTTTCTTTATCTCTGTTCATTACCTTCTCTCTTCCTCCCTTTAAATGTAGTTTTTAAAAAGATTCTATCCTCAAATCCCCTCTCTCTGCACTCTCTTCCTTCCTTACCTTTATACAATGTCATGGCTTCAAGCACTGCTTCTACAAAGATCAGCCCACACTCTGAAACTGCAGTCTCATCATTTCTAACATCCACAGAGTTTTCTACCCAGGTATCTGGCTTATGTGTCTGAACCTAAGGCCTCAGTATACCTTTCCGAACTTTCCCCCCTATTCTCCCATACATATTCTATGCTTCAGCCAGAGGATTCTGTCTTAAAAGCTGTAGCATCCACAGATCTCTGAATGTAGAATCAAATGTAGCCTAATTTTAGTACCCAGATTGAAACTATCTTCAAAAAAAAAATAATATTCCCACTAGTCTCTGGCTGCAATGAGATAATTCTGTGTCTCTCACAGGATTGCACCTTCTTTAGAGTGGGCCTATGAGATTGCCATTTTAGAGATGTAAAACTGCTCATTCTTGCCAGGATGAAAAGTGGCAAGCTGGTGAACCCATTAGTTCTCAGGATGAAAAGTTTATGAATAAAGAACAAAGATGTCCAAACCTCCAAGGAGCTGGTCCCAAAGTTATAATAACCCGAGTACGAATAAGCTTATAGTGAGGTTAGTTTGCTATCATCTTGTTCTTTCTCTCAAGTTTGAGTTTATGCAATTTCAAAAAGGTACTTTGACTCGCGATGCCACTAACACTGCGCCAGAGTATGAATGGTGCACAAGATCTCTTTCCCTTTTCCTTGTATGTATCACGCTAACGGTAGGATTTGATCCTCACTCCAAAACAGACTTAGGTCTAAAGAAGCGAGTACAATATTTTTCTTTGAAGAGTGTTTCACCCATATCCAAGTTCAGGTTTCATGGAGCTAAGACAGAGCAAATTAATTATTTCAGTGGATTATACGAAAACATTCATGAAGAACATTTTATACTTGCAGAGCCTTCTGCTTTTTTCCAAGGGCTATTTCTAATCTCAGCTAACCCTCAAAACAACAAGATGAGAAAACCAGCACTCAGAAACTTAACTGACTTGCCCAAGATAACTCAGAGAGCAAAAGGCTGACTGAATTGCTCTGAATGCTGCTACCTCTGGTATATTTATACAGTCATATAAACAGGAGGAATTTCTTTCTCCCTGCCCTCAAATGTTTGTTTGTTTTTGTAGAGCACAAAGAATTAACAGACTGTCCTCGATATCTACAGGTAAGAAAAGCACTGGTTCGGTGATGAATTCCAGACGTTTCCATTGTCTGCTCCAATCATGCCGAACCATAGATTCAGGAGAATTTAAGCAGCCCTTTTCTATTTAATTGATTATATATATTTCAAATAAGCAGGGGGGTATTTGCGATAGACACTGATAAGAGAGTATAAGCATGTACAAACCAAAAAGAACTAAATCATACTTTCCTTTAAACTTGCTCCGGGGGAAAAAAAAAAAAAAGTACAAACTGTTTTGAAAGGATTCCCAGGCTGGTAACAAAGGTCATATGAAAAACTGATGCCTTTCCACATGGTCATATTTGATTATCACTTAAGTGGTTCACCAGCAAACATAAAAGCATGAGGATTAAGCGATAAGAGGGGTCTTCATCAGAGTACCATCAAGTAATCGGGGGGATTTTGCCACATGGGTCTAAATTTATGGTTTCCTAGAAACTAACGCAAAAACTAAACTGAGCTTATAACTGACTAATAATGATCTCATGTGGCCCATGCATTCTTTTCTTACCACTTTTTTTTTTTTTTTAATTCACTGAGAGGGAGGGTTTAAAACAAGTGTAACAACTCATGAGCTGCCTGCAGGTATCCTGAAACACTGAAATAGAACCCGTAACTTTTCACATGTCACCAAATTTACAGGGAATAATCCAGCATTCACATATTCTGTTTGATAAAAGCCTTTTTCTTTTTGAAACACTAGTGTAGCACCACCCCCAGTACACTTGGGTTGTTCATTGTTGGCTTATGACAGGGTCACACCAGGTGTCCCAGGGCAAGAAGTAAGCCATTTTACAATTGTAGGATGACCAGAGTTACGGGATTACCCTTTTCTAAACTATTAGTAATGGAATCACCAGATATTTCCAAGTCAAAATTAATTCTGGAATACTTGTGAGCGTAGGGCAATGATGCAAGAAGTAAATATGTCTAGATAGTTATAATCAGATAACTGAAGTATTAAAATTAAAAGCAGCAACAAGATTTGGTGCTGGGATTAACAAGGGTAGATCTCCATTATCTGGCTATGTTAGGCGAATCAAGTATCAGTAAATTGAGGGTCAGGGTGGTTGGAAGAGGGCTGATTAGTGGACTCATGTTAATTTCCTATAATGCTCAGAATAACCAGATAATATTCTCTTCACTTCTTGTCATCACAGCGTTCCACAATAACAGTCTCTTGAGTTGTAATTTTTCTGTGGACAATCAAGTCAGAGTTAACAAATGTTCATATTATCTATTATACCCAAGAAGGAAAACTATAGTTTAAGAAAAAATTATCTGCCATTATATTGTGATTTGACAACTTATCCACTATTAGATAAAAACAACTTAAATTAGTTCTGGCAGATTTGGGACTTGGCAGTTCAAAATATGAATAGCAAATGTAAAAGCATGAAAATGGCATTACTATTATGTGTTAAGAGGATAATATACCTTTAAAGGGTGCCAGTGATTACGCTGCATACTGTAAACAGCTGCTGCCAATCAACTGAGAACGTGGTACGCAGCACGTCAATGTAACATGGCAAATTCCATTCACCCAACCTACGGCTTCCTACCCAAGTCACTATTTCTTAATGGGAGCAGTGGGGCTGGATATCATCTTTGCACGTCATAATCTGTTTCAAATCGCAAAAACAGACTACAGCACAGAGAAGACAGGGCATTTCCAGTAGTCCTCTGAAATCTGTGCAGTAACAGTCTCTAAAATCAAAATGAATCCTGAATGTTAAGGGTCACTTTATGACCCTAGCCTGCAGCAAAGCTGAGGGACAGCTAGTGTTCTCATAACCTAGTCAAACTGGACTTTAATTCCCCACAACTCCACCTCTCCACAGAATACACTTGCAAACTGTAGTCATGCGGAATGAAGAAATGGAAATTTTCTCTATGATCTGAATGAATATTCACGGGTTTCACTCAACAGCATTTAATGGCACTCTATTCTTGGAGTTTTTAAATAGCTGAATATTCAGATATGCACACGCTTTCTATTTTCTTTTATTCAAGGGTCCTCAATTCTCCATCTCCTTGAATTCCTTACCGTATTTTTAAACAATTAGAGTGATATTTTATGAAACTGGGTGCTAAACTTTGAGCTAATAATTATTTTAGTTTCTTTCTGATGGTAATTTAATAGGCATTTCATTCTTCAATCTTCTCCCTCAGTTACTTATTTTTTAAAATGTGTCCGTCAGCTCGTAGCTCATAAGCTGGGACTTAATCTTCTAAGTCTATCTCAGATGAGATCAATGGGATTGTCTGATATACTTTTGAAAATGTCCTGACCAGATGTGTTTGCGTTGAGGATACCGTACATCTCGTCACCTCCACAAAAGGCCACTGCTGCTGTCACTGTACTGGGGACTTTACCTCAAAGTCATTCAGAATGTGGACAAAGGCTGCTGAGTCCAAAACACAGCAGGCTTTCACATGCAGAACCCCTCATAATCCAATTCTAAATACCAAATTGGGACTGCGAGTAAAAGGTTATGACACAGCAGCATGCATTTTTTTTTTCCCTCAAGAGAGACAAAGTAAATTTAGTTGCAATTTCATTTCTTCTAGAGGAGTTTCGAGGATTCAACATAACATTAAATTTTTGGCCTGTCTCTTTAATTTGAGAAATTGTAAAAACGATGACAGATGGCACACAGAATTGACTTATGTCCTCTATTCTTTACTGAAGAAGGGAGTGCATGGAAACTTTGATAAAGGCAGAAGCTACAGTATGCAGGTCGCTATTAAAATTATCCAGTGGCTCGTTGGACAGCTAGGATCAGAACGTTCAGTCTTTCTTTTTTAGACATTCTTGAAAACCAACACTGTTGTAGGTTGCCAGTGATGATCACAGCCCCGACGTTCAGTACCCTCCTGTCCCAATAAGAACGGATGACGGATGTGCCATTAGCTCTGAACCTCGGCAACCTCTGAAATTACCACTCTTCCCACCCCAATCTCCAGCCCCCACTCCTCAAAATCATTATGAAATAGGAAGAACACTCGAGCTTACAGTTAATTGGAAACATTGCAAGAGAAGAGGAATGCTTAGGACAGCATGTCCACGGGAAAATAAATCACCCAGCATTGTTATATAATGCATTGTGACATCATTTCCTAAAATTAAACAGAGATGACACCAATTCAGCCGATCTCTAGTATAAGGTTCCATTCAAATAATTCACAGATGTTTTCTCCTGGCAAGCAGGAAAACAATGCGAAGGCTAAGGCTATGGGCGGCCTCACTTTGCCGCATGTTTGCGGGAGGCTCTTTCTGCTGGTGTTTTTCAGCTGTGTGTTCTGCACAGCCATTTCCACACAAGCATGTCTCAGCCCATGAGCCCCACTCGTATTCCGTGCACATCTGTATCCCTGAATATGAGAAAGGCCATCTTTCACTGTGTAAGTAAGGCCAACATTTTATATTTGGGATTAATCTGGTCCATGGCAAGTAGTATTCAAGTAGACAGATCTCAGAATCATGAGGGCACTCATTTCCAAGTAGAAATAACTAATGTCCTCGAAATACTCATTCAATTTACCATTCGAGGCCCTTAAAAAGACGTCTAATGATGGAAATTATCACAGTGTCTCCATGGATACCCTTGTGGAAATGGACAAGTGGAGAGACTGGGGTAGAGGAGAACGAGGCAGGCTGTACCGCGTCTCTCACTCGTGGTGATTTCATGAGGTGCCAGAGGCCTCAAGCTGCTGGAGTCCCGAGCACACAACCAAAAACCAAAGTACTCGACTTCGCGCAGCACATCACAGTTTACAAACTGACCACATCATCTGGGCCTCGCAGCAACCCAACCAGCTAAGTAGAGCACATATTTACTCTTTTCATTTTGTAGGTCTGGAAATAGGTTCAGAGGTTGAAGAGCTCACCCACGACCACAGAGCTAAAACCCAAGCCTAATTTCATATCCAGTGACCCTTTTTAAAAACCCACACTGTGCTGTCTCTCAGAAAGCCTACACTCTGGTACTCTGAGGAAGCGGGAGACTAAATGCTATTCATACTGGAATCCTTACGGGGAAGGGGAGGTTCTCTACCAAAAGGAGGCCCCAGCTGAGGCGTTCTTAACCATTTCACAGCCAGTTTCTTTCCTACCTCCCACCCCCATCCCAGAAGGCTCACCAGGATGCTCTTGCTTTCCATGGGCACCAGGACTCTCTGATGCGATCACCTAACACCACTGGGCAGCCATCCAATGTTTACAATGGCTCTAGAAGGTGGAGGTTAGACTATGTTCTCTCCTGCCGAGGGGCCTTTGGGACTTGTCTGGCAAAGCTAGTCTCTCCATCTCACACAGTCCCAGGAAAGTATGTGGTAATTTTGGTTGCCCCGTTCAACTGGTCAAAGTCTCCTGGTAGCTATTCAACTAGATTAAAAGACAAAATTATAGTTACTTTATAGTATGTACTTATTACAAGAGCCAGGCATGGAGCTGAATGCTTTACGTTGTCTCATTTAATGCCTGCAACGTTGGTTCTAAAATTATCCCCATTCTACAGATATGGAATATTGAGGTCAAGAGACCTCAGTGCTCAAGATCAAAAAGCTACTGTGGGGCTTCCCTGGTGGCACAGTGGTTGGGAGTCCGCCTGCCGATGCAGGGGACACGGGTTCGTGCCCCGGTCCGGGAAGATCCCACGTGCCGCGGAGTGGCTGGGCCCGTGAGCCATGGCCACTGAGTCTGCATGTCCAGAGCCTGTGCTCCGCAACGGAAGGGGCCACAGCAGTGAGAGGCCCCCGGACAGACAAAAAAAAAAAAAAAAAAAAGCTACTGTGTTGCAGATTCCAGGCCCTGTGCTCTTAACCTTGACATTGTGTTGCCTCATTGAGAAAAGAAACTGTCTGGATCTACACAAGATGAACAGAACCAGTTAAAAGGCAAAATGGTCTAGTCTCGCCCCTCTCTCTCTCTTTCTCTCTCTCATTCTCTCTTCTGTGTGTTTGTGTGTGTGTGTATACACATATACAATACAATAAAAAATTTGAGATGTCATATGGTTTTGAATTCACTGGAGAAGAAACAAGTTTCTCTACGTAACATGGAGCTGTACTTACTCATAACTTGGGTGCATTGTCTCTGTAGGACAATATACTTTAAAACACATTTTCCTTACTCGAAAGAGACCTTTACAAAATCCCACGAACAAACTCTAATAGGCAAGGAGTAAAACTGGTGAACACCTGAGAGGCACGCTTCATTCCACTCCCTTTACCACCAGAGATATGGAGAGGGGTGAAGCATTTTGCCATGAACAAAGGGCAGAGTTTTTAGAACCTGCATCCAGCAGGCTGCATGATATTATATCACTTTAAAATAAATTTGCTTCTGATTCTGTACACATAGCTTTGAAAGAAGTCCCACATCCACTAAGGGTGAGCTTTATCCCTATGTTTTCAAATAAGAAAATCTTTAGTCAGAAACGGGTATGAGCAAGTGGTGTCTTTGTGTGTGAGCACTTCCTGTTTTCATTCCATGATCAAATATATTCTTTGCAGCACAACTAGGGGAGCTCTTGAAGGTGGCAAGAGAAGTGCCTGAGAAAAGAAGGTGCCTGAGAGCCTAATTGAGCTCACTAAGGGCTTCTTGGCGTGGAGGAGTTTTTCATGGTTAAGAATAAACCGTCAGCCCGGGTATTATTTCTTGCTGTTTCTTTCTTTAACTATCTTTGAAGTTAAATAAAAACAGTTGTAATGGCAGGCTTACTTTTATGATATCATAATCTCCATGTGTTAGGGAAAAGAATATACTTCCCTAGGATTTCCCTATGTTTTTTTTTTGCCATTGGGTACTTTCCAGCAAAAGCACATACATTCCAACAGATTCTTTCTTCGATCTTCACTAGATTTCTTAGTCTGAGAAGCCAGGCAGAGCCGTCCACCAGTAGAAGAGGGGGGTAACAGTAACACACGATGAGTCTGCTAGTTGAATTTCTAAAAAATATTTGCATGGATTTATTTCCTTAAAATTATTGTGAGCCTTTAAATATTTATATGAATTCATTTCCTTAAAATTATTGTGATGTTTAAAGGACATTTTCGAAATCGGTAGTTAGAAACTACAAACTAATTATTTAGCTTCAGACTAAGCACGTTCAAAGTGCTTAACTCAGACTATGGAAATTCCTCAGTTCATCAGAGAGTTTGGTTTTTTGAGGCCACTTTGGATTTAGTTTAAATATTTTCCTCAATATTATCGATTAGCTGTTAGTTTATTACCTTTTCCCCTAAAGCTGGTGGTGCACAGGAATTTGGGAGATTGTTTTAACTGTTACAGTTGTAGTGGAACTTGTTCTTCCAAGAAAACTGAAGGTTAATGATTTTTGTCATATTGAGACTAAGACTTAACAATTGCTACAGTTGGCCTTTGTGGAGGTGGGGTTCTTTTCTCCCTGGGCCTTTTGAGGTATTCAGAATAGGTGACAATAGCTTGCAGTTGAGAACATATGTAGAGAGACCCCTGTGGCTTATTGGGAAAAGTTGCTCCATGCTGGTTGGGTGTTTGGAAAAAAAAAAATACAACCAGAGTTCTTTTATGTTCTGCTAGTTAATGAATGCATGAATGTCAAAATGGGCCAATGGCCCATTCAGGGGGCAAAGCCTCAGCAGCCCCCTTCTTTAAGAACACATCCTGAGATGCAAAATACATTTGCTTAACAAATTAAAATAATGAGATAATTCAATTAGCCTCTTTTTAAAAAAAGAAAGAAAAAAGGGTACATCAGGGATTATTGTAATACAAGAACAGGTCATACTGCACAAAAGGGAACAAACCAGTTTGAAATAGTGTTAAAGAGACTAATAATGAAGGAATGCACATTGAATCATGCACTTGTAAAGAAATTTACATGAAATAATAATTTAGGCTACATCTATTTCCAGTGAGCTAGAGCCAACATTTCACTTTGAAAGTTGAAATTAATTAAATGACAGAAAAATATAGTGGGGCATCTCTATTTCCAAGAACTTCCTCATGCCTGTTAGTGCATGTAAGAAAAGGGGTCTAAATTAACATGTCGTTAGTTAGGGGTCTCTATTCTTGGTTTCTGCGCTCAGAATTATAGCCGAGTAAATCTTTCAGCTCATTAAAGATTGGGAAGTAAAAGTTTTACAGAACCACCTTTATCAAAGTTACTGAACCTCTTCTCTGCAGTTGGGGTGACGTGGGGATGAAGAGGGAGGACGTTTTCAAAGAAAAAGCCCAGGAGAATTTCCTTACATACAAGGGAGGTGCAGAAAAGGCTGGGGAGGGGAGCAGAGAGACGGACTGAGAGACAAAGCCAGCGGAGAAAGTAATGAAAGGGGCATGATGTGAAAGAAGGTCATGGGGAGGAGAAAAAGAAAGCACTTAATGGAAAAGGAAAAGGAAGGGGGGGACTGAGAGGAGAGGATGACCAGGAGTTTGGGGCACAGGGGTGCTCTGACTGTTCTCTGAGTGTAACCAACACACATGAGTGTGGGAAAGGAGACTGCAACATGCAGATCTGTTTGAAAAATGGGGGAATGGAAGGTCCAGAGAACTTGACTTAACTGAGGTTCGGGCAGGACACAGGGAAATTGAACTCGAAATGCTGGTTTCCCGACTCCCCGGCTCAGGCTATTTGAGTCTTCTCTCCCCACTCCAAGGACAGGCATTAATTAAAATTTTCAGTTGGACAGAGAATTCTGCACAAAGCCTCATGCACATTTATCTAGATGAAAGCAACCTCGGGGTGGGGAGAAGGTACATAGTACACAGTACCTAGTGTATGGTACAGCCGCAAAGAAGCACCCAGGAATCACTGGCCACACACAATTCCTCGCCCGTGGCCACGGCGCACAGTGGGTTGAATCCAGGACAGGGAGGTGGGAGATAAGACACCAACAGGGCAAGGCAGGAGGTCCAGCTGGGCTCTGGACACTCCGCGGGAGATTCAAGGCACAGACCTGGGCGGTGAAGGAGAGAGTTGGCCTCAAGACAGAGGTGCACAGTAAGCCTTCTCTATTCAAAGAGGTTGGGGGAGCAGGAAAATTTTAAAAATGACGCTGAGCATTTTGATGGCAGAGGCTGTGAGATTGATATGCAACTGTTAAAGGTGATCGTGATTTTCGCAAAGTCATCATAATGTGGTAGAAAGAGCACAGAGCTGGGGACAAGAAAGGCTTGGGTCCTGGTTGCAGCTGGACCTTGAGCCAATCACTTCCTTTTCTGGGTCTGAGTTTCCTGGTTTGTCAACAAAGCAGCCAAATTCCCTAAGATCCTGCTGTTCTGTGAAAATACATGGGGATGTTGGCTTGGAAAGCAATCGTTGAAGTCTCGATTTTCAACCAAGGAAGGCCGAGCATGAAGGAAGACAGAGGGAGGAAGCCAGACAGGTGAGCTGCTGGTGGGAGAAGGCGGCATGCCTGCCATCCACTGGCTCCTACCCTGCCTTTCTTACTTGCTACTCTAACCAAACAAACCTTCAGTTAAAAATGAGAAACCCCTCCCCTCACACTCATTCGACTTCCAAATTAAAAACATTTTACAGGTTAGTAAATCTCCAGCTGAGGTGATGTAGCAAAGAACAGCTGTGAAGTAATTTTGATAATGATGAGAATAATAACCACATGGCAAGGTTCAGGGCTTTGCTGTTGCAGCTTCAGTGCTCCTGAATAGATAAAAGTGATTAAATACTCCTGATTATCCCTGACCAATATGTAATGGATTTACAGCCCTTTCAATTAGTCAGTATTTGCTTAGGACTCATTATTTTGTCTTTGGTTAAGTAATCAGCCCAGAGACTGCATGTTCTGTCTAATTCCTCTGAGCCCAGTCAGTGCAGGGCCCTGACCTTTGAAATGGCCATAGCTGCAAGGCAAGAATAACCACTGCCAAGGCAGCCTCGTTGGTTCTCCCAGCTAATCCTGACACCACCGGCCAGATCGATACACCTTAGTTTGCTACTAATGTCCTTACATCAAAATGGCCGATTTAGGAATGTGAATCTATCACGTTGCCCTCCCCACCTCCCGCCCCACCCCTTGCCCTTTGTAGCTCTGCTACAAGACCAGATCAGCTGCTACCGCCATAAATAAAAGTGGAACCTTGTGCTGGACCCATGACACTGTAACTAATGTCATTCAGCATGGCAACCCACAAGTTGGATAATCAAAGACCTTCAGCTTTCAATGTGCTACTCTATTTTTAAGCCTTAGCCTAAATAGAATGGCCTGAAAACAATCTCATAGCAAGAAACAGCCTCTGACGTCTTCACCGTTTTCCCAGAATTTCCAAATGAACAGCAAAGTATGAGCGCCTAGTTCCTCCGTAAAAATATATTGTAATGTTTTTGTCATGAGGGTCTTAGAGTCAATGGTATATATAAAATGATGCATAAAACCGACTGCAAACAGGAAGATAAACTGTTACTTTAAAAATGTTGCACATAGTTGATCTTTTCCCACAAGTGAACAGGATCGGCTTCTAAGATAATGGACTTGAACCGCTAAAAATGAATCTTTAATCTCGACCTTATAAACAAAGGTGTTATAGCACCTATGACCCTTCTGCGTTTGTCATATAAACATGTAACATGTTTGCAAGCTGCTTCAGCAATTAGAGTTGCCCCTGGTACCATGAGCTTGGACATGCATGTAGCAAAGTGCTTTTTTTTGCCTGCTAGAGGAGGTGGCTTTCGTTACGAGTGTCATCGGCAACGTTTATGGATTCATGAGCTTCTTAACAGCTGTTTCCCGTGGTTGCAGCTGCATTATCTGAAGTTGCTCTCATACCTTTTAGCACAAATAACACATTTACTTATATAGACTGTTTAGGGCCCTAGACCATTTTTAATAAGGTCCATTCCTGACCTATGGAAACAAAAACTCCTCCTTTCTACAGGGTACTCTTTGGGTGGTGAGAGTTGGTGAAACCTTCACGGCTCTGTTAACCATCATATTTTGAGAAAGGGAAAATAGGCACTATTTTCAAAAAAATCTGTATGAGCCCACCTAACTTGGTAGGAGAAGGCAAAACAACAAAACATTTTTCTCTTTCATCTTGACTTACTGTGAGATGCTGGAAGAGCCATGCTCTCATGATATTTGTTGCTACTTTGGGGAAAATGCCTCTTTTCTTCTGGCGTTTTTTGTCCTTGTCTGGATCATCATCGTCACCTGTGCCAGGTGAAGCTACACTGTTGTCTAAACCATCCCCTAGTAGAAAGAAATGAAAATACATTAGAGAAAACACAGAAAGGGTGCCAACAACAACGAGCAGCTAATGACAAGCTCAGCTAAGCTTGTTGAAAGAAATCCATTAAGCGGGTATATTCTCTTTCATTAAAGTATAATTGGAGACACAAATATGTAAAAGACAAAATTAAACCAGACCTCTTCAAATGTTAATTTTGTGTGTCTCACACTCGCCCATATCATTAATTCAATTCTAATTGTGCTCTTGACACAGTGCAGTAGCTCTTTGTCAATTATGGAATCCAGTGTGGGAAAACCGCCATCAGAAAACCCATTCAGTGAAAATGCATCCCCATGCCCAGAGTGAACACATACTGTAGGGTAATCAAGTTAAATGTTCTGTAGTCTATATATTCTAGGCTGCCTGCATAGGTGACAGTAACTGTGTCACTGTTCATTGCACATAACACACTGCCTGCTCAGCCCCTCCCAGAACTGTCACCTCCTAAGCACGCACATTCACACACTCCTCAGATGACCCTGGACTCAGCATCCGCGTGACATGAAAACTTTTAGCTCTCTGCACCACTGATCATTATCGTTAAAAAAAAAAAAAAAAAAAGATGCACATCAAGGTAGGGTGCTCACTTAATCAGAAGTTTCTATCAACATCTTTCTCTTCTGTGCTTTTTCTCTGGCATTAATTGTGCATTAGCAAAAATCATTTACTTTTAACAGTCATAGTTATTTTTTCTTGCCCTCCGGCAAAAATGCCTTGAAAGCCTGCCTGGAGGGCATCTAAATTATGTATCTGAAAAACTCTTCCGGCAAGGCATTGCAGGACCCCTACTTTCTTAAAATTCATACGAGCACGTCTTCCTGTTTTTGGGAAGGCATCAATCAAGAGTAGCAATATATGCCATATCCCTACATTAATATTTGAACTAATAACTTTAAAAAAAGGAAAGAAACAAGATCCGACTTGTGGCATAATCAAATGCAAAATAAATGAAGAATACGGGGACAGCACTGGGGCTTTATAGATGGCTGTGTTTTCCTTGCACATCATTAGCCTGGAGCCACACGAAAGAGGAAAACAGAGAAGTGGAGAGTTTATGCTCCCTGCTGGTGTTTAAGAAGCCAGGGTCCTGGAAGGACATCTGGGAATTGCGCTGAGATGGGGGTTTTTGTAATTTAAGAATAGACATTCATTAGCAGTAAATGCCATAAATCCCATGCTAAGTAAAAACCTTGTCCAAGAAAGCCTAAAACAATAAACTCTGTGCTCAATGTAGCCAGAGCTAGACGCTCCGCAGCTTCCCAGGGAAATGTTATAGATCCACCAGCTCATTCCCAGACCAGCTCCCTCCTCCTGGATTGGGCCACATGGGATATCCTGCCACAGGCCCCTCGCCTCCTAACCTGTCCCGTCTGCTTGGTGGGCTTCCCTCTACCTGTTCTTTTCCTTTCGCACCACAAAAACTCTCAACCTTCTTTGGCCAGAGAAGCAGAAAAGCCACACAAAGAGCTGGCAGATTAATTTTATTGACATTTCCATTTTCACTGCAATGCGATACCCTCCATCACATGGAAGAGATGACCCTCACTATTTACAGACTGACAGGCCACTTCATTACAACCACCCTGCCCCAAGGCAAAGCAGCTCCCTTCCATCTGCCCAAACACTAGAGCATGACCCCGAAGTTGCTGTTCTCTTTTTCTTTGCCGTCTGTTATGATTAAAAAAAAAAAGGAAAAGTGAGTCGAAAGGACCCCAAGTAGTCAAAGAACTAATCAGAGTACAGGGAAACAAAGGCATTTGACTTTTGAACACTGGTTAGATGGAGTCGAGTCTTCATCTGTCTACCCTCTCTACACAACCATGTACACGAGGGGGTCACTTGCACAAGGACAGACACACACACACACATACACGCACACACACACACGCTCAAGCAGGGACATGCATACACACTTTCCACCATGCCAAAGAACTGCTGCAAGGCAAATTCTCACCCACACTAATGGCTTCTGACTGCTCCTTGGCAACCCTAGCATTTTAACCTGGGTGGATATGCTCTCCAAAATACAGACACTGAAGCGATCTCATCAGCTGTTCATGTGACACAGATGGAGAGTGGCTATTAGGAGCCAGGCAGTGGGCCTTGGGGATCTGAGGTGCTGTTCTATAGCCTGAGGCGATTTTGAAAAGCAGTACCCGGAGATGAGGGAAAAAAACCCACACTGCAAGTGCAAGTTTGAAGTCAGTCTGTCTGTCGACCTACCACGGATAAAGATATCTTTGTCTCTGGATGGAAAAATCTATGTGGGCTATCTGGATGTACATTTCAGATAATGTATGTATGGAATGGCTCTTCCTTCAATGTCTTCCAAATATAAAAACACACACTGTAAACAATGCCTGTGTGTATATATTTCTTCCTAAGCACATATGGTTTCTGTGTATATGTTTAAGCTGAAATTGTCAGGATTTTGTTAAAAATCTCATTTAGCTTTTTTTGATAGATTCCTTGAATATACTTATTTTAAAAGGTTATCGGCTTAATTGAAGGAAGTTCAACAAAACAAGGCATTTGCCTTTTTAACCCAATCAATGACCTTAAAAATGAGAGACAGGGTTTCCACAGTGCATTTTCTCTTGCTTAAAAGCAGAGAGGGCTGGTAACACCTTCAAACTATATGATTCACTATATTTAGCTCAAGAAAAAAAATAGAGCTGGAGTGAGCCTCCTTTGATGACTGACTTAAACTGGAGAAGACAGGAGCATTACATGCATTTTAATATAAAGCGGTCCATTTTATATAAATGTATATAAACGTTGTAAAATATCTGAATTTGGATCCAGTGTGACAAATAATTGTAAAGAAAAATGCACCTATTTTTATAATAACCGGATACTAGACAAGAGATTTTTAAATTAATATTAGTGTTTACACCTCTATAAAGATAGGAATTTTCTTCTCCAAACACACAATAAATTTGTTTTTTCCTCCAATGGATTGTGAACCGACTCTAGCATAGAGGACTAACAACAGCAATTTTTCTTTTAAAAGAAAAATTTTAAAAGGCAACTGTGTGATCTACAACCTAAAACAAAACTGTGCAGATGATACTAAAGTAACCCTTAAAGTGGACATTGTTTCCCTGTTTTAGGGCTGCGTTGGCAATCCTTGGCATCTGTGCCAAATGAGTTTCTATGCCGAAAATAGTGTGTATACGGGCACAGATGCACGTGTCAGAGGAGGAAAAAGAGATAATGGCATGTATCTAAGCATCTGAAGTTAGGACTCAGAAGTGTGGGATACATGGTGTGGGCAGGAACTGTGTTTTGTTTATCTTTTTATCCTGAGAGCACACCTTCATGTCTGAGCCAGAGTGGACACCCAGTGATGGTCTGCTGCATGAGTAAAGGGCTAAACTTATCAATGAGTTTATTCAAGGGCCCTCCCCTCTCTTTGATAATCCCACACTGGGGCGACTGCACTCTTCATGGTCCCAAAGGGGCTGGGTGGGCGGCCCGAGTGCAGGTAGAGTCACTTCCGAACATGCCAGGAATGGCACTTCTTTGAATAACTCAGTGCCCATTAGAGCCTTTTTAAAGGGCTGACCCAAGGCCATTGCACCAGCATTGCCACCTCTGATGGGGAAAAAACTAAATAAAGAACTACTGGGCATGCTTCTTTTAAAAGGTTGCTAATCCCTTGACTAAAGGCACAGTCTAAGTTTGGGGCAAAGATACTCAAAATAGCTGCGTGTTACTGAACGCACTGTGTGTGACCATGGAAAGAAATACTCAAGGCCTGTGGATAGATACCTTTGAAGTGGACTAAATTATCAGGGGAGATTGTAAAAAACACAGGTCCCCAGGCCTTATCCCAGACTTACTAAATCAAAATATCCTGGGGCAGGGACAAAGAATTTGTATTTTTAACAAGTTCCTTGGGTTTGGTTACACAATCAGCCTAGCACTGGTTCTTAAACTGGCTTTTGGAAGCCACCGAACTAGATGACCTTCTAATTTGAGATAAGATGCAACCTCAAGAACAGGTGAATAGTTAAAATTCTATTCTACTGCCACAAATGGGGTTAGTGGTCACGGTGAGAAACTACACTCTGGCCAGGGCCTTATTCACTGTGGGAAAGCCGTGGTGCTCTCCGTCACAGGTACTGGCCAACACAAGGTAGCCCCACCTTATCTTCTGATGGTGAGGGTTAAACAGGAAGAAAGAAGCTGTAGAACACTGGCTCTCAAAATGCGGACCAGCGCCATTAGCAGTGGCAAAGAAATTGCGAGAAATGCAAATTCTTGGACCCACCCCAGACCCACCGTATCCGAACCTCCAGGGATGGGGCCAGACAATCTGAGGGTTACTAAGCACTCCAGGTGATTCTGATGACACTCAAGTTTGAGAAGCACTGTTGGAGGGCACAGAGAATATCCCTTTAGCCCACTACCCCTGGTGGTGGTTGTCTAAAGGCCTGAATCTAATCTCTGGGTCCTCCACCTGTTTCAAGACTCTGAGGTATTTTGAGAGCATCTCCAGCTGGATTTACACCCATGCTCTGGAGGAGGAGGTCACAGATGCTTTCCATAGCTAAGCACACTATGCTCAGAACAAGGCACTGCCAGGGGAAGCAGCCCCAGTCTACACCTACCTAGAAGAGCAATACTGAGGGAGTCTAGGTGCAAGGAAGTTAATCCTGGGATACCAGGCAAAATCCACTTCTGTAGCTATGTAGGCAGTGAATCAAGGAAAGATATGGGCACATGACGAGAGGGTCCTCAGATGATTCTAAGCAGAAATTCCCAATCCATACAATTCTTGGCCATAAAACCTGCCCAGGCAAAAGGACACCACTTCCTTTCATCGGCATATTGTCTTAACCCCATTTAGCCAAAAATCTGTCTATATTTTAGACATCAACTGCTTGGCTTGGAATAAAGAAGCGATACAAGCAGTGATGATGTGCTACGATGAGTCCAATACCACTGGGATGTGGCCTTCTGCCCTATCAGAAATAGAGGGCAAGTGCAACAGTCAAGAGGGTCCTAGTCCATCTTTTTCTTCCTATTCCACGTCCCTACCTCCCCCGAAAAACAGCCCCGACATTTATCCGTGAAGAAACTGAGGCCAAGAGGATAAATCGTTGCCTAAGATTCCACAGCTACATGTGATCCAGGATAAACCAGAGTCCAGGTAACTCCAAGTCCAGTGTTACTACCACTGGTATTCTCACATATTGTAAGTTATTTTTCACTTTTCAAAGCATTACCTCATTTGAACTCTGTTATCAAACCAGGCTTGATCCTACAGGTAAAGGTCTAAGTGCAGAGGAGAGATTAGATCTAGGGCCCAGGGGCTGGGATTGAGCTAGAACTGGTCCAGGCTGGTCCAGGTTCAAACAGAAATGTGCAAACTTTTCTCTCACAAGTAAGCCAGTGTCTGTACCGTCTTTAGATATATTCAGTACAGCAAGAGACTTTGAGACTTGGGGTTTTTCTAATGGGTTTATTGTGGGTCCAAGTGGAGGCCCTTGTATTGACAGCACCAGACTGACCTTCAGAGCCCAGAGATGCTGTAAATATTTGAGCATCTACTGTCCATACAGTCAGGATCTCAAGGCTGTGATGTCATCACTGTGCAGTACTATGAACTACTTCACGGAGCTGTAACTAAAGTGATGGATTCCCTGCCTTAAAGTCACTTTTTAAAGATAGAATAAGGCTTCTGTGACATTTGGCACCCTGTCAAATCACAAACATCTGAAAGTAACCTCTCAGTACTGTATTTTCAGAGAAATATTAGGACAAATGAATACATGTTTTGGTTAATAGCATTTATACTTCTTTTGAGTACGTCGGTGGCACATTATTTAATCCTCACTTCTCTCAGTTTTGGACAACGTTTAATAGTTAAATATGTTCATATAAAATATATACTGTAAAAAAGAGTGATATCTCGCCTGAAAGAACATGGGTTTTTTTTCCCTTCTCTTTTTTGATAAATAGAAACTCACTATAATCATTTTTATTTTGGGCAATGTAAATTCACTAATTTCAGACACACACACATATCTTCCAACCTACTTCCAGAACTTAGGTGTATTCATGAATATATAGATATTTGTATGTCTGATTATAAATTTTAAGTATATAAATTATATTGTTACCTTTTTCAAAGAATTCACTAATTTGTACATAAGTATCCAAATATATTTGTAGATGAACTGCACATTTTTGCCTATAGTCATATATACATACACATATATATACATATACAAGTTTATAGAATTCTTTTTTTTTTGTGGTACGCGGGCCTCTCACTGCTGTGGCCTCTCCCGTTGCGGAGCACAGGCTCCAGACGTGCAGGCTCAGCGGCCATGGCTCATGGGCCCAGCCGCTCCACGGCATCTTCCCAGACCGGGGCACGAACCCGTGTCCCCTGCATCGGCAGGCGGACTCTCAACCACTGCGCCACCAGGGAAGCCCTAGAATTCTTAAATGTTAGTGTTTAATGTTCAATAGGGTAGTCCCTTTTCTATACCATTTCTGTCTCACTAGAATACAGTATCCTCCTCTTCCTTTTCAATACTGTTGTCACTTTCATTATCCTCATTATCACAAGTAACTTTCACTGGACACTTGCAATGTTCCAATCCTCAATCTTCACAACAAATGAATGAAATAATTACTATTATCAATTCCATTTTATATATAAAGAAAACTGAGACTCAAAGGAATTAAGTAACTTGTCAAAGGTCACACAGTCAGGAAGTGGCAGAGAGGTGCTTGTCCTGTAAAGCCCATGCTCACAACCTCTATCCTCTCCCTTAGGCTGCCAGGAAAACAAGAAGAGGTGAAAAGTGAAGCTAGATTCTGGGTTAGCCCTCACTGCTCAAGAAACAAACCCCAAGAGTGAGGCCTTATATACTCACATTCATGAACTAAAGAGACAGTGGGCGACAGCACACTTAAAAGTAACTATGAACCAAGAAACAAACAGATGCATATTTTTACAGTTATGTCCATTATCTGCAGGACTGTTATTGTTCCCTGTAGACCTAAAGTTCAAATTAAATATGATTTTGAAATAGGAGTATCTGTTTAACTTTAAGAACTTTTCTGAGCCAAGGGATCTTTCAAAATTCCATGCCTTTAGCCCTGTGCCCTTGGCCAAAAATGCCCTTTGTCTTCATTTTTTTACTCCTTCCCATTCTTCTTTGCCGAGGCAAACTCCTATTCAAATTTCAAAACCCAAAAAAAGGAACCTCCTTTGTAAAGCTTTCTCTATTTCCCAGTAAGAGCTGGTATACTATGCTTTTGATTTCTTCAGCAGTTTGTTCCTTGCCTCTGCTATATTTACTTTTCTGTTTTGCAATTTATCTGTCTACTAAGTTGTCTGTGCTGCTTGACTGTGAGCTTCTTCAAGGCAGGGGCCCTGACTCCCGAGCCCTGACACAGAGTAAACAGTCAAATGTTAGTGGGATGGACAAATTGGCAGCAAGAGCCTTGAGACATATTATTAGGCCCCTGTGAGAATGTCACCTGCTTTGAAGAAGGTCCATGAAGGGAGTCCTTGGCTCTGGTAACCCAGCCACCCAGCCTCGGGCTCCCTCACACCACTCTTCCTACTCTAGAAGCACTGGGTGTATCATGCCCAGTGTTTTACTGCTCAGGAGGGCATGGCCCTCCTCAGAGATGATCCTTACATGTCTGAGACACGTGTCATATATTGGTTTTTTTTTGAAAACGGTGCTCCATTTCTCAAACCTGCCCAAATCCAACGGGGAAGAGAGACTGCTGGGAGAGAGTGGCTGCCCCTTGCCCAGGCTGTTCAGATTACTCGGAGGATTACAGTTAAAAAATGAAGTATCCTGTAGCCATGGAACTGCAACACAAAGCTCTTTGGAAACTCATTTTCTGTCATCATTTCTTTATGCTTTTTTCCCTTTAATATGGTACTTTGAAAACTGGATTAAAATGTACTGAGTCAAAAGATACTTTCTTTCAGGGACTACCTTCCAGGAGTTTAACATAGGACATCCCACTGAGAAATCTGAATCAGGGTTTTCAATAAGAGGCAAAAAGAAGAAGGAGAAGAAGAAGGAGAAGAAGCAGCAGCTGCCTTTGCCCAGTTCTATGTTAGACTCTAGCCTTACAACGCTTGCTTTCCAAGAAGCATCCTCAAAGTAAATCTGCAATTTACCTTTTTCACACCAGATGAGGTTGGGGGGAGGGGGAAGCTACAGACCCAGAAATGTGGGGAGGGCGAGGGGAGAGAGGTGGGGTGAGGGGCCAGCAGTGAGACCTGCTAATTACTGATCTCTTTTACTCTCCTGCTGTGCTTAACTGTCTGGACACGTTAAAGTGAAATTTTTCTGTGATTTTTCAAGTGACTGGTTCATGGCCCACTAGCATGGAGGGAAGCAGGAGAGGTGAAATGCTTTCGTTTACATGCAACATTTACTAACTGTGTGGGTTTTCCGACATTAAAGAGAGGACAGTGACCCAGGCCACCTTTTTCACACTCAAAAGAGCACTGAAAAAACAAGTCTTCATCGGCTTACCTCAGGCTTCCCTGGTCCTGAACACCCTCCCCCCGGGGTATGAGCAAAAAGGGAAAAAAAGAGGGGATTTTAAGCTCCTTTCTCTTCAACTTTTCAGGCTGTATAAGCAGCATTTAGCAAATTCAGCCCCAAATGGCTCCAAATGCTCTGAGCTGTAGGGGCTCATTCTTTGTTCTCCTCCCTCTATTTACACAGGATTTACGCAGGCTCTCCACTGAAGAGACCCAAAGCACTTCCATTCTCACTGGCTCGGCTGGACTGTGGCCCTGGCCGCTGGCCCGGCCTGCGCTGGGGGATTTCTGCCACCTGGAGAAGGCGACAAACTGCGCCCTAACTCAGTGATCCCGAGACAACCTGGCCCGGTGCAGGCCGCTGCAAAGCTCAGGCCGGAGAAGATGAGCTAACCTTCCAGAAGAGACACGAAAACCCAGCCAAGGCTGTGCAAGTAAATGTGTGTCCAGAGACAAATAACATGCACTTTAAAATATGCAGCTATATGATAGAACGGAAAGTGCTGGGTGAAAAAAAAAAATTCAGACTGCAGCTTGGATGAAAACCACTTCACCCACTGGTTGGAAAAATAAAGTGTAAAAACAGACAGATGGACACATATGTAAATGTGGCAGTGTTTTAGGCTTTAGCTGGCAACGTGAGCGTCGTAGTATAGTTTTGCACGCCTGTATTTTCCATATCATGTTGAATCCTGTTAACTGTTGAACAGAAACATCCTCATACTGGTCCTTGACCAAATCAGTCCCCTCAATTTACCCGTCAGGAGCCATAAAATGGCTTTGTTTATTGACTGGAACCCTCTAATCCTTTATAGCAGAAGTGAACAAGAAAGCTTCCAAACTCTTAGCCTGTGCTTCCCTGAAGCTGGTTACTCTCATCTGAAATGTATATGTATTTCTAATTTATGCTTCACTTAAGTTGATTTCTCTCATTGAAATACATATATATTTCATAATTTATATATATAGATAAAATTTCACTTGAAAAAATTTTTTAATTCAAGAATAGTTGATTTACAATGTTGTGTTAATTTCTGCTGTACAGCAAAGTGATTCAGTTATACATATATATACATTCTTTTTCATATTCTTTTCCTTTATGCTTTATCACAGGATATTGATTACAGTTCCCTGTGCTATACAGTAGGACCTTGTTGTTTATCCATTCTATATATACTAGTGAAAATTTTTAAATATTTCAATAAAGGATATCTATTCCCCTAGCCTCCCACAGAATTCTCTAAAGGATATTGACTGAATCCAGTAGAAAAGTAAATTCCTTTTTCTTTATAATTCAGCAGATTGCCTCATCTCTGTAGTAGAGGATAATAGAATGTACTTGTTCCTCAGTTACCTGATAAGCACCTATAAAAGTACAGAGTAGGTTCCAAAGTTATTCACAGGACATCATAATAAAGCTCTTCTGGGCACTCTAATGATTCATTTTTAGTGATCTCTCAAATGCCCTTTCCACAGTTAGTAACACTCAGATTTTATTAAGGTGGAAAGCATGGACAAATGTCCACTCGAGTCCCAGCTCTCAAATTTGACTCTCCTTGCATTACACTACCTACAGCTAAAGCTTTTTTAATGTTCTGTTTGCCTCCCCAGAGTGGCATTTCAGCTAACAGAGTTCACAATCTTTCAGCCCTAAACACAGTAGGCTGCTATCTTCAAGTCATCCTAGGAATGTGCCAGATACCATCATCTCCCTCCTGCAATACAAAGAAACAGAAAGAGAGAGAGACCAAGAGAAGACCAAGCTGATCAAGTTACCAACAGCCCAGAATGCCCCTCTCAGAAGGTTAATCTTTGAACCAGTAAATGTTATAATTAGGAGCCTTGAAGTTGGACTGAGGCTGGTCATTGAAAGAAAGACTCTAAAAGAGAAAGTATGAATGGAACACATCTCTTTCACCTAATGGTTTGACACAAGGGTCATGATTTTTATGGGAAATTATACAAAAATGGGTTGTTATGATGTATGAGTCTCTTTCCCACATCTCCTATAAAAGAAAAAAGGTGGTTGGGGAGAGATGACTTCCCAATTTCAGTTAGCTATGTTTCAGTACAAATTGTGAAAATTATGCAAATAACAATTCTGGCACCTTTGCGAGAGGAAAACATTATTAAATTATGCTCTAAGTATTTTGTCTGCTTTAGTAATTACTCTCATGTAACTGTAAATATAAATAGCTGTTATTCTGTTTAAATTTTTAATCATGCAAAATATTGTCACACAAAAGTCCTTCTGTTGCAGTCTAACTGGGATTTTCTTTTTTAAAATATCCATATTTAACTGAAGTGGACTATTTTTAGCATTGTAAAGTGTTTTAGTAAAGATAGCTGGCTAACATCTCCAAATCAACAGGTCTTTCAAGGAAAGATATGGCCTTTATATTTGCAAAAAGAATTTCCTACAAAAGACCATTTATAAACTGCATTTTTAACATTTTATACGAAACTAGAATACAATTGGTCTGCTTCCAAGAATGTATTAATTATATTAAATCTGTATGTTCAGTATGTAACAATAACAATGTTCTCATTTTATCGTCAACTATAGGATTTTATGTCTTACTATCTCTCTTAGCATACTTTAATATTAAATGAAACATTAAATATCAACCAATAATAAAATTCATTAGGGGGAATAACAAAAAAGCAAAGTTCTATCTGTAGCAGAAATTATTTCATTCAATTTTTAGGATCCTTACTTCATTATCATATTTGCTATCTAAGACAAAAGTAGGGACAATACATTTTTATAATATCAGTTGATCAGTTTGAATTCTTAATATGGTATTTCTCTGTGAATTTATATCAGTAGATACCATTTCAAATAGCAGAACAACAACAAAAAAGACTTTTTGAATATTGCTTCCACTTTCTCAACTACTGTAAAATGAAAACAATGGAATATTTTAATAAAAGTACAACTTTGCAGCTGACATTGTTAAATAATTTCAGAACAAAAATCCTTTAACTTTAAACAAAAGCTAGCCATCTCTGTGATAATAATAATGCTTACTAAGAAAACAGATTGGACTATCTATCAACATTCCCTTTGGAAAGTTTTCTACATATAGAAAAAAGAACAATAGTACCTGTGAAGTTGATAACTGGTTTTAGGTGAATATTTTTAAACTGTTAAGATATCATAAGTGGAATATGTGTGTTATTTATTAGAAAATTATATTTTGTACATTTTTCAAAGCACATTTTCACACAACAGAGTTTCCTAATAAAACTTTGGGTTTTTGTTTAACAAGTTGATAAACTAAATTGCTAACATTTAAAAAGTAACTACTATGCATTTAGAGATTTTACTTATTATGATTGTTTTAAATAAATCTACTACGATTTGAGAACAAGCAGGTATATTTTTATAACGTAATGTAAATAGATATCCACAACATACATGTGATAGTCCTATGGGGAAACATAATGTGACAGCTTAGTAAGAATAATCTAAGATACAGTAAATTGACTATTCTTCATATAGTCTATGGACTAAAAAACCACAGACACGAGGCCCTTTAAAAGTACACTTTAAATGGAGAATGACTGCTAACGAGTATATAATCTTTTGGGGTGATGAAAATATTCTAAGATTGATCATGGTAACGGTTGCACAACTGTGAATATACTAAAAACCAACGAATTGTACAGTTTAAATGGGTGAAATCATATACTGTGTGAATTATATCTCAATAAAGCCGTTATATTTTTTTAAATGAATATATTTTGCTTCCTTATTCAAAACAGCATGCTGGGGGCTTCCCTGGTGGCGCAGTGGTTGAGAGTCTGCCTGCCAATGCAGGGGACACGGGTTCGTGCCCCGGTCCGGGAGGGTCCCACATGCCGCGGAGCGGCTGGGCCCGTGAGCCATGGCCGCTGAGCCTGCGCGTCCGGAGCCTGTGCTCCGCAGCGGGAGAGGCCACAACAGTGAGAGGCCCACGTCCCGCAAAAAAACAAACAAACAAACAAAAAACAGCATGCTGGACAAAGTATAAAAGTCTAGTAGCTGAGTTTGAAGGTATCCATAATCTTTTCTGAATTGCTTCAAAACAATGTGATTTCTAGGCCACTTAATAATGTCATCTTAGCACCTTGCATATGGACAGACATATGTACTCAAAAACATTTGGGATGGATTTTATACTGTTTAGGTTACAAAGATACGCATTGATGGAAAGTAGACTGACCTTAATACGGTAATGAATTTAATTCTTCTCCACTCTCAATCCTATTGATTACAGCAGAACACTAGTCCTAATTATTTACCTCTTTCAAGGATTACTTTAGCTATCAGAATATCTCCAGAAGACTTCCACAAACACACACACACACAACTACATTTCTTCTACATAAGCTTCTTCAAGTCAGGCACCGTATCTTTTATTTTTTTCATAACATTCTTAGAACTTTGTATAATGTTATGGGTGTAGTATATACCTAAACTTTAATTAAATGAATGGATGGATAACTCTAATATTCCTTGGAATATGTTTTATTCTTTGTGCATTTATATCTAAAACTTGGAAACAGAAGCCATCTACGAATGTTGGTCTCTAAGAGTTGAAAACTGGTCATAGAGTTAATGTTTTATAAATTTCAAAGACATTTTCCTATAAGATACACTGCCTGGAAGAAGCAACTTTATTGAAAGAGATAATTAGCAATAGAGGTGCCCTATATTTGGAAAAGTGCCCTACATACTTGGTTCACTCTTCTTCTAAATTTCTGACTTTATTGTATTTTGGGGGGCAGCTTTACTACTCTGTTTGTAGTAGCCTCCTTTGGAGGCTCACTTCTAACATACTGCTTGCCCCTCCACTCTGTCCCTCAGCCCCATCCACACATAATCACAGAGGAACATACCCTTGGGGCAAAATGTTGATGCAATGGAAGAAGCATGAGCTGGGTGATAAAAGAGATCTTGTATTGAATTTCCAGATCTTTTCCTTACTGGCTGAGTATGACCTTGGTCAAGAGATTAACCCTCTAAACCTAAGTTTCCTCATCTATGAAATGGGAAGAGTTATACATACCCAGTAAGTTAATTATGAAAATTAAATGAAGTAATAAGAGTAATTATTAAATCCCTATCTTGTACCAGGTGCTTTACACTTATTAACAAGCTTAGAAACTTTATACATGACATCTAGCCTCACACGGTACCTAACACATCAAAGGCGGATCAATAAATGCTAGTTATTTCCGTTCTTAAAATGAACTAATATGAAAGGATAAACGAAATGTGGTATATCCATACACTGAAATACTATTCAGCAATAAAAAAGCACAAACTACTGACACATACAATGTGTCACATCTCAAAGTCATTGCCCTAGATAGAGGAAGCCAAATAAAAAACTACATACTATATGATTCCAAATATATTAAATTCTATAAAATGCAAACAAATGGAAAGCAGATCAGTGGTTGACTGAGGACAAACACAGAGGGAGGGATAGACTAGAAAGGAGTACAAGGAAGCTTCTGGGTGGTGATAGACATGTACAGTATCTTGATTATGGTGCTTGTCTCATAGGTGTACACAACGGTCAAAACTCATTAAATTGTATACCTTAAATGGGTGAACTTAGTATGAAACTTGTACCTCAAGAAAGTTGATAAAAATAATGTTAAGCAGATTATAGTTAAATCTCCATAAACCTGTTATTTGGCATAAAACAGATTTTAGTGGAAAATACAGCTTACAGGGCTTCCCTGGTGGCGCAGTGGTTGAGAGTCCGCCTGCCGATGCAGGGGACGCGGGTTCGTGCCCCGGTCCCGGAAGATCCCACATGCCGCGGAGCGGCTGGGCCCGTGAGCCATGGCCGCTGAGCCTGCGCGTCCGGAGCCTGTGCTCCGCAACGGGAGAAGCCACAACAGTGAGAGGCCCGCGTACCGCAAAAAAAAAAAGAAAAAAAAGAAAATACAGCTTACAATACAGAGGTGTAGGAGTGGGGATTCTCCCAGTTTTTGCAGTGAAATTCTGAAAGTATGAAATGATTTAGGGCAGCAATTGAAATATGCTATGGGGAGAAGCCCATCATGATATTTATAAACTTGTTGATTTATACTATTTTGTTTAACTTCATGAAGATGTAAAGTAGATGGTCAAAATGCACTTTGCAGATGTTACTCAAAAGTATTTTTCTCCATTGGTCAAATCCCATTATGATAAATACTGTTAACAAAGAACTACTCAGGTTACAAAAAAAGTACCAATAATAGTCAAGAAGGTAATAGAAATAATTCTTAAGCCACTTTTAAAACTCTTTTGGGAAATTCAGTATTAACCCATTCCTCCTAATCATAAGAAGGTCTAACACTGGAGATCTTAGTCAATTTCAGAGGAAAATGACACCGTTATGAAAGACTCTGAGCGCCCTTAAGATTAAAAATGAATGGGAAATATAGAATGAATATTAACCCTTGCCAACCAGCTCCATACCTTCAGATAATCTGTGAATCCTTTGTATAAATACAGAACTAACATTTGTGGAGCACCTTGTAAGTGCCAGGTACAATAGGTATCCTCTCATCCACAGGATAGTTCAGAGTTCAGTATTTTAATCACTTTAGTATCTTTGGAAAGTGAAGCCAGACAGGTTAAGAAACTTGCCTAAAGTCACGTGGCTAGTCGGTAACAGAGCTGGATCTTCAACTCAAGTCTATGAACTCTATTTCACAACACAGCCTCTACTCCCATATGGAATGGAATTCACATTTTTAAAAAAAGTAGACTGTGGGGAGAACAGTGCTTTATGGCTTTGAACCTGGGTAACTGGTACTTACTTACTAATGCCTGATCATGGCCAAGTGATTCATCTGAATTTGGAGGTATATGATATTTGGCTCACGTCAGATAACGAATAATAGTTCAAGTTCATTCTTACTCTTTCCTTCCTTCTTTCATTTCTTTTTAATGACTCATTCACATTAAAAAAAAAAAAGAAAAAAAAAAACCTATGCAAACAGAGTCACCACTGGCTGAAAAACACATTTGCTTAAGAAAAATAATCTTTTCCTCATTCTTCCAGAACTCATACTTCAAAATGGCACAAAAGCAAAAGGCCACGTTTGCCACTACATAGGAAATATTACCACATCTGATTGCCGTCCAATTACAGGAAGACCAGGAGCTGAAGGCCAGGTAGTTATTAGTTTGTCATAGCATACCCCTACACTTTGTCATGAAGGTGAACAACTTGAGGGCACCAATGTGAACTTTAGTCGGGCCGTGTTGGCTGATAAAACAGGAGCTGCAAAGGTCTTTGTTTGAAAGAAAACATTGTTCAACCATTTCCCAGGAGGAAAAGAAAAGGGTCTGTCTCTCAGTAGGTTTACTCATATACCTGTGGCAAACCATCGCAAGAGAGAACTGACATCTTTGCTGTAAGATCAGATCTCAGAGCCACCAATCAAACGGCAGTCCAACCTTAATATGCTGATGCAGCGAATTTCCGGATCTTGATCACACTAGGCTAGGGAGTCATTCTTCTCAGTGATAAAGTCGGTGAATGCACTCTTGAGAAGATAACAAATTAAAAACCAGCTGACTCGACATCATTTGAGTGAGGAATTCACTGCTGACCCAGTACAACACAATTTCTACCACCAGTCAGTAATCACCAAAGAGGTGGCCAACTTCATTTCATAATTGTAAAACTATTCCTAACACAGGGTCTCAGCACAGCTAAATGATAACTGTCTGATTCACATCATGAAGAGCCACTGAAATTGATAATGACTTCCTCTAGTATTTATATCCCGAGTCTTACTTTATGTTAAAATTCCAAGATTCTAAAGCAAATTAGAAATTCTCAAAAGTGGTATATTGTCTAAATGACCAGAAACATGACAAGAACTATGTAACTTTGAGGATTACTCCATTTTGAAACTGTATTTTTTGAATCTATACTTTTCCCACTAAAATACCTAGTTTTTCTATAGTTGATGTATCGTGCTGGTGGAAAGTGGAGTTGACATCCTCTATACATCGACCACAGAATATTAGGAAAATAATTACCTAACTGTTGTGCGACTTGTGTCCCAGACTTAGAAACGTGTGGTCTTGGATAAAAATACCTTACATTTACATAATGATTTTTCAGCTTTCAAACACTCTTTTCCAACTCTTGATCACTACAACAAAGTGTAAGGGGCATATCCTATTATCCCCATTTAACAGATAAACCAAGTACATCCGGTTAACATTTTGGTAACTCCTTGTAATCTATAAATATTATTAGGTTGAACCATCTGAAATTGCTAATATTTGACCAGTTCTAACCTACCAAAAAGGCAATTTCATAAAAGCAATATTTCCAGCTTTACTATCAATCATCAACTTGGTTGTTTCTTTTGCTTTTTCTACTTTTCTATGTACTTGTTTTTACCAATATGTCTAGCCTCACTCTTACAAATCCCTTCAATCATTTTCTCTTTTCATACTGAATAGATAAAAAGGTAACGTGAAAATAAACACTAGTAAAGGAAACCCTAGCCTATGAGCAACCAATGAAGTTACACACAAAAAACTTACCAACAGACAATTAGGCCATGGGAGACACTGCTGTGTTTTTAACTAGGGATGTAGCAAGAAGGCTCTTCACAGTATTCAGAAAAAGGAACTATTCTTGTCAATTCTAATTTCAAACTTCAACAACAGTAATTAGCATTGAGAAATGATCAGAGTATATTCTATTATATGTCTCTGGAGAAATTTTCACTCTAAAGTTTCCTATAATAACAACAGCAACATTAATAAAAAATAATATTTATCGAGTACTTACTCTCTTCCAGACACTCTGCTAAACACTTCACATGCTTTACCTCATTTAATTCTCACCATCCTATCAGGGTTGATTTTCCTTTTACACATGAAGAAACCGAGGCTTGGAGGGGTTAAGCAATTAGGTCATATGAATAATAAGTGGCTGAGACTGGGTTCACACCCGTGCCCTTAAAACACTGCAAGAGACTGCTGCCTACGATGGCTCGATCCCTGCGACTCCTGAGCCCATTTAGCCAGAATCGGCCAGCCTCATGAAACTTCATAACATTTCTACACCCTACTGAATCATTCAGTCCATTAAAATGTTTGTGGTCTACCAATTTAACAGGAAATTTACGTTTTACCATGACCTGTAAGTGTCATGAGGACAGGCACTAGGCCACAGCAGGCACCAAAGAAATGTTCATTAAAAGGGAAATAAATAAGAATTCTTCCCTGTGTTTTTTTTTTTTTTCTTTTTAATCGGAGAGCCTCACCTGTCTCCCTTGTGACAAAGTAGAGAGCTCTCAAGCAATCCCGTTCTAGATGTTACTTGACTTTGGAACCCATCCACCACTGCCACTGCCACCTTCAACCTTGCTGGAAGCGCTAAAATTAATTCATCTCACTGACAAAAATGGGATAAAAGAACCCCAACCACAGAGGTGGAGAAACCACTCCTTCCCCCTGAACAAATGCTGCTTTCTGATGCCCAGGATTGCTTTTCTTCTCTCGCTAAGGTTCAGTAAGTACTGAAAGCTCGGGCCCAGTGAATATGGGTCAGGTCTGTAAGGCAACTCCACCCCTTTCATTACCATGGAATCAGTTAACAATCCCGCTGGTTCTACCAAAAATAAAAAATAAAGTAATTGGTCCCAGCGGTTATTTAGGTGCTGAGGAAGTCTCAAAAACACTACTATCTCCTGTAGTGATCTGCTAGCCTTTCCCTACTCCAACCAGCACACTGGGACTTCTAAATTACATACCATAATTGACATAAAATATCTGTCCCATAAGTGAATATCTTTATTAGCATCAAAATCACTCACAACTAGTGTTCCTCAATGTTATTAAACATAACTTGTTCTAGGTGTTGCTTTACTAATTAGTCAGGATGAGCCCGAGGAAGAAAATCTGGGTCATGTTAAATTAATTGGAATGAGCATGAAAATTAGCAGAGCAAACTGCATCAATTTTCTATAGAGAGGCTTCCTTCATGTTGAGAATAAAAATGGATATTACGAGGCATTAACCACACTGCCTTCTGTGACTGCCAAGAGGTGTGTTACAGTAGCCCAAAATATCATGCTCGCAGATTTTCAGAAGTTAATGAGACATTTCCAGGAATGGTAAATACATGGTGTTAAAATGGGTGTGCCTCTGATGGGAAAATGCCAAGTCACTTCATGTTTATTCAGGCATAACAAGCTCTTCAAAATGAGCATAATTTAAGAGGTGAATAGTGCAAAGAGGGCCAACATTCAACTAATTTTCCTTCAGAAAGAAAAGATTAAATTGGACCCAAAAAAATGAATTAAGAGGTTTACAAATCAACAAGTCAGCCACCAGGACGGCAGCCTCTGCTCAGCACCGGCTTGGACGCCCAGCCACCAAGTTTTCCAGAAATGTCCCGAAGGCAAGGAACAAAGCGAGAACTGATTACAGCCCCGCTCACCGCCTCCGCCTCGCCGTCTCAACTCTGTTTGGCTTCCTAACGAGCTCACTAAAAACCTAATTCATCTCCCATAACCCTCCTCAGCACTCCTGGAAATCCACCATTATGGAAATTACAGATGAAACATTTCCAGGCTGAGTTCAACCCAGTACGTCTTCAACAGGCAGGGCCCTGACTCCCACCCGGGGCACCATGCAGCGGGGTCCACTCCGAACGTTCGAGAAGCAAGAGGCCAGGCAAGGTGAAGACTCTTTCTCTGGATGACAATGATTTCTGCCTTCACGCGTTCCCTCCCCTGCCTGTGGAGCTGTCGTGGGTTCCATGGGACATAAAACATAAGTTGTAATGCAGGAGACGAGAAATGAGTTGTACTAATGACAAATAGCTGGAAATAGGCTAATGTGAATTCCCAGCCTGTTCATGAGGAAACTCCCCGGGTTCCTCATTACATAGAGTCAAATCCTCACGGCACCTAGCCTGTAACTGGAAGATTACGGAATTGATGGATCCTTAGTTTAAAATGCAGCTGTTTTATTCTGCTTTAGTAATTAATTCTTTTTCCAATACCCTATTGATTAAGCGTAGACCCTGATAAAGTTCAAACTGAGGAGAATCTCTCGTGGCGTCCTTAGTCGCTCAGGAGAGTCAATGAAAACTTCCTACAATTCCACCTGCCCCCTCAGAGTGCTGATCCAATGAACAGAACAGTTTTTTTCTCATAAATTAGTCAGGCCATGTGGAGCTGTATTAGCTGATCGTTGCTTTTGTCTCTCTACTTGCTGACTTGCTTTTCAGTTTTGCTGGCCTTTGTGCTGTCACACACAAAGTCGGAGTGCAGCTGCCACTCTGAACCCAAACCAAGGTAAAGAACAATTCATACAAACTACATTTCCCCCCCCCCCACTTTATACAGCTGCAACTCCCTGAGCAGTACAGGGCTCAATGGGGCCTCCTGGGACCCAACTAGCTGAGAAATCAGTGCTAAAGCGTGCAGACATTTTGTGGAACTGAAAAAAAATAACATCAAGTAACCTATTTTCTTCAAGGTTTTGACAGGCTTTTTGGTCCTGCCACCCCTCCACCCAAGCCCCAGAATTTGTGCTACCCTATTTTCAACCATGCTAAGCTCCCTATTTCGTTCTCACAGAGGACATCGAGGAAATGACAGAAGACGGAAAGGTAAAGAGAGTGATCAAGAGGCCGAGGTCTGTATCCTGTGCTGATCAGGTGGCATCCGTGTGTTCAGGAACGCCCATGAACCAAACGGGCATGCAGTGTAACCATATATAAATGGCCATTATAAACACAATGGTATTTAGTAATAAGAGGAATCACCAACGTGGTGCTCCTTTTCAAAGGGTCACATGTACCGGGGATCAGTGTTGTTGAGTAGAACAAGCACGATAACAGAAAGTTTCTCAGATTACAGCCCTGCACAATGGATTTTTGTTCCTACAGAGACCATCGCTCCTGGGAATGCTTTTAGAGCAATGGACTTATTCTCTACGTCGCGTCCCTACCCCCTCTTGCTCCCCGACACCCCATCTCCGGCCCCCCAACCCATGTGCACAGGCTTCATTCCCTGCGTGAAAACAGGTGAGAGACAAGGTTCTAGCCCATAAACTGGTGGCAAGAACGGAGTTGATTTTTGTCACCTGCAACACCCGTTTATAGGAGAACTCATATTGTTTTTTGTCTTTAACTCTATTTCAGATGGTAGGAGTAATAGTGAAGGTCTAAAATAATTTTAGGAGAATCCTTCAAGTGGTTATCATCTAACACCAAATTCAGAGCTAAAACCAAGCTAGGATCCTGTGAGCAGAGGGGCTGGGACTGTTTTCCATGGTCTCTCCCGGGCAGGGGCTGAGAGAACATTCCCCACCTTCACAGCATTCCTTCCTAGGTCAAAAGGTCATCTCTCACAGCCGTCTCCAGCAGACACTCAGTTGTCAAAAGGTTGAATCATGTGATCTGGGCAGTCACTGCTAACAAAGCTCTTTCCTCATTGGGAAACAAACTTTGCATGCCTAAATAATTTCCGAGTTAAAAATGTGTTTTCCTCCCTCCTTCCTATTCTCTTCAGTTTCAAAACAGTGAGGACAAAAATGGGCAGCAGATTCATCAGCAAAGCTTCCATGGATCACTTGGATCAAAATTCCACCACTTTTACTGGGCCATATTATGAGGAAAGAGTACTGCCAGAGGTGATGTTGATTTCCTGCATTTAAAAAGAAAACAGAGGTGTCCCTTTTCCAGGGGATTTCTTTAAAAAGGAAAATCCCACTTTTAAAGCAAACATATGTATTTTGAATAAATATGAAATTGCAAGTAGAAAAATTAGTCTAAAAAGATATATCAGAATCCTTTGTAAAGTCATTTCTAAAAATTAAGATTGCTTTTTGATTCATGTATATTCTGTTGCATTTAAACGACCAACAATATACATAGTGTATAAACAAGGTACCAAAAAAAAAAGAGGGGGTGAGAAGTATGCTCACTTGCTCAACGTTCAGAACTTAAGCAAGCATAAAGTTTGCCATCAGTGATGTTATAATAAAAAAAAAAGTCCCAGTTACTAGGGAAGCAGGCTTTGCCTTTCTTTTTTTTTTAATTCCCTGCTGCCTAGATGAATAATATAATGATTTTCTCATTGTCGTGAATTGTTACTTAGAGCAGCTTGAAGCTCTCATATGCAATCCAAAATGAGTCATTTATTTCTAGAAGGGAGTCAAACAAGTCTATCAACATTGCTTCTATTTATAAATTATATATTTAAGAGTGAAATAAAATAGTCATGGCTGAAATGTTACATATGGCAGATAAAGAATTAGAGATACTTTCAAATTATTTGGCCTAGTCCTAAGCAATAGAATCTAAGGGCACTGATAATTTTTGTGAGACCTAAGCAATTTGTGCATTTGTTTATTCAAAAAAGCTTAATTAAATATCCTCAGACATGGGATCCAAGTTCTGACATGTCTTTAGGAGACCAATGTTTGCAGACATACAATATTTTCCTAAATGTACTATCTTCATTTTAGTTTTTAATTATCAAACTTTCCAAAGTACATTTTTCAAAACTCATCGTCAGGACTTTCACTTGTCTCCCTTTTTAGCTGCCTTGGGATTAACAGGAACTGACAAAGATGCATATTATTAACAATGTGTAGTTTCACTTGGTATAATCTACTAACTTTAAAGAGCCCGGTTTTATAAGGTTTCCTTTGGGTAGGTACTTTAGTGTTCTAAAAACAGTGTTATGGGCTGTTAAATTAAGCACATGTTCTACACTGACATTTTAGCTCCGGGAAGTTACTGTGTGCTAAATTTGCCAGTTTAGTATCTGTAACCCTGGAACATGTGCTCCCTGCCTTTTGCACGGGGTGTTTGGAAGGTAACTGAAAATAAATTAAACAATGGTGACACAGACTCGAATAGAAAAAAATATATACACTACATGGGAGGAGAAATGGGTATCTGAGCTTTTTATAGAAGTTTAGGTGGGATCCAAGGAAATAAGGTGAATAAAATGAATGTGTTTATGATCTTGTAATGACTTATAAGCTGTCACCATTCCTGGTACTGCATTTGGCATCAGCTATAAAGTGCAAGGATTCTGTACAATTCTAACAATTGTAGAGAACAGCCCTAAAAATAGGAACTTTGGGGCCAGAATCATATTTTTTACCAAAGAATCTGGGGAAAAAATAGGTGCCTAATAAAGAAATGGCATGAATTTGGTTATCCTCTCATTTGAGGGTATCACATAGTTTGCTCCCCTATCAATCAAGAAAGAAAATGAAGCAGAAAGTTAAGAATTCCCTACAGAGAATACAGGATGCAGTTAATAATTTTAAACAGGGACGGTAAGCCTCCTGTACAGAGGAGCATCTGATCTTCATTGGTGGTGTGACTCCCCACATCTGCACTTTTCATTCCTATTACTACCTCACCTGACACAGGACTCCAGCTCCAGGTCCTCCATCTCTAAAGTCAAAACAGACCTTCCCACTGGGTGCACACAAATATTCTTCTAAGTGTAACAGTGGAGCAAGAAGTCAAACGGTGGGGAGATGGTTGTCAAAGGGACTGGGGTGCCTCCTTAGAAGAAGCTATGTTAGATGTCACAATATATCCAGATGCCTTAAGAGAAGAGCACTCAAGCCCACAGTGGAAGTGTTCGAGGGCAGAGAGAGCTAATTTACATCTCACCCAGGAAGCGGACAAGTCTCTGTCATCCGTGAAATTCTACCTCAAACGATGACTGCACCTGCATCTGTAAAATATCTTTGACATGTAAGTCTTCAGGTAAAACTACCAAACTACTACATAGTAGCGTTCTTAGTTGCCAAGGTATCCACACTCAAAATATGCTGACCATTTCGTAAGTAGCTGGTGACCATACCCACCTTGTCAAGTCACTCATTAGGGACTTGAGCTGGCATCAAATGTTTCGATACTTGCAGTTATCATTTTAGAAAACTGTAAGGTGACCAATTATTTCTTTGAGGCAAACTATACAAGGAGGCAGAAATTCTGGCCTTTTGGAAGATGGCTGGGAAAACTAAGATTTGTAGTCACTGAGCCAGTTTTCCTGAAACCCTTTTCAAAAGTGTGGCATTTCCTCTTAACTTTTGAAAACTGGATCTCCACTATAAATAAAATAGCAGCCAGGCTACATCTTCAAAAATTTTTTTAAAAACTTTAAAACTACTTAAAAGAAGCAGGCAGAATATAAAGATATCAATACAGTTTTGCAAATTCAAAATAAGGCATTTTATTTCTGTGAGTGAATTGCATAAGGTCATAGGGGAAATTACAGTTGAGATTAGAACTTTGAGCTCCAGACACTCCAGTGCCAGTGATCTGCTCAGAAGCCTACTAAAATGTTTTTACTCTGCCCCAACAGCAACAAGTTATAATAAAAGGCACAAGAAATGTCCACAGACCCAGATGCCCAGGGTAAGCCAGTGTGACTCAGACATCTCTGATTTAACACACTTTGCATGTGGCACTAACTTGACAACTTAGTTCCCCCTCTTACTGACACCCGTGGCATCATTCTGATGCCCACTCCACATAAGAATGGCAGGGGCCTAAGTATCATTAAGTATTCTAACTTGTCTTCTTAGAGAGAAAGTAGGATTGCTCAAACGGAAAATTATTTGAGGGTGCCCCCCCGCTTCAAAGTCAAAAGTTGTCATAATAAGCAGCAGAAATCAATAAAGAGCTTTAGTTGCAAAAATATAAGGCCATGGGGCTTCCCTGGTGGCGCAGTGGTTGAGAGTCCGCCTGCCGATGCAGGGGACGTGGGTTCGTGCCCCGGTCCGGGAAGATCCCACATACCGCGGAGCGGCTGGGCCCGTGAGCCATGGCCGCTGAGCCTGCGCGTCCGGAGCCTGTGCTCCGCAACGGGAGAGGCCACAACAGTGAGAGGCCCGTGTACCGCAAAAACAAAACAAACAAAAAAACACAAAAAAATAAGGCCATGGAAGGGAGGATAGGCCCCAAAGATGTGGTCAAAGAGAGGGGAAAAAGACCTTTCATGTGGAAGGCTGGAATGTGCAACTTTATTGTCTTCTTACGTTGTCTGTTATGGTGCCCTATGATCATGGAGATTGAACAGGTCAATATTTAAAATAAAAATAAATACCTGTGTTTATCCTCTGCAACTGCCTGGGAGAAAAATTCCTATTAGATCCTTCACAAATTCTAATTTTATCCTAGTAAGGATAACTATATGGTATGAAATCTACTAAGGACCCTTGAAGAATTTATCCAAATTTACCTTTTTCTATTTAGTTTTATTGTGTGCCATACCGGTTTTCTAATAAACATTAGATTTTCAATTTAACTGATCTAAACATATGTTTATTGGAATATATGAGAAATTTGGGAACAAGTGATTTTTGTACCTTCATCATCAACATATTCATAAAGATAAGGGCTTAGAAAACTTTCTTCATTTGGTCACCTGTCTCTTGAAACAATATCAGAAAAATGTTGGAGGGCTCTGTGTGGCCTTCAGGGAATGTGGTAAAATGCCAATTCTATATATTATCAATAATTTCTCAAGATTATATGTGGCATTACAAACCTGCCACCAAATCAGAATCATAGGGTTGATTTCTAGAATGAGTTTGATTCCCAATGCTGCTATGCCCTACGATGAGTTAAACAACTCTAGAGAAATGTCTGGATAGATGACAGAAAATATCGAAACTCGCCTGAAATTCTCAGAATGGCGAAAACGCCTCCAGCCCCAATTTCTTGGCTGACGACATTAACACCTCTTCTTGTAGACAGAGTGTGGTCAAGTAGTTAAGTACCTGGGTTTGGGAGTCAGACAGACCTAAGTAAGAATCTTAGCCTGGTCCTGTTCTAGATATTCGAGGAAGGGAAAGTTACTTAGCTTCTTTAAGCCTCAGGTTTTCCAACTGAAAAGTCTAAACAAGGTTATGAAGATTAAATTATACTAAATATACATAGCACAATATCTGACATAAAGTAGTTGTCAAGTATTAGCTGTGACAAAGATGAGGATTCTGCTATTGCTACCAAATTTGGGCATATATATCATAGGTTCTTTTCCTTGTTCTAGCTCTTTGTTTTTTGTCCCAAAATGGTAATAATCAAATAGAAGAACTGGGTCTCAGGCTACAATAAAGATGTAATACTAAACAAAGCTGGCATCTGGAAAGATAATGATCAGATCCCAGACAGCGCTCTTTAAAATTCTTAAGCAAGAAATTAGCTCACATATAACATTAGTTTTTCTCTTCCCTATTAACATATAACACAACAGAAGGAAGCCATGAAAAATGAACCACTGAAACGTCTTCACCCAATGGGTGTTGAATTGCAAGATCTGAGTTAAAACTCTTGCTCGAGTCAAACAGTTCTTAGACTAGAACTGGTTAAGGCAGGAAACAGAATAACCTGTTTAATATCCAGTATACGAAAACTTGATCAGAAGGACTTCACGGTGAGTTAGGCAGTGATTTTTGAGGAGACTGTTTAGTTTATGAAAGCAAAGAATAAACAGATATTAAAGTCTGATCATGACTTGTTACGGTACCTCGACCAAAATAAAATATTATCTTTTCTAAACTCAAGAAATCGGAAGAGAAAAAATACCTCATCTGTGTCTGCATGCAATATATCATCAAATAAATAGGAAACTAGGAAATTTAAGATGACTTTGTACACATCCACTTATTCCCAGGGCTGAAAACAAACGGCCAATAGACAGGGGCTATATTTAGTGTATAATGCTGATAAGGAATCTCTGTGTAATTTTGTGAAGATATAACATACAGTGATAATAGTGTAAATCTCCACAACTGTAAACAAACAAACTCTATTATCATTTACAAAAATTTAGAAGAAAAGAGAAATAATGAAACATTTTAGGAATCCTTATAGGAAATAACACAGTAAAACACATTTACACAGGCATAGTGAATTGAGAAGTTTAAACAAATATAGGTTAATTTCCTATTGGTATGGAAAATAAAATATTAATTTTTATTTTCATGAGTCAAAATAATTGAATAATTAGTCAACTCTCAACTTAATTTTAACTATGTAAACACCATCGACATTGTCCCAGCACTTGAGCAAAAGAGGGTATAGTTGTCCCAGCACTTGAACAAAAGAGGGTATAGTTAATTACCTAAGCATGGGAAATTTTTATTGGATTGGAATATCAAAGGCCATTGTCTTTAAGAAATCCTGAAACTCTATAGGTTTTAAGAAAGTCAGGATTAACTTCTCTTTAAACCACAATCCCAATCTAGTGAATAAAAATCAACAAACAAGGGCTTCCCTGGTGGCGCAGTGGTTGAGAGTCCGCCTGCCGATGCAGGGGACACGGGTTCGTGCCGCAGTTTGGGAAGATCCCACATGCCGCGGAGCGGCTGGGCCCGTAAGCCATGGCCGCTGAGCCTGCGTGTCCGGAGCCTGCGCATCCGGAGCCTGTGCTCCGCAACGGGAGAGGCCACAACAGTGAGAGGCCCATGCACCGCAAAAAAAAAAAAAAAATCAACAAACAAGTACAACATTTCTAAGGAGGGAATAAATTATCTACTGTCTGCTATGATTTCTTAGGCAACTAATTCTCATTGAAATGTTGAATGCAAAGATAACTAGGTATCTACAAATGTACTTTTTAGAACTTTACAAAAGCGTAGAAAATTATAAAGATAGGACGCTACATGATTTTGAAACTATGCCTTAATATTCTCATTCCTAAAATGACTCACGACCTACTATGGCCCAGAAGTTTTCAAGATTGGGCCAACTAGAGATTAGAACTACTTTCATGCTCCCCAATTCAAACTATATTCTTTCCAAAACTGTATAATGTAAATTCTGGAAGCCCCTAGGTAGGCTGCAGTTTAAGCCCTTTATCTAGTGCATTGCAGGCAATCAAATGTGAGGTCATAGCACCTGGGCATGTAATCTCATGCTTTTGACACTACTATAGGCACTGAAACTCATCTCTGGAGATTCGTCAGGAACAGCCCTCAAAGTCAAGAACTAAAGAGAGTGTCAAGAAATCCTTTAGAGAAAAAATATTGCCAAAGAGAAGAGGAAACCCTGATTGATTCTTTTTTATTCTGTAGTGGGGCAGAAAATAACTTCCTCAGAATACTGTGGATACCTTTAAGTATTTCAGGAGCTCTAAAGAATTCGAACACTACATGTGACTGACATTATGGTTTGAATATTGCATAAGTACCTTTCAATTAAAGAGTGTGGTTTTATTTTACTGATACGATATTTTCCAGCCAGATAAAAATAAAATGCTCAACCCATTTATAGCTAAAAGGAAAGCATCCTGACTTAATTTTTTAAGCCCATCTTGTGAATGCTTCTAATAGGTTGCAGAGGTAATTAAGTGGTATTGGTGAGCAAATTAAAAAGAAAATCGAAATGAGTATTTCCAAGACAGTCTTTTTTATGCACACAAAAGTATCATAAAAAAAACCCACAATATGAAACATTCACTAACTTTCCAGGCTTTTGATTCTGTCTGCTATGCTACTAATGGAATTGGTAGATTTTCTTTGGGTGGCAGATTTCTTGTTATTCCCAAGGCCAATGGATGTTTGATGCAAAGAGCAAATAGTAAAATGCAAACAAGCATTATTTACTTTATATGAAGTTGGTGATTATAAGAGTTTTGGTGAGTCTTAGAAGAAAAGCAGTCTCATTATTTTATGGTTCAGCACCTCTTGTATTCTTTGCCATTTTCTAAGTCCAAGGAGAAGAGAGCTAAGCCTTTAGAATGTACCAATTCAATTTCTGACCTCTCCCCTTCCTACTCCAAGACTGACCCCATGGATCTGACCAATATACATGGGGAAAAAAAGATGGAAAAGAAATTACTTTTTGAAAGTGTAAGTCACTGATTTACAATCTTTAACAAGTGGCACGTGAGAACTCAGGCTCCAGTTTATTTTTATCTTTTTGGCGGTGCCACGTGGCTTGTAGGATCTTAGTTCCCCGACCAGGAATCCAACCTGGGCCCGGCGGTGAAAGCGCCTAGCCCTAACCACTGGACCACCAGAGAATTCCCTCAGGCTCCAGTTTAAGTTGATGAAATAAAAGTAAAAGGTTGTAATAAAGAAATAATAGAAGGGTAGCAGCCTTTAGATTAGAGAGAATGATATGGGGATTTTAATGACTTTCTCAGGACAATCAGTTGCCTTCATTAAATTTTATGCCTTTGTGAACCTAGTACCTTCTTATACAAAACTCACTTTGCAGGTATAGAACAGGAAAAAAATTAAAATCCTTTCTCTATGGTGACAGGCAAGTAATTGATCCTCTTCAAGGCCAAGCTGCCTTATCCAGAAAAATGGGGATAAACCTGAGAGATTCTGGGGGGAATCAAATGAAAATTTATGTAAGAATATATTAAGAAACAGAAATGTAAAACCAAGTGTAAGGTATCACTTGGCAGATGTTATTTGGAATTTGAATGAAATTATTTAAAAATTAATAGGTACAGCATGTTAGAGTTGGAAAAGACCTGGAATCCCCTAATAGCCGCATCACACAGAGATGTAAGGTAAGTCCGTGAGAGCTTAAAGAGATGATGATAATATTAATAACAATGAACATGTAATGGATGGTTAGTACATGCCAGGCATATATTATCACCTCATGCACTCCACCAAACTCCCTTACAGGATATGAACCTGGGTTACAGGTAGCTGAAGTTGGAACCTTGCCCAGGTTTTCCTACTCTGGAGTCTGAGCCATAACCTCAGGGCCTCACAAACCACCCCACACCACGCCTTCCACGGGCTAATTGGAAGAGCCATATTCAGATTCTGGCTCCACTCACTCCATTCTGGCCTTTAGGTAGATAATAAAAATTAGAAAGTGCAAAAAACAGGGCAGTGGGACAGCATGATGTAGCACCAAAGCATAGTACACAGGAAATGAGAATTTTGGTCACGTACTTCGCCCATATTTTTACCCCTTTCCTGAGCCTCCTGTGCCTACAAGTCCTGTCTCTGTATGTCTGTGTGAGAGGACCAGAATCAGGGGGAAATAGAGAGGCAATTATTCTTGAGCTATTATTCTCATATTTTTAAAAAACATATTACACTGTATCCTAAAATAAGAATCCACAGAAAGTGATGTGGTCTTAAAGTTCAAGTTATGGACTCAAAACTAATAGTCAGTGATCATATGCACATTATTATGGAGATGTTGTGTCATATATGCCTGGCCCACCACTTAGAGCCTCAAATACATTATCTAGTTTAATTGTCACAGCATCTCTACATAGCTCTGTAATCTTCATTTTCTATCTGAGGAAATTTAGGCTTGGAGACGTTAAGTCAGTCACCTAAGATCACACTTAGACTAACTCCACACTCTTAAGAACAAAGTTATACGCTTTTGAATTTCTTCATAGAGCACAGAGGCACTTCCCTTAAATTTGTAGGAGTTGGTGGAATCTCTAGCCATGACCTTGTCCTCGCTTTCTTGTACCTCTAACTACTCAATTTCACCTAATAAATCCATCACAGATTTGATGACTGACACTTTGACAAACTCAACAATTTCAGGTGTGCTGACACTCCTAATAAGGAATTAATCCCTAAGTCAATGCTAACACCATCTACTAAGTTGCTACAAGTTATTAGATATTAACCAAGTATCAAGTTGAAACAACAATTCATTCGACCAATGTCTATTTATCACAAACTCCTCCGTACTGAGCACTTTGCTGGGTATACAGAGGGCAATACAGAGAGCTGGTCTATGGAGCCAGCAGTAGGTGAGCGAGTCTCCGTAATCAAGATTGATTTCTCAGCTTCTGTTTTCCTTACCTCCTGCTGTCCAGGATACCATAAAAACTCAGCAAATGTTATCAGATAACATGCCTAAAAAGAGGCCAGTATGTTTAAGTAAGTTTTAAAAAAAAAGTACATCTGTGTAGATGAAACAGTTAAAATGTCACAGCTTCAGAGATGACTGTCTCTAGAGTGAAGCTGTATGAGGTCAGAAGACGTCCATGAACTCAGGGCTTTCACTGTCCTCCCACAGAGCAGCCACGTTTCAAGGTCCCTGACGACATTCAAAGGGAAGCTTCCCCTATATTTCTGCCTTAAATGTCCAACATATGGAACAACACAGTAAAGTGTAAGAGCACCACTTTTTTCTCTAATTTTAAAAAAATCTGACACATTACTCTGGTGTCATTTTATTTCAGCCAGGGTCTAATTTTTGTTTTCTTTTTGCCAGTTGAAAGCAACTCATGCTTTATACTGGCAGAAAATGAGCAACTAGAATTCCATTTAGAATAAGAAACATGGAGAAAAGGCTCATCCGTTAAGCGGCTGATAACGATGCTGAAATGTGCGGAAGCACCAACATCTGTTTACCCAGTAAACCCGCGTTTCTACTCTCAGGTTTGAAAGCTGACTAATGATATTAAAGACCAATGGCTCTCCAAATATGTCCATGTTCCTATCTACAAAATAAGGAGGACATCCTTTAGAAATGTTCCAACTCCCTGAGCTAACTGTTATAAAGAGCTCAAAATCTTGTAGATAAACTTCTTGACAAACAAGACAAAATCAGGCTTTTTCTCACCATACTACAAAGATAGTCTTAGTTGTACCACTAGCCTCTTCTTGATCATTTCAAAGCTGGAGAGACAAATGTGCCCAGCCTAATTCTCCCTTCTGCAGCCCAAAGGGGGTGACACACTTTGGTGGGTAATCCCACCCTAATGCTCAGGAGTAGAGCGTTTGAACACAGAAGTCTTCCCCCTCACTTAGTGACCAAGAGGGACTGCAATTCCGGACCTCCTGAATGCCCCTGAACACGACGCCTCCCGGCATCCTCCAACAATAAGGAAGAGTCAGGGAAAATTTTCTTGCCAGGAGAGGCAACACTCGTCTGGTGGCAACCGGTTCTAACAGTCTGCTAAACCGTTCTGGAGATCCCAGAACAGCTAGATGCAGGCAGCTTGGGCTTTTGCAGCTCTGCTTCCAGAAATTTCCCACTGGTAGATGGCATATCCAGTCCACTGCTCACCACCTGAAGCAAACGGGGTCGCAAGCCATCCACTCCCAAATGAGCGAAGATGGTTTTCCCTCCCCACCCCCATTCCTGCCTCCATGGATTCATCATCCAGCCTCCGACCCAGCGGCCACTTTAAAAAAGGAAAAAGAGTTTGCTTTTGAGGAAGGAAAGTACATTGTATGCTTTGCATCAAACTAAGTGTTAATATGATTCATAACAGGATTCTGCTGGGATCCTCATTTATACATTTTTGAGGGTGTAACTAAATGGGCTGGCACTGAATTAAACACTCAAGGGATATTTAGGAAACATTGTTTGATTAATACAATCAAGGATAACTACAAGAATAGCTAAGTTAACAGAACATTCTGTACAAGTATAGTTGAAGTCCACAAGACTTCAGACTGTAGAGGAAATTGCTTTTTACACTACTGAAAATTGATCCTGAGCCCATGCTGACCTGCCTTTTAAATACAAGATGCAAGAAGACTCCCTAGGATATTAAACCCTATCTGAGAGTACTTCAATGAAAGAAGCAGTCGAGGACAGCGTTTTCCAGAGTGTGTTCTGGGGAAGATTGGTCCCCAGAGATAATGCAAAAAAGGGTTTCAATGGTTAAGTGAGTCTAGGAAGCCTGTGTTTCTACTCCTTGAAGACTTAAAATGCACATTAGCAAATTAGAGGATCTGAACATTCCTATACTAGAGAAAACCCTGCTCCACTCCGGCTTTCAATCTATTTAACCACAAAGTCCTTTTATTTTTTTAAAGTGATGTCTATTCAAATATCCATGGAACCATAGTTTTCCAAATATTGAAGAAGATATATTTACTCAGTCCTTTCTAGTTGATAATAATTATAACAACACTATAAAAATTTACCAAAATGTGTCCTCATAAACGTTTCTAGAATGAAGTTACATACTCGGGACCTTTGTGAATCACAATAATTTAAGTGCTTAAATTACTTAAGAGAGAATGTCAAAGTTTTTTTTTTTTTAAGCTATTTGCAATTTGTTTCTTCATTCAAAAGAATATCCACTCTTTCAAATAGACAGTATTTCAGGCAAGCATATGGGTCTGCTGTTTTGAAGACATAGTGAAGAATTTGTCATTGGCATTCAGAAGGAAGGCGATTATGTCACTACCCCCATTCAAAAATCTTCAATAGGTCCCCATTACCTACCAAATCAAGCACAAACTCCCCAGCCTGCTATTCAATGTCCTTCACAATATGGACCCAATCCTCCTTTCGAAAAAAATAATAATTATTATTGAAGGCCTCCTATGTTATCATAGTACAATGCAGGGGCAAACAGGGAAGATGCTTAAGACATGGAAAGTGTCCTCAAGAATCTTACAGTCAAACAGGATAATAAATAAGTCATGTAACCAATTACTATAGCACAGGGGGAACCTGATTGTCAGAGGAGAGAATGAGAAAAATGTGCAATAGGACTTCAGAGGGAAGGAATTACTTTCCACTTGATGAGCCTGGGGCTAGTGGCAGGGCTTAGGGCTGGGCTCAGGGCATGTAGATGCTCTACCAGCTGTAGAGCCCGTAACTTCGCTTTCCCAGGGATGAATGCAGGATTGCATTTTTAGGTTCCTCTTCATGATGTCAGTTGTACAGGGTCAGCTGTCAACTCTTTTAAAAGCAACTTTTAAATAAAAAATATTTATAATATTTTATTTACTATGAACCAAGCATAAAATTACTGTCATTTTAGAGACATCACATCATTCAATCCTTACTTCCCCATATCTATTAGATTAGATATTTATTACTCCTGTTCTACAGATATAAAGTGGAGGATTGCCCATGACGAGTGACAGATCTGAGGATTTAAAGGCAAGCAGGGCGATGCCAGAGGCTACCTCCTTAACCACTGTACTGCACTGCCCCTAAGTTATCGTACCTCAGGACCAGGAAAAAAATCATTATTCATCCAACATGCATCATTCGTTTCTACTTGAACAACCTTGCATGTGTAAGTGGAATATTATTCCTTATCTTCTCCATTGATTGATAGATGTCCATACTTCAAAACTCATGGCAGGGAAAAAGAAAACTATCTAGACTATGGTACCTACACCAAGGGAGAGGCTGGCATATTATTCTGGACTCTGTCCCCTTCCCTTCTTCCTACATGTAATCTATCAGTCCTCTCACCTCCATCTCCACTGCCACTGTCTTAATTCAGCCCTCATCTGCCCTCTGGACTATTAACCCTTACTCTATAATTAGTCTTGTTTTCCTCAAATGTACTCTCCACATTCTCAAAGAGCTTTTTAAAAAAATATAAATCTCATCATAAACTCCTTTCACTTAAATTTCTTTAATGGTAAACCCATATCCCTGGGGCATGGATTAAAAATTCAGATGCCCAGGACCTCCCATGGAGATCCTGATTCTGTGTGGCTGTGGTCTGCCTGGGAATCTGTATGCACAAGCCCCTTAGGAGCTCCTTATCTCCAGAAAAGTTTGGTAAACAGTGCTCTACAGGATTAAGTATAAGCTTCTTAGCCTGGTAAACAAGGATCTTCACTTACAGCCCCTACTTGCCTCTCCAGCCACCCTCTTCCCCATGCAGCCTCTCTCACAAACAGCAGCATCAATCTGGTTGTTGCCCTGAACATGCCATGTTGCCTCACACTTCGGGGCCTCTGCACCGGCTCCTCCATCTGTTTCCCGTCCACTCCCTACCTTGTTGGCCTGGAAAAACCCACTGAAGGCCATCAAAGTCTTTTAAAGCCTCCCCAGTTTTGTGGAGCCTTCCACAGAGATTTCAGACAGAATTAATCACTCCCTCGTCTGCAATACCTTACAACCAATAAGTTATATGCGATGTTAGAAGCCTGCGCAGTTATCCGTTTACATTTCTGAGTTACTTACTAAAGAGTATAAAGAGGAGAGGCACCACATCTTATGAGCCATGTATCTCTAGCATCTAGGATAGTGATTCCCCTCAATGACATGGTCAATAAATGTTAAAAGAAGAGAATACTGGGGTGGGGGGGGGTCCACGTTAATCGCCAAGCTAGACTTTTTAAAAACTAGTGTTTATTTAATCCTAGCAGTTACCCTATGAGATAATTATTGTTCCCATTTCACAGGTGAAGAAACTAACATTCAGAAAGATTGTTGCTTATAAGTGGCAGGGCAAGGCTGAGTGTTCAGAGCCGCGTGCCTCCAAAGCTCCTCCCTCCGTATACCCCACGCCCTCTGTGTCAACAGGCCTTCCTCCATCCATGCCCCAGAACTGAATATCTGCCTTGCTTAAGACTTACTTGCATACTTGCCCCCCACCTCACGGGAGACGGTAAGTTACTGAAAGCAGGGACCCTTGTAATTTTCATAGTTTTATTCCCAGAGTGCCTTGTTCAATGAATATCTTTGTGTATTGATTTTAAGCAACATACACTTAGAAGAGGTCTTGAGAGATCGAGAGCTTTCCGCCTCCAGACAGGTATATGTACATATCAGCCCTGGTGTGTGACAACGTGTCATAAAAGGACACCCACAAGGTAGATTCCACAAGCTTTCAATAATTCATGATTTATCAACTTTTCTACGTCATTCACATTTAGTACATAGAGATTTTGGAGGTTTTATTTCAGCAGGTGGCATTTGTTACAAATGTTAGCTGGAAGAAGAAATATGAAATTTTACACTCCTAGCCTACTTTTGTAAATCTCCAAACTTAAAAAAAAACCGAATGTTTGGTTTTGAGGCCCACAGTGACATCTCTAGCTGGCGGTGAGGGTTAAGGAATGAGCGTTTTGATGAAGCAAAACTTCTACTGACAAAAGGGTAACAGCTTCACCTGGTATGAATTATTGGCCTAAAAATAGAGTACAGTAAAATATTCTTAACTGTATAATTCTCCTGAAAATTATTTAGACTTTTGGAATCCATTTCAGGATAGGGTCTCAGCCTCTGTAATGATTATCCTTTATTATTCTACTTGTGACATACAGAAATGCCAACAGAGAGAGAGATTCTAATTGATTAGATAATGGATAATGGAGAAGTTGCTCTGTATTTACAAAATACACCTCACACTTCTGATATTAATGCCCCACCTTCAGTGTCCTGCACCTGAATCGTGACAGTCTGCCGTCCTCAGAAAATCAACTCTAAGGCCTAGTTATTCTCTTACCAAACCAGGAAGAATAGTCTTTCCTTGTAAACAAAAGCAAGAAATGAAGAACATTATCTCACTACATATTATAACTATCCTGTAAAATGAAGGAAACAAAAATGCTCATGCTACACCTCTGATTTAAAACAAAAAAGCAAAAACCAAAATACTTGCAGCATTCTTCTATGTTAAAAGATAAAATGCACAAAGAAAAAATAAGACCCATGAATGTAAACATTAGATTCCTGGCGCTTGAATGTAAAAGATCATCTAATTCAGTCCTATTTCATAACTGAGCAAAAGTCTGAAGAGATTAAGAGACTCATCCAAGGCCACAGAGCTAATTAGAGTCAGTATAGGACAGGAGGACAGGGGAATAAAGGAACTAACAGTTACTGGTTCCAGGCAATGTTATGCGTTTAACCCATGAGGTCTCACGTAATATAATATAATCTCCAGGACAACCTTGAGGGTAAGTAGTTTTTCCCCACTTTGCAGATGGAGAAACTGAATCTAGCAGACGTTGAGTAAAACTGGGATTTGAACCCATGTCTCTCTGCCTCCTAAGTCTGTGCCCTTTTCAGTGCAACCCTGACCCTAAGGCACACAGGCCTCTTGATTCACAGTCCGAGATTCTAGACAGAACCTCAAGCGGATGAAAAAGGGCTCGATACAGGGCTTGCTTACATCACTAAAAGTAAATTAAACCTGCTCAAAAGCAAACTATGAAAAAACTGGAAGGCATATGTAGGAAATCAACAAAAGCATGTGCAGCCTAAAAATTCAAGAATTACTTCCAGACTCTTTACCTGTATGTGAAGACCCATGGCTTCCCCCAAGGTCAGTCTCATCCTAAACAAGAAGTACAAGCAAAGTGGACCCTGAGTTCATCATGGGGAAACTATTTGCCGCATTAAGCAATTTCCCTTGTTACATTACATTACATTACGCTACAAGACATATCCATACACTTACTTTTGTATAGATAACATTATGAAAAGAAATCCCATGTCCAAATTCTGACCATATGTATATAATTTACGACAACATTAAAGAACAAATAAGACAAATCCCATTTTAACTATTGTCTTAAAAATACTATTTAAAATAAGAATCTAAAATTTAAGACCCTACCTGTAACCAAAATAATTCTAAGTTTAAGCTGATAGCCATTGCCTTATTTAAGGCAGCGTTGCATACAATAACATTTTAGTAAAAGAAAATAATTTTTATTATCTCTTAAGGATGTAATAGGATTTTTTTCAAATGTATCAATATGTTAAAAAATAGAGCTGATGAGCACAAAGTTTTGATCGAATTGTTTCCACCTTAAAAAAACTGAAATCTGTGGATTTTGCTTATTGATTCAGAAGTGGACCTACTACTGCTAGACAGCTGAGTAAGTAATCATTTCTGCCTTGAAAAAGCAGGGTGACAGACCAGGAACCAAATAATTACAATACAAAATGTGAAAGATGCTAAAATAGAGGTAGAAGGTGCCACTGGGGTGCAGAGAAGAGAACACTGGCTTATGCCCTGGGCAAATCAGGAAGGCTTCCTGGAGGAGATGACACTAGAATTAGATTTTCCTCAGTAAGAATTCCCTAGACAGAAGGAGAGGGACACACTTCCTTTAGATCTCGCTCCATTATTTCCCTTTTCAAGACCTGGCTTTCCAGCAAGCCAAGGGACCTTATTGCTGTATAGAAGGGATAGTAAAATGGTTTACTTTCATTTTAACGAGAAATCAGATTTCAGTGAAATCCCATAGTTGTTTTCTTGCTGATCGTTAGAAAGGGAGTGAATAGCTCACGACTACTGAGGGATAAATTTGGTAGATAAAAATGGTTTATATTATTGTCTGCTGTGACATCAAAATATTTTTAAAGGCCAAATTAAAAGCAAATGTCAAATAGGAAGATGAAGAAAAAGTTATTCTCCCACTACCCCACCACCCCCGTTCCTAAATTTAAAACAATAAGAATTTCAAGGAACTTTCTGAGGGTAGAAATAAGAAAGACAGAGAAAAGGGAGAAAAATAACATGGCGTCATTATAGACTATTCTTCCGAAGTAAAGACAAGACAATGAAGGGAAAAAATAGAACACGTGTATTACAATGTATAGCACCATAAGGCTGTGTCTGATGCTCTGGAGGGCTTCAACAAGTACTGTTCAGCCGAAAATCAATTGAAAAATCAGCATGATAACAGAGCATGAGTTGCCCTATAATAGCCTTAAGACCCCCAAGGCTATGCAAGTCCCTTTCATCTGCCACACTGCACTGACTCCAGGGGATCCTCACTTCCCCTCCCTGAGTACTGTGCCCGGCTATATTTCTAACCCACTGCCTTACCCTCCCTTAGAAAGGGGAGCTGACAGGTCTGAGGATGTTTTAAAGTGGTTCTAAAGAATTTTTTTCTTTCTGCTTTATTCTTTATCTTTTCTGGACATGTGCACTCAAATTCATCCTATAATATCCACAATTTCCACAATATTAAACAGTCAGGCATAATCTCTGATTAACCTAGTAATGGTCTCATGTTCTGAATGCCTTAACTAACCTACATGAAACTGCCCCTTAATAAAATCAGAGTTCAGGTTTATGCAAACGTGACATGTAAGCAATTCACTGCATTGTTATAAAAATACATACAGAGTTCATTCCAAGATTTCATCTCAATATTTCTTCAATCACTTCCTCACAATGCCTGGGGTTTGTTCAATTTATATTTCTACTTGGCATTTGGTGCAAACCCCCAAAGATAAGATACATCTGTCCGCTAGTCACAGATCTTGGCATTTTTACCTTAACTCAATCGTGAAATGATTGGTTGAAAATTACCTTGCTTATCAGCAGGATTTCCTCATAATAAAACATTTTATTTCCAAACTTTTGAACATGACATGAGATGTACCAACTCAGGAGTGACATATTAAAGCTTAAGGAGGACATATAAACACCCTGATCCGTGTAAGGGAAGGAAAAGCTAATTGGAAGTCAGCTTCCCTGTGATTATCAGCTTGTTTATGGGGAGGGAGGATGCCTCTGAATGGCACTGTAAATTCATCCCTGATTGTAGCGTTAAAACCAGAGCTCATTTCCACAAGCTCCCAGAAAGCCCCCCACCCAATCCATTTTGTTTAGTTACAAAGGGTTGTGCACTGTTTTCAGAGAATGACAGTTTCTCATGCTCTGATTTTCTCCAGTTTCAAGAAAAATTAATCAGTTGCACAAGCCAGTTGTCAGATTTCACTTCCCTCATGGCAGAAAGCACACATATTCATTGTCTGTTATAAGAATAAATTTTAGTAATTTTTCCCCATGTCAATATGAATATTAGACTGACCCAATTAATATGAAATGCTTCTATGCTGCTGGAACAGACAGTGCTACAGAAAGAGCCATTTGCACAACCTGTTCATGATTATGGGCCATAAGGACACAAAGATGGCACACACATTTGTGGACCATCTGAATTCTTACACGGAAAGGGGAGGGGGAAGGGGAAACGGCATGACGTTAGCTTGACTGTCGTGGGTCATGTTTTTTAATCCGGAGTATTGGACATGTAACACAGCAACAAGAGCTGATCATTTTGTTTAATCACCTTTTGGATCTTTGCCAGATGGTCTCTATTGAGAGTGCTGCAAACAGAAAGAGATGAACTGCATCTAACACGCCACCAGAGCTTTCCCGTAAATGTCTGAGAACAGATTCCAACAAGAATTTAGTCTCAGAGCAGAAAGGGATACATTTAAAAACTATGTGCATTAACTATACTTTTCCCCATAGAATCCTCACTTGGCATGAATAATTTACCCACTCTTATGCTAATGGGATCATGAAAGTATCCCTCTGTCTTTAGTGCAGCTATTCTCAGCTTTCAGTAATTACCCCACCCAGTGAAAATAACATGGCTTCTGCATTGAACACCGACTAGTACCTGACAATTAGAAAGATCATGGCTGACAGTGGACTGGTCCAGAACTGGACAGAGAACCCTTGTAGCCCAAGGAAGAGTACAGACACAAAGTGACACTGGTCATGGGGGGGGCGGGGGATGAATAGGGATGAAAAGTGGAGGAAAAGGGGGAAAAAAATTTTCCATTGTCAACCTTTCCTTTCTCTGACTTGCTATCAAGATTTTACTTAAGCAAAAATATGTTCTTCTTTACATTACTAAGTGTAAAAGACATTCATGACAAGATTCATTGTAAAGGAAAAAAAGAGAACACACCTAAGGAAACAAACTAGAGTTATTTTTAAAGCACATCTGCATTAAGTATTTATCAGAATTTTTAAAAAATCTAAATAGTGGAAAATCCTCTGCATTTTGACTTTTGGAGGGAAAAAAAAGATTACCAAACCAAAAAAAACAAAAAAGAAAACTCTTTCTCAACCTCTGTCCACAACTCCATGTTCGGTAGTTCACTGTGTAAAAATTATCAGGCTAAAACATCTGGGAAAGAAAGCTATGAAACAGCAGGGAACGTGGCTGGTTTATTGTTTATCTTTTGTTTATGAGGCAGTATTCAAGTTTAATTACTACTCTAAATTAAACTCTAACTGGCATCAGGAGACATCCCTTTACATGACTAAGTTAAAAAAAAATCTAGAAATCCCAACTCCAGGTTTTTCAAGTAAATTGATACATATAGGAAGAAATTACTCAAAATTAACAGCAATTATAGAAAGCTTTAAGTATTTATGGGCACCATTACATGCTCCTAGAGCATTTATTTATTAGAAGAGTTTAATTTTATTTCTAACGGTTGCTATTCTAAAAAGTCCTAAGAAAATCAACAGAAATTATTTGCATGTTTGCTGATGATTAAAGGATAGTATTCTTTTTTACTTTATTTGGGGAGCCAAAAGAGAATGAAAATGCAACATAAATATTCTATAATACAACAGCTTCTTCTGTGGCAATGTTCGATTCTCAGTTACATTCTCAGTGAATCTTCTGATACAATTAGGAGGACAGGAAGGAAAAGAAATGTCACCATATTTATCATAGCAGTAAGTGACCAGTTTTGGATGAACTTAGTTCTAGGAAAAATAAAAGTTAAAAGCAACTAGCAAAAGATTATGCCAGATGGCATCTGTCATATTGTATTTAGGGTTATTTTAAAGAGATTGCCGCCACTATGAAAACATTCCATTGACAGAGTTTTCCTAGACTGAATAAGAAATCCCAGTAGAACATATTCAGGACCCATGTAAGTGGGTTTGAGGTTTTTTCCCTCTCCTCCTTTAAATATAGAACTGGAATATTTTGGTGGAGAAGATACTATTTCATGCATTATATAATAACTCAACAGTGTAATCCTATCTTAGACTCTTGCTTACCTATAAACACACTAAGTCTACGGTGGGTATTTTTAGATTTCAACACCATGATTTCTGAAGAGCTGTGTAATAAATAAATATCTAGCTATGGAATTCTAGTCTCATTGCCTGGATGATAGAAAGAGACATCAACAGAGAAGTTTGGTAGGTGGCAGAGTTGAGGAGAACTATGCTGGCTTGTACAGCCCTGTGTCCTGAAAGATGAGAGACGTATAGATGCTCGAATGCTAATGGATTTAGGTTAAACTGGGTCTGGCAACAGTATGGTTAACGTGCGTGTGGTGTGCAGTGTGAGCTCAGCAGTTACTGGGCCAACTGTCTCGGTATTTCTGGGAATCCTGCCTATTCACAGTGCAGGGATTGTTCAATTGCTGCAGAATGTACAAAATGAATTTTACAAAAATGAATTGTAAGGAAGGCCCCATTACAACAATTTTACAGCAAAGATGTCAACATCAATTTTTCTTTCATGCCTAGCTAATGATTAAAACAGCATATTCCATTTGCCTAAGACAATTTATTTCATACTGGCACATCAAAATATTGAAATACAAAGTTATCTTTACTCTACCCTTTTTATTCACTGCTGCTGAACCCACACCATTGTTCAAACCGGGAAAAAATAAAACAAACTTGGCACGAAATACTTAAAACAAAGGCTCATCAATATCCTCCAATTTGTCAACATCTCAATTACAGCACTGGAAAAAATGTAAATTTCATGTGCTCTAAACACTGAGAGGTCTATTCTCTTGCCAATTCACATGCCGTAACTCCCATCAGCGTTAATGGGAGTTACACAAACCCATCAATAATAATAATACTTTGTACATATATTGTGCCTTTCATCTAAGGCTCTCGAAGTGCTCTGTGAACAAGGGGGCTGCTTCCTAGTCTTTACTCTGGCAAAACCCACAATGAAATACAAAGCAGCTTTTGACTCATCAGGTACAGAATTAGGGACCCCAAGCCTTATTATCAAGCCCAATTTTACTGATGGGAAGCCAGACACAAAGAGGGCCAGTTACTTCCCCAGAGTCCCAGTCTGCACCCTAATTTTATCCCTGAAAAACCAGACTTTTTTCTTCATTTTCATGTGACTAACAAGATAAACTCCCTTCCTTTAGCTGCTTTTAGCCAAAGAAATCAGAGTGAATTAGTCTGGTTCCTATTTATGTAGTTTACTGCTAGGCATGTGCTGTGTGGAAGAGATAGTAAGGTCAGGTTTCACATTTTATCAAGTTTGTTTCTTAGAATATTTTTAAAATTTGATTTTTCCCCCTCCTTTTGGTTTGCTGCACAAACACGGAGAAGGAAAAGATGACCTTTCACCTGTGTAACTGTAGCTCTTTCCCTATCAAGTCATAAAATAATGAGATATTTTTAAGTTCCAAAGTAAAGATGTGTATGACTCATTTTAGTAGAAATATTCCCCAAATTATAAAGCAACATAAATGCATATATTGTTTTACAGCATATGGCTATTAAAGTTTAATTTAAAATGTGTATGAAAACATTGTCTTTAGTACAATTCATCCCTATTTTTTCTGTTTATCATAATTTGTTTTGAAACTGAATCATTTTACAGTTTTCCATATGCCTGTTGTGCTAATAAATTCTGAATAAGCAAGAAAACTCTTTTCTAAACTAAAATGCTTGATTTCCAATGAAACACTTTAATATATTTAATACGAAGAACATAAATTTCCTTCGTAGGTTTTCCATTATACATCGACCCTAAGATTTAACCTAGGATAAGCATATGTGATTTCAGTCAATATCTCTGTTGACTTTGCCCTGAAGCAGATAATTAATCTTTCCCACAGAAAGCTACTCTGGACAATTTGGTGGGACAAAATACCTTGAAAACATATATAGAATACCCTTCAACATGTGTTTTGGAGTCACTGATGTGGTCAGCCAGGTAGGAAATTCTCCATGCCAAGAGAGTCTTCATTTTCTAGGGATCATAACTTTTTTTGTCCCTCACACTTTAATACAGTAAAATGACTGACTTCCTCGTACTCAAAATACATAAGCTACCATGTCCATTCTTTAATCCCACGGAGATATGATTAAAGGAACAAAATCCTACAGAGATCAAATCCTTCAACATGGCATCAGTGGGTGCAGCTACCCACAACACAGAGGTTTGTGTGTTATGGTTTTTACCCAGTGTATTGGTCTCAGAGTTTTTCTCTTTCCCGACCAAAAACAAAAGCAAAAATAATAAGCCAGCAAAACTAACCAAAATGATAAAACTCTATGCCCTGGCCATGGCCGCAGCCGTCCTGTGCCCCAAACCTCAGGGTCGTCCTTCTCTGCCTTCCCTTCTCTCTGGTCCTCTCCTGCTACCTTGCTGGCCATAACTCAACCAAGCCAACTGAACCAGTCAGTTTTAAATTTCAGTTGGGACCTTGGTGACCTGTTAATGAATCTACAGAGAGGAGAAAAACTCACAGTGTCGAGTTATGCCTGGTGTTGCTAGCTGACTTTGAGTCAGAAATGCTTGAAGCGTTAACGTAATTGCAAGAATGTGAAAAATGAAGCGCCAGGCTCCTGAGCAAAGTGAAAGGTCAAAGCGAGCCTCACACACAACAGTCTTTGGAAGATAGCCTCATTAGACCATTAAGTCTGCTTCTCCTTTCCCCCTCTCTCGTACCATGTTTAGGGTAATTTGCTTTTATTAATAAATACATTCCCTCCTTTGTGGCACAGTAATTTGGGGTGGAGGGGAAGGGCGGAGTCTTAGAAAGCTTTTCAGATTTAACCACACCAAGAAGTCCTTCTCCATGACATGGAAACACAGTGAAGCCACTGCGTTGCAGATCTACTGAATGTATATACATTTCATCTTCAGAATGCCTTATAGTTTAGTTTTCTTACATACTGTCTAAGTGGTCTAATAAAAACGGTATAGAAAGCCTAAACAGATACAGTTCACAAGTTCTTCCACAATTTACCATCTGACAGTATTCATTTCTGTGTTAGCTGCAACTTGTTAAACCTAGATTCTAAGTTGGACCCATTCATAAGTTAATGGCATCCTAGAAGGGACACTTTTCTAGACTCTTCTAGAATACTAGGAATCCAAAATCCATGGCCAGGAACTTGGAGTAGTAAAGGCCCTCACCCTACATCAACCACCCTTTTCTAAATGGCATATATGACTACAGCTCAAGCTGTTAAAACTGTCCTCCACTTGGAAGACTGTCTAATGCTTGAATATTGTGGCCATAAACACAGTCATAATAGAGATGAAATAGACCTAGGAGATCAGACACCATCTAATGTAAAATATTAAAAAGTAAAATCTATACACTTTCCTGGCCCACATTCAATAATGCATCTTCTTTTAAATTATTATTTTAGCCACAGAAGAGTCATCCCTACCAATATATAATTGCTCTCTGTGTGATAGGTGAGTCTTCAATGGTCAAATTTATTCTAAATTACTCTAGGCTTCCTTGTCACCTGTAGTTGACGTCCCCCTTGCCTTCTGATTATTCTAATTTTTAGGATTTGTTGACAAAAGTCACCACGTCAGCTGAATGGAAATGGGGACAAATAATCTAAGAATTTCAAAATCCACCTTCCCAAAACACGATTCCATATAAAATTCACACAGTACTTTGGGGCTAAAAAGAACAGATTTTTGCATCATGTGTGCTTTAGAGGCAACATTGCCTGATTATAGAAAACCCTCATAGTTGATGTTACGAATAAAATATCCCATTTATAGTATAATTCCAACTACTGCATCATAGCAGCAAAGTAGGTCTGTCATTCTATTTACTTACACACAGGAGTAAAGTGCAGATAACCAAATTTGTAAAAGAATTGGCAGAACTAATCGATTGTTATTGTAATGCCTGCTTAAAGATTAGACATCTCACTTTGGCCTTTTTTTTTTTGTAAGTAATGTAAGTTAAGGAAAGGAAATACTGTCTCCCTAAATAGCAGCTGATGACACTCCCTAACCTGCCACTCTCCTGTTTACAGGGAGGCAGATGTACCAATATCATAAAATACTGAAGTTATTTTAGTCATGCCCACTTTGCACAGGGAGAATGCTTGACCTTTTACCTTGTTCACTGCTGTTGTCTCCACTCTGGGATGCATGGCCCCCACTGGAGGGCCCTGGGGTGCCTGCTGAGTGGGTGGAAGTTGCATCATCGTGGTCTCGCCAAGATGCAGGATTCTGATGTCAGGAGGCCAAGGAATTTTCCCACAGTTACCATTTCAGCCATAAATGAGGAATCAAGAGGAAAGGTGCAGAGAGAGACAAAAAATACGTACATATTAGTATTTGGGGAATTAGGCACATATAGATGCCATGTCACAGTATGTTGTCTTTTCAGCAATAGGTACCAAAAGAAAGAAAAGATGCTCTAAAATCATGATGAAGTGATGGTTACATCAGTGTACACATTTGCTAAAACCAACTGAAATAGATGCTTATACACCAGATGCATTTTATTATACAAATTATACCTCAATAAAGTGAATTTTTAAAGTTAGGAAAAGAAAACCTCCTTAAAACTCTAAAAGCCTGCTATCTTAATTAGGGCACACTCTTCCAAGAAATAGGTCCCAGTGCTCTTGGATACCAAATACTTCAGAACATTAACATCTACAAAACTCTATGACTCCCTTAAAAAATTCACAGACTGTAGAATGTATGGGACAGCCCTTCACATCAAATACACTGCCCTACTGACTCTCAAAATTATCGTCAACTTATTATACAACCAACAGAGACAATAATATTAATCACTGAATCAATACCTTCTGCTTTAATTTGCACAAACAACAATCAGAAAATGAAACAACTATGAACTGTAACCCATCTAATAAGATGGAAAGGACTTCCTTTTGAGCTGCATGGAAGGCTTAAAGTCACAGAGCAGTGCTTTTTCCTGGAAGAACTGCTTGTTTTAAGGGACACGTAAGGTAAGCCGGGAGTTATAGCTCACGCTACTTTGCTGAGTGTATTCTTCTCCTGTTCCTCCTCCCCTTTCCTGATCATTCCCAATACCCTGCTGTCGCTTAAAGGAAAACAGGAATTCTAATGTACAGGAAGGACTTTATCAGCACCACATGAAGGCAGGCAAGAGATGGAATTTCCTCTGGCAGAAATGGAGAGTAGGAACAGCACATGAAACAGACCAGCCTTAAGGACAGAGCTGTACACTTGTCACCTGTATGCAATGACTTTAACTAAGCACACAGAGCTACTAGCAAGCAAATTTGTTCTGGGGTGCGGGGCAATACTTTGGGGGCAAAATAATCTAAAAGCCCCATCAGTCTCTCAAAGTACACTATTTCTTCTTACAAGAATTGGTGACTAAGGACTCAGACTCACATGCCTGTAGGCAACATGTTAACATCTTGACCATCTGAAAACAACCTTGCCGTGTTGTCATCATATATAGTTTATCCAGAAAAAAATCAGTCTATCATTTTTCTCAACCTCAACCCTATAATGTACAAATAGAACATAAAACTTCACCAAAATGAAATCAAGAAACCATGGTGAGACAAAATAGGGAGCGAGTCTCATTTGGAAGAAGAACAACAAAAAACATGTTTGCCTCTACAGACCTGCTTCAAACCACTGTAAATTAATATTTAGCATTTTTGATAGATGGTGAAATGACCCAAAGCTCTAGAGATTAATGACACCTCTATCAAATAATGCTGCTACACTGCTATCATGCAAACCATTGATTCAGAGGCAAAACCTTAAGCAGAAATTTTGTGACTGTGAATATGGCACAGGTATAGATCTCTAAAGTAAAGATACGTTTTCGAAAGTAGATTAGGGAACAAAGTCGAGCAGAATAAAATGAAAACCAAGATTCTCTGCTGCCTGTATGAAGACAAAGTTGTGCCTGTGATGTCTCTTTTTATCTAAATTAAAAACCCCTCCAATAGTTTCAAGCTAAAAGCAAACAGAATACGGGGACTCTTCAAGATTTGCAACCTCTTCGCGTCAGCTGTTTGCCGATGGTAATCAGATAAAGAGCTAGAAGAAAAGAAAGAAAGAAAGAAAGAAGGAAAGAAAGAAAGGAAGGAAGGAATGAAGGAAGAAACAAACAAACAAAGAATAGCATGGTGTGAGTTTAGTCCTGCAACAACACTGGCTAGAACCTTCTTTTAGAAAAGGCAACACAGTCACCTAAGCTAAACTTTTCAGTGCACACAGCAAGTGATGTAAATTTTATGCACTGCAGGCTTTTTATTAAGCTGGCTGCTATAAAAGCTCCTTACCCCTCATGAAAATTACACTAATTAACCACTAACACCTCAACTATGTTTTAAGGCAAATGTCATCTAATAGCTATTATGTAATCGTTCACATGAAGGTACAGCGAGTTTTTCTGTTTGGGTGCTAGAATGATTTTAAGGGATCACTCAGAAGGACTTCCTGCAATGGAAAGCACTGGTCTGTCCCCATCAGTCAAACCTGTACTGAGTTTTAAAGTCAGGCCTCACTAGTTTATAATTCAGTTGATTTCCTTCCCTGGTTTTCTGGAGGAGGTGGAGAAATAGGCCACGTAAGCAAATATTACTTCTAGAGCAGCCGGTTCCTCCAAACGAGTTGGGTCTTGGGTTTTCAGCCCAGTCCTGAAATTTGCTCAAGTTCACTATCTAACCCACCATGCCCCCGTCTCTTCCGCCTTATCTCCCTCATATCCTCAAAGACGCTGTCCTACAAAAGTGTCACAAGATGTTTATTTCCATAGAGTGTCTCAAGGTTTATGATCTAGGTTGAGAGACTGACACAAGCTAGTACCAGGATATTCATCTAACTTGAAAGTAAGAAAAACAGCTGAATGCCTTTGAGGTTTCAAGTTGAAGAATTACCCCAAAGTTTTCTGTATTCAGCTACACCCTGGTGACTTGATCAAAGACACATATTGATAATCTGGCCAATAAAAAACTGCTACCTCCTCCATAAAAAAACTTTAGAAGCAACATGGATAGATACAATATAGTCCTTTACCCACAACACTCGTTTGTTCTCAGACTGAAATATTTGTTTGTATCACAACTCCTTTCTTCTTCTCCCTCCCTAGATAGTTTCCAAGTTTACATCTTTCAAGAATAACTGCCTGGCTTTCTGCCAAATTATATGCAGAAGTTTAGTGAATCTTGAAACCAAAGTGGCATATGAAAGCATGTAAAACACATGACGTACGTAGAAAAATAAAGAGAAATGCTTTCTGTGGGCACGTGTGTGGGTGAGTAGTCAGGTAGATGCATTCCACAATATATGTCCTGTTCTTCAGCCAAAAGTATCATGAAGACATCCGAGGGCAAGAAGGAAACATGCTTCTATTCCCAGAGGCTTTAATAATTAGGAGTCAAATATGGTACTGTCCTTGCTCTTATGTAATTGCGTTAAAGAGCGGTGTTAGCAGGAGGAAAGCAGTGAATACTGAGTGGAGCACAATAGAAGAAGATGGAAAATAGATACAAGAAGCTAGGTCTCCAGGGGCAGTATTTTCTATTTGCTGGGTTACAGACTCACAGCTGATAATGCAAGTTGTAATTAATATAAAAGCAGGAGACAAGATGGGGAGAGCTTGTAGTAGCGGGGCCACAGGAGATCACTCTGCTGCTCTCCTCTGTTTCTCATTTACACACAGCTTTCCCTAGAAAACACAATTCTGCCAGTGTTTTCTCCCTTGAAAGTTAAAAAAAAATTGATTTAGCACCATCATTGAATTTTGCTAAACCTAGGAAAGAGCATAGAGAGGATAGGTGTCTCTGGGCATAGAAAGCAAATCCTCCCCGTGCCTCTTCTGTTGAGGTTGCAGATATGGTGGAAATTATAACGTTTTACACCATTATGGTATTTCTCGGGGCGGGGGGGGGGGGCTGCCTATAGGACAATACTTAAGAAGTCCCATTGAATTGGCGGGATAGTTGAAATGATTCCACACAGCTCATGGTTCTTCCACTACAAAAAGACAGTGGAGTAAAATGTGTAAGCATTTCTAAATAAATACAAAACCGAATGGGAAAGTAAAATGTATTAAGCTTCTAGGAGTAAAAAAAGAAGCTATATTACACACAAGTTTACCTAAAATAATCTGAAACTCGTCTTAGACCCCAAATGAAAAGATGATGCAATGGATATGGTATAGGAGAAAGAGCCTTAAATTGGAATTAAGACTCAAGGGTGCCACCTCCAACTGTCATGTGACCTCAGGTGATGAACTTCATTTCCCTGGGACTTGTTTCCTTTCTCTCTTTAAAATTAAGAAGTCAGACAAAATAATCCCTAAGGTCACATCCACTTCTTATTTCTATTATTAAAAAATACTTAAAGCATTTGATTTTCTGGAACCTACACAACTAAAACACGATACATAACACCAAGCCAGAAAAAACCTACGAACTTGGAAAATACTGTAAAGTAATTCAGAATATGTACTTGTAGGTAGAAAGTAAGAATAAACACATATAAACATACTTTAATCAGCAAACGGAGCATGCAAAACTAGTTTGACTCGAGATAGTCACACAATAAAGGCACGATATGCTTGTATCAGTACACATAATTCATGTAACTTACAGGTTTCCTATGACTTTAAGATGTTTTACTCCTAATTAACATTGTGCAAAAATTATTTTTAAAAAGAAGAGGAAGACTCCTATCATGAGGTAGTCAAGCCTATAAAAGTTAAAAACGTTAGTTGTACAGTTCGAAAAAAATGGTGGAATTTCAACTTTGTTATTCTAAAGTTGACATAAGAACTCAGAACTGTGTGTGCTTTCAGAACACGGACTCACTCTTTAAAAATGTAAATAGAGCCGGGGTCTTTCCCTCATCTCCCCACTTCCACCCTCTATTAGGCTTTGGGAATTAATATGTGGGCAACTCTCACGGAAGTGGCAGGTACTCTTTGCAAATGATTCCTCCTCCATCTAATGGAGCAACTTTTAGAGAAGACAGAAATTTATTGTTGGTGTGTTATCACGTTATAAAATGTCTCCTATAATTTTGAATTGTGTTGGGATACTGTATAGGACGTTTAGCCTGAAAAAAAATGGGAAAATGAATTTTTAATATATCAAAGTTTTAATCTGATAGTGAATGTCTGTGGTTGTCAACTGCACCTTTGTTTAATTTCATCTCATCACAGTTTCTCTGAAAGCAGACTCCAACTGCACAACCTACATGATTTCAATAACACAATTATTCTTGATGGGAAATTGACAGAAAAGCCATCAACCACCAGAAACTACACAACAGCGACAGAAAGCCCATGCCCCCAGCCAGGTCTCCTTGAGTTGGTAGACAGAACTCAGAGGTAGAACTTTCCCGGAACAGGTCCCCCAAGACCTTGGATAACACACCGTGAGGTCTGATCTTACACCAGAACGTAAGAAACTATCTGATAAAATAAATCATTCATATTATTAATGTTAGTCAAATCCCAATATTACCCCTTGGTATTCTATAGACCAATCACTTAAACCTATCTGTCTCCTCACTGCCCACTCCCGGCTGATTTTTCAGACACTTGCCTGAATTTTGTCAGAAGCAAGGTTCTAGGGATTCTTCCCTTTGACTTAACCCATTTTTTAAAACTGTACAGACAAATAAATTTGACATATTCAGAGATGCAAAAGAAAACAAGAGAATATTTTCATTTAAAATACAGCTTTCAACGTAGAAATTAAAATAATTTTTCTTTTATTAGTCAGGTTATCAGAGCCACTCAATTTTCAGGCACCTGCCATTAACTGTTAGTAGATACAATTGTATTTTCTTCCCTATACTTAATTCATCCAAAATAAATAAAATGTAGTTCCTTATGTACATTAATTAGGAATAACAATATTACCGTATGCACTTCAGGTGAATGGAGCTTAGGTCAGAGAACGTATTTGAAAAACAAATATAGTTCATTTATCTAAACATGATCTAAAGATATGTAATATCTTTATATGTATAAAGATATTACAGTGCAGACAAATAAAATACATCATCTGTCTGCACTAGAGCTAAAGACCCGATCTAAAATTACGTAAAGTAGAAAATGTGGATATCACCTATTATTCAGAAATAGTACAGACTAGGAAAAGCATGATCATGCCACAACAGTTTTCAAGTTGAAACTTTTTTTCAAGAATTGGTTACTTGACATGTTTATTTTAAACATAATAAATTTGAACGTCTGGGAAACTTAACATGAACTGCAGCTGGAAAATAGAGTTCTACTTCCTTTCACCATCATATTTTTTCTCCCTAATATCCCAAAGAATACTGTAATAGATGTTTCCTACCTATAAAAATTACTCTTACGTTATACTAAGGGTATAAGATAAAAGACTTTATAATATTAAAAATATTAGCAAGCATTCACTATGAATCTACTAAACATGACAAAATAGTAGCCAGTGTTGCAAATTTTATTTTCTATTTAATTCCAAACGTCCTTTTATCAGTATGCCCATCATGTAGGTGTCAATAAGAAATGAACAAATTCAGTATCTTCACTGAATTTAACGTATGGAAGGTAAGACATTAGCGCTGTCTTCTTTTAATGCATCTATGTTACATCAGATTATTTATATAAAATTATGGAATGTGAAATCAGCAACACAACAGCCTTATTTAATAAGCAATAGTATGTAAAACTCATTCTTAAAAGTCAGCCAAAAATACTTGCTTTCAAGATATTTATATCAATTACTTTTACATATTTCTATTTTAAAAAATTTTAATAAAAAAATCAAAAGCTCTTTTGGTACCTAATAGTTTGCTCCTGACGCTTCTCTCTCTGCTTTCCACTACGCAGAATCACACACTTGTTCTTTCTTTTCTCTCTTTCACTCTCTCTCTCCCTGCCCGCTCCTTCCTTAAACACACACACACACACACACACACACACACACACACTCACACAAGGTAGCTTGATATCACTTAATAAGGATAGAGGTGTATGTGTTTTGGGGGTGTCAAACAGCTGTCAGAAACTGTCACCTCCAGAAGAGAAACCTTGGCACACAACAAATTAAACTACACTTCTTTTTTAGCTGTCATTATTCATAGCCAATAAATTGAAATGCTCTCAGCATTTCATGTGCAAATAAAACCACGAGGAAGCCAGTAGATCAGAATAGTGGGCCAACAGATAAAACAGAGAAAACAACACGCTGTCTTGGTCCTTCTGAAGTGGCTCATCATCACCCCTGCACTAGCGTGCACCAAATGAGATCCAGCCTGGGGCCATGTATTAAATATGCATATCAAAGCAAATGAAAAAGTAAACCTGGAGATTCAAATTGGATATACATTTACATGCTGAAAATGTCCCACTCTACCACTTTTCAGGTAGTGGGTCTGAGGTATTTTCACTTTTTTTGTGGCTGGGGGGTTGAAGGAGGAGGGCAAGCTTGCAGGAGAGGCTGAAACATAAGAGGATTCACTTTGTAGGGGCAAGGCTTGGGAATGAATACATTCCATATACCTATGGTACAGAAATATCAAAAATGTAAAAACTCTCCAAGATTTCCTCTCACCTCCTGCAAAAAATTCAAGTCCATGGCAAACTTCGCCCTTTCCCACTCGGTTTGCTGGTGGAACAAATTATTGCTCCCTTTCAAAACAAATAGCAGGGGGCTAAAGTAAAAATGTTATAGTTCAGACTCTAGGAAATAAAAGGTTTTAAATTATGATGCCCAATGAGGTGGCAAGACCTCATGGGTTCAGAATAAATCAGTTGTCATATATACTTGATTGGGGGCTTCAAAGAGAAGCAACAAATGTTCCAGTTGATTCTTTTATTCAAAGATGATGATTGTTATATTATTAAAGCACTCTCTTCCTAGGTACAACTTCTTTCTTGAGTGTAATTTAATATTACAATAGTTCCATAAATTGGCATTGTCTATCAGCCAATACTATAGACAGCCTAGTTTACCTTATCTCTTCCAAGTAAACATCAGCATGCTCTAGTTCATACATCCACTTGAGAAAACAATTGCCAAGAAACTGTTTTAGAAAAAGTAGTCAAGACCCCTAGAAATGGCACAAGAAAAGCTTTTGGCTGCAGACAACTGTGAACTTCTCATCCTACAAAACCATGTAACTAGATTTCTTCCCATTCCCCCCAACAGTGCAAAATGCATATGAATACAGAAACAGGAAGCAATGAAAATAAACAAGTAAATGACAACAACAACAAATACTTTGAACAGAGTGTCATGCCTTGCAGACCACAACCACACATCATATAGCCACATATCAGCAAATAAACTTTCCATAGCTGCTTGTCGCACCCATTTGATTTCAGAGAACACACTCAATATACAAAAGAGCTCCCCAACGTTTCCTGCGTCATGACGGGAAAAGACAAGAGGAGAGGTAGGCATGGGAGCTTTCAACGTCACAGTATTTATTCTGTCTCAGAACTGGACTTCAGGACTGAGGTTTTCTTTTCTTCTTTCTTTCTTTCTTTTCTCCTTCCTTCCTTTCTTTCTAACTTTTGTCCTTAGGCTGTATGGTTTTCCATACAGCACAAAGGCTAATAATCAAAATCTGTGACTGTACGTTTTCAAAACCTTTGGAGAAGGCGGGGGAGAAACTTATTCTCAAGGCATCTCAACTCTTTCCTCTTAACACCCAGGACTGGGGGGTGATGGTGGTGATACAAACTGCCTTCAAGCCTCGATGCCCATTTAACTCCACGGAGTGTTAAATTAATATTTCAGGCACCAAGTTAGGAGACTATAGCCTATATCATTTAGGTTGTGAGTTCAATCGACTATAATCTATAGACACCGCCTCCCCCACCCCCAGGCTTGGGTTCCTATAAATAAACTGCTGTTCACACCCACTCTTTAACCTCGCCACTCCTGCCTTTCCTACCAGCTGCAATCTTTCTTCTCTTTGCTTCTTTTTCAAATTTTCAGTCTCACTACATATGCTTTTTTTTTTTTTTTTTGCATCAGACTCACTAGATCGGTTCCAAAATAGGATTAAAAACAGAGAGAATAGAAAGAAATCTCCGTTCCTGGCCTGACACACACAGTCCCTCCTTACTCTACTCTCCGTCCTCATTCACCAACTGTTTGTGTTAAAATTCAACCACTAACCTATGGTTACTCAATCAGAATTCCCTTCGGCTTTCTATAATACATTGTTAATATTTGTTTTATCAAGGTTACTGCCTTTTATTATGAAGATGCCTCACGCACTTGGCAATAAGTCCACATACTGACTGTAAGTTTCTATACGACAAAAGCTCAGAAAACTATAACGTGTTCACTCCTTTTATTTCGAATGCAATGCAAGATTGCCAGTAATTCTCAGAATTGTCATCTCTGCAAGAGACTGAGAAATCAGCCCTCGCTCCCCAATTCTCTTTTCCTTCAGTCCTCTCTCTCCCCCATCCTGTCCAGCTAGCTTTCTTGCCTCTTTCTCCCTGCTGCAATGATTACAGAGTTGAGAAAGCAGAAAAGGCAGTGGTCACCATATCAAACAGACGATTTGCTGACACTCAAGTCACCAAATCCAGGAAACTTTACACATTAAGAGCACAAATCACTCTATCGACTCCCTGGTTTTTTAGGTTCTCAACATAAATAAGGAGGGGGTCCAAGAAAGGGGAAATGGAGATGAAAGGTATGGCAGAAGTAGTGAGAAAGGGAGAAAAAGACCCCCAGAGAGACTAGATTATTTAAAAAGAAAACTCAGTCAGTGGAGCTAGAGGTTACAACAAATTTTTCAAAAATGCTTTGCCCAGTGGTCTTAAAAGAATGCCAAAGGCTCACAGACTTACATGGTCAGCGAGATTTGTGGAGGAGCCTGAAAGTTCTTCGTGATCTGACTTGGAGCTGCCATCTCTTTCATCAATGACGAGGTCTATGGGCATTTTCCCCTTCAAACAGCTAATGTACCGGTGGCAGAAGTTATCACACAGTTCGTGGACCTAGAAGGAGGGTTAAGGTGGAGGGTTCAGCTTGTATTGTTGTTGTTGTTGTCATGGTTTTGTTTCATTTTTAAAGGGAAAAAATATCAGGTTGCAAGGTTACCTTTGGAAAGAGCAACAGTGCTATGTCTTCCAAACTAACTCTAATTAATGGGTGTAATAGTTGAAGGCGAGGAAACAATAGAGCAATTGTTGCAGCAGATATTATTCTCCAGAGACTTCCCTGAGCAACAAGTTACAATGAAGGGAGCAGAAACAGGACTGGAAATAACTGGGTTCAGACTGGGAAAATCCGATTTGATGATAACATCAAAACATTAGAACGCTGGAACTGGGAACAACATTAGCATTTGCGATTCAATAAGCTAGGAATTTTGTATGTTTCCAGGGGAAAGTGATTGAGCTGCAGAGCAATGTAAAGACAACCCAGCGAGGATGATTCCCTCTGCCAGCACCTAATGCACGCTCTGAGCCTAATAGAGACGCAAGCAGGCTGAATGTCCAGTAACACAAATGGTTTGCTGCATTTCAAAATAATCCTGAACGCCTGGGGAAAAGGGGGGCGGCGGCTACTTTAAAAGACAGGGCTGTCCTAATTCACCCATCCTCTGAGGCCCTGGGTCGAGAAGCAATGTGGAGGAAGTACATGGTAACAAGTTGCTCAGAATCTCTCCAGGTTCTCAATCCCTCAGCCTGGAGGTTTCTTAAAAACATCCCAACTCAACCAGGAGAGGGAAGTGACCAAATCCAAGTGGGGAGTGTCATTTCCTGCTTACCTTTTCTAACTCCAAAAGATGAAACCTTAGTACTTGTATTGCTTGTATCATCTGGAAGAAAAGTTTAGAGTGCGGAGTTAAGGCTCTGTGACGCCTGTGACTCGGAGGTTTCTCGTGGGGGATGGTGAGGGAATGGGGCTGGGAGAAGACCCAGGCAAGTGGCCAGGCAAAGCCCACACATCAAGAAATCGTCAGAAAAACCAAGTGATTACTGATCATCTCTGCCTCATTGGCTACGGGGTAGGAATCTGACTCAACCTATGCCGAAGCATTTAATATCTTTACCCCTCACGTTTACTGAGCTATTTACAAGCACTGCTTTCCTAGGGATAGGCCTTCTTTCTCCGCCTCAGTCCTCTTTAACGTCGCCTCTCTCGACCTCAGGCCAAAATAAAAAAAAAAGAAGAAGAAGAAGAAGAAGAAAGAAAGGAAGGAAGGAAGGAAGGAAGGAAGGAAGGAAGGAAGGAAGAAAAAAGTCGCTTCTTTGGAGTGAGAAAGCTTTTTAGAACAGCACACCCTGCGAAATCCGTCCTTACTGAAGAAGGAAATACTCTAGAAGAATGGTGAGGCAGGGCCTTTGAAAGCGGATTTAAGTACTTTTAATATTGAAATCGTGCAAATTAGCAAAAGAATCGCACCTAAAAGTGGCCTGCGCTGGCCTGCCCCTCACCCCCACGCCCACCTCCGCGGCCCGCCCTCCGCCGCGCAGGCGGTGACTTCCTTCGGGTTAGCTGCCCGGGGCTCGGCCGCCTGCCCCGGCAAACAGAGGAAATCACTCACTTCTCGCCGCCTCACTCCCGGGGCCGAGACCTGGGGCGCATCCCCTGCTCTCGCTCTCGCTCTCGGCGCCGCGTCCCCGCTCGCTGCCTCCCTGGGTTCTGCTCGCCCTGACGTCCAACCCGCCCCTCACTCCCAGCTCCCCGGCAGGGGCTCTAAGCTCTTCCCTTCCTCCCCGTAGCTCTGGAGCTTCAAAAGAGGGCTCTGCTCGAACTCCCCGGAGCTCCGGGGAAAAGTGTGTGCTTCTGGGCAAGGAAAGGGGCCCAGGCTGGGGAAAGGCAAGAAACAGTGAGCCTTACCAAATTGTCCAGCTCTGGATTTGAGGAAAAAAGTGGCTTTTCGGCGCGAACCTATAGGAAGCAGGGAAAAGTCAGCATGAATTACCACTCCATTTAAAAGAAGAGAAACCCTGTCACCGACTAAACCGTGGTGTGTGAGTGGGGACGGTGGAGGGGCAGTGGCGGAGACGAGGAGAGGGGCTTTGGTAAATACATGAAACAAACTAGTGCCTTCAGTCAATGGGGTCGGTTGAAAAAGAATCAGGGCCTCCTAGTTCTGGCCCCATTTAGGGGTACCTGGAACCTCTGAGCTGTAGCCGAGAACTCAGGGCCGTTCTCTGGGTCCAAGTACCCCCTTATCCTGCCATCCGCGGGGCTATGGTTCGCAGCCTCCCTCACCTCCGCGCCGGCGCCGACAGCCCCGAAAGGCGCCCAGCTTCCTTCCCTCCCGGGCACTCTCGGGGCCCTCAAAGCCCCTATCCCCAATTCTTGTTCAAGTAGCTGCAGGCGGGGGAAAAGGCCAAGCCCCAGATTAGGAGCAGGTCAACTTTAATTCGAGGGTCGAGCCCCTGTATTCCTGGCTGGGGGGAAAAACAAACACCCATATTTATCTCTTCTTCCAATTTGCCTCCAGGCTCAAGGATGGGGAGCGAGGACTGGGGCCGGAGGAACAGATCGGGTGTCCCTGCCTCTTCCTTCTCTTTCAAGTAAAGCTCTGAGGAAAGGGGAGGGGGAGTGAGGGGCTGCAGGAGGGTGAGTGGGTCAGGAAGGTTGGACCTGCTTGGCGAAGACCGCGATGTCCTCGTTGAAGGAGTCGGAGGAACAGACGTCTCCGCCGGCCACTCCGGGTTCCCGGGGAGTGCAGGTCGCCAGCTCGCACTTCTCAAAGACCAGAGCTAACAGAGGAAACAACGGGTGCCTAACGGGCAGCGCCACGCAGAGACACACACACGGAGACGGGGTGCAGAGGGGAAGGAGCAAGAACTGTAATCAACAAGTTTGGAGGGTTCGGATTCCTTCCTTTCTACCACAGGCACGCATCATACTTTACAACCCTTCCTCAGCCAGCCGAGCCTGGGCCAGAAACAGAAAGGAAAAACGGCCTGGCCCTTTCCCTCAGCTCAGGACTCCCTCAGATCTGGTAGGAGAAGCCCCTGGCCAGTTAGCCTGCCAAGTAAAAACAGCCTCGGTTCGAACGTAATGAAAACAGCCAATAGGCTCAGGCAGTCCGGAGCCCGGTGTTGATCCAGACCCACTCCCCGCACGACAGAGGCCGCCCAACCAAACCCTGAGACCCAGCCCTGACCTCCCAAGAGAGGAACACTCCGTGAAATCCAAAATTGCTTTAACTCCACGTTTTAATGGGCATTCCAGAGGAGGCCCAAGGCTCACCTACACACACTCCCGAAGTGATATTTTCCTCAGTCTAACATCTCCACCCCCTTGCCTTATAAACTTGTTTGCTCCACTTCTAGTAAAGCCCGGGTGAGGGGACCAAAATAATAGGAATGGTACACGCCGAGAGCTTCCTTTCAAAGACCACATTTCTCCAGCTGGCGAAAATAAATAAGTCGAGTGTTAAAACTGGGAAGTGTGCGTGTGCGCCTGTCCTTTGTGTTCCTCTGGGCGGTTTAGCTACACCTCGGGATGCTTGCGGCCTCCGGCTTCAGGCGCAGTTGCTGTTTACCGACACTGTCCCCTCCCCTCGGCATCCCGCAGCCTTCCCCACCTACCCTCAGCTGGGAGGGCCCGAGTGGTACACGTTGGGGCCGTGCACCCCCATCCCTCCCCGAGTTCTCTCAGAATTTAAAATAATTTCCAGCCATCTCCCTTACTCCCCCCAAGAGCTGCTCTGTGCAAGCAGCAGCCCCTTCCACCCCGCTGCACTTCAAGGTCTGCCCCCTTTATTTACAGAGAATTAAGAAGAGGGTGATTAGGACTTCCTGGCCGACAGAAGCAGCCCTGATCCCAGCTCCAACTGCATTTAGTGACTCCCAGACTCTCGGTAGGAAACAGAAAAGGAAAAAAAAGTTGCTTCTCATCGGCAGGAAACTTTCTCCTTCGTCGGGGCCTCTGTTAGGGGGCCTGGAAGGACCAGCTCTGCGTCCTTTGGCCAGGAATCCCGTCCTTGGGGAGAAGGCCCTGGCCAGATTCGGAGGAATCAGTCACTCCCGGCTCTGGGGTACGGAGTGACGGGGCCGTGGCGGTGGAGGAAGCCAAATCTTCCCCAGGACTTACACGCAAGGGGCAGAAGAGCAGGCCCCCTTCCCTGTCCTTTCCTAAGGCCAGCGGTTTCCACCCCCCTACCCTAAGGAGAAATAACTCCCCACTTGGTCGTCCACCCCCTCATCCCCCCCCCCCCACAGAGACAGACACACACACACACACTCGCACTCGCACTCACACAGTACGCTGGGTCAGGAGGGGGTGGAGGTTGGTTTACCCATAGATCGCGTCCTTGTCCCGCTTCAAGGCGTCGTTGACAGCGGATCCCATGCTGGCCGGCATGACATTGGGGTGCGGGGCGTGCGCGCCGTAGTGCTGCGTGGCGTGGAGCGGCGGCCCGTGGTTCAGGTGGTGAACCGGTGGGATCGGCCGCGGCGCGTGAGGGTCTCCGTACATGGAAGCAGGCACCCCTACTCCGTCCATCCCGCCGTAATGGGGCAGCTCATCGTACTGTCAGAACCCGGCAAAGGGGCGGGGGGCGCAGGAGGTGAGAGAGAGCGAGGAGAGCCGAGGGAGGGTAGGAAAAGAAGCAGGGAGAAGAGAGAGAGGAGAGAAGTGGGGAAGGAATAGAGGCGAGAGAGAGGGAGAAGGCCAAGGGAAGAAGAGAGAGGAGGAGGAGGGGGCGACGGGGATGGGGGGGAGGCAGGAGAGAAAGAGGGAGGAAAATACAAATAAAAACAAAGTCATAAAGGAGAAAAGTACCGAGCACGAGTTGAATACACAGAAACCAAACCAGCCGAAACAACGGAGTTGAAAGTTGGGGAGGGGGGTGTTTTTAAATTTAAAAGATGAAAAAGTATGAACCGAGAGCAGCGTTAGAGTAGGGAGAGGGGGCGGTGAGGCCGGGGATTGAGGGGGCGCCGGGAGGTCCCGTTCGGGCGGGAGGCAGCAGAACCGTAGCAAGCCAACCGAGGGAGAAGTGGAGTTAGTGTGAGGAGGAAGCCCCGGATCCCACCCCTAACCCCCCTTCGCCTCCTCCAGAGGATCCAATAAATCAAAAGGCGAAATGAAACAAAATAAAGAGAAGAAAAACGCTAATAATCAGGACGAGAACGCCGAGGACTAGGGAAGGCTGGGGCCAGTGCCTCCCCGGGGGCAGGGAGCAGAGGGTGGGGGTGGGGTGGAGGGGAATAATGTGAAAGTTACCAGAAACATTATTTAGCAGCGGATTCCCTGCGTCCTTGTCAATTTCAGAGACAAAACAAGCAGCCCAGGCTAGTCTAGGCGGCGGCGCAGCGGCTGCGGCAGCGCGGCCCCAGCGGCGGCCCCGGCGGCGGCGGCGGCTCCTACGCAGCCGGTGCCCGCCCCGAGCCGCGGGAGCAGCGGCAGCAGCGGCGCAGCAGCGGCAGCGGCGGCAGCAGGAGAACCGGGGGAATCGCGCTGCTGGGGTAAAAGCTGGAGCGAGGCGAAAGCGTGTAACAATTGCACTCGCACACACACACACACACACACACACACACACACACACACACCACCACTCACACGCACTCGCCGCCCGCCCGCTCGCACAGCGTTGAAACACGCGCGCCCAGACACGCACACACGCACGCACACACACTCGCACACACGCAGAGGCACGGGGGGGAAAAGAAGCCGATGAATAATTTTGCTGCTATTTTTTTAAATACTGGCCGCCATCATCAAGCAGCGAGCAGCAGCAGCAGCGTTGAAGGGAGAGGAGGCATCGGGACAGGCCCCTCTTAGGAGAGGATTTATATCTAGGTAAGTGTTGGAGATTTAAACCTACCCTTTGCGCCATCAGTCTGCGCTCCAATAAACTCCTGGATGTGTCGTATATTTAATATCCCAGTCCGGATAAGAAAGTGATCTAGGCTGAAGATTCCTTTTTTTTTTTTTTTTCCAAACCAAGGAGACTTCTCCCAGTTTTCCAATATGTTATTTTTAGGGGGGGGGGAAAAAGCCCAGGCAAGACAACGAAGAGTTTTTTTTTTTCCTGTGATATTTCTTCTTTTTCTCTTTTTTCCTCTTCTTCCTCCTCCTCCTGATCTTCCTCCTCCTCCTCCACCTCCTCCTCCTCCCCCCTCCCCTCCTCCTCCTCTTCGGTCCTCCTTTCCCCCTCTTTCTCTTCTCTTCCCCTCAGTTGGAAAAAAAAAAAAAAAAAGAAAAGAAAAAGAAGAAAAAGAAGAAAAAAAATTGTCAAGCCCCCGAACTGAAGGTTACGAGCGGCCCGTCAGCAGCCCACATGTAACCGAACTGTCGTGTTTCATGGCTTTTTGCCACTCCAGCTGTCAATCAAAGCCCGGAATGTCAAGGTAGTGAATGAATGATGGTTGATGATGATGAAGAGGAGGAATCTTTCAGACCCGTTTTTTTCTTCCAGTAAAACTCCGCGAGGGGTTTCTGCTTCTTGAATTTTTCCTCCCCCCCCTTAGCTTTGCCCCCGCGGTATCTATAATATGATCCTCTCTCTTTAAAGTATCGTTCAAAGAAAGCAGGGGGGGGAAATCAAGAAAAAAAAATGAATAGTTTGCAAAAACTGGACTTCCTCCCCCCCTTTCCTGGTAGGTATTTTGTCTCTCCCTCTCTCTCTCGCTCGCTCGCTCTCACTCGCGCTCGCTCTCTCGCGCTCGCTCTCTCTCGCTCTCTTTCTCTCTCTGGGAGATGAGTGAGTGTCAGTAGGTGTTGGCAGGTTGGCTGCTGCCTGGCTTATAGAAGAGCCTCAGTTTGGCGGCGCGGGTCGGCGGCGGGAGAACGAAATGACGGAACCCGGAAGTCGTGGTGGCCATAGCCCGTCGTACGGCGGAGACACATCCCGGGAGTGGGGAGCGGGAGCGAGGAGGAGCGCGCCGCGCGGAGCTTCTGATATGCAGCGAGTGCGATCGGACGGCCCGGGTTGGGGGGGCGGGAGAGGCGGGAGGCGGGGGGCGGGAGGGGGAGGGGAGGCAGGAGCCCGGCCGACCCGAGCAAATCAGCGAGGCTGCTCCTCCGCGGGGGAAGGCGCGGGGGAGGGGGGGGGAGGAGGGAGGAAGAGGAGTATGTGTGTGTGTGCGTGCGTGTGCGCCTGTGTGTGTGTGTGCGCGCGCGCGCGCGCACGTGAGGAAAGAGGGAGGGAAAGAGAATGAGAATGAAGAGGACAGGGAGAGCGCAGAGAGGAAAACTGCAGAAAACCACAGGGAAAGTACGGTACAGCCTCAGATTTTTAATTTAAAAAAAAAAACTTGCTTCTAGTTCACTTCCCCATCACTCCCGGCTCCTGCCTAACGAGGTCGTGTCGGGGACGTTTGGCATGGCGCTCTTGCTTTTGTTCCTTTTAATTCCGCGGGCCCCCTACTCCTCTGCCAGCCGATTATCGCGCCCCGAAGGCTTTCTGCTAACACCCAGAGGCAGCAGGATCTGCAGACCGTACCAACGCCCGGCTAGAGTTTTGTTTTTGTTTTTGTTTTTTTAAGTGGTACTTTCTTCCCTGTGCAGATCCAGGACCCTTGTCAACATTCATTTTTTTCTAGGACAAGAAGAGACCAGCTTAACTCAGAGAGCACTCCCTTCAAGCTTTGCGGACAAGGGCCACCCTGGAGAGTCTTTGGGGCCCGCGGTGGAATCATGAGGGAGGAATGGGAGGGAGTCGTTTGGATGTTTGATGTTGTCTGATGTTGCCAAAGTGTGTGTGTGTGTGTGTGTGTGTGTGTGTGTGTGTGTGTGTACACGCGCGCGCGACTGGTGTGCGACTCCAAAGTGGATCTCACTTAGAGCTGGGAAGCATGGGGGGGGGGGAGAGAGAGAATGCATAGCGAGAGAGAATGCTTAGCAAGGAGGATTGGCCGGCACTCCCTGCCCAGCTTTGTTGTGGTCGCCGGGGGCGCAGAAGCCAGTCAGCGGTATCGCCGGCTAATGGCTGTGTTAGTTACACCGGGCAATTTCAGGGTATCAGGAAGATGGGGCCGACTCCGAATGAACTTTTCCAAAAAGGAAAAGGAGGAGAGTGGAGGGAAAGAAGGTAACTATCCCACATGGTTTGCGTAGAAAGTAGTTCTAGCCGATGTCTCGCCGAATCCCTGGCTGGAGCTGCACCCTGCCTCACCTCCGCGCCGAGGGTATCACGGCGGCCGCGCGTCAATCACTCCGAGCCGCGAGCTGGGGGCGGAGCTACGGTCTCCCGGCGCGCTCAGCTCTGCAGCCCCCGCCGCCCCCCGGCTCCCGGCAGCCCAGCAGCCGGGGCCTGCGCTCCGAGCGCGCCCTCTCCCCAACTCCTGGCTCTCGCCCTGGTTCATGGTCCCCGGCCCAGAGAATTGAAAACAGATTGTTCCTCAACAGCCGCCTCCTTCTCCAACTTTGAACCCATTCTGGAGAGTAGAAAGTAGCGAATCCTCTGCGCGTGGCTTTGACCCGACTTCCCGGGAGATTGGGGGGGGGGGCGCTCAAGGAGAATAAAATACTCTGTGTGTGTTTGTGAGGGAGAGAGAGAGAAGGGAGTTGTGGGGAGAGAGAATGAGAATAAGAGGGAGAAGGCGAGAAGGCGGATAGGCTTTTTTTTTTTTTTTTTCCTTCTCCCTTTTCATCTCTGCTTCACTGTTAGCTTTCGGGCAACTCTCAACTGGGCTTAGATCGTAGCCTGCAGAGACTCCAAGCGGAGTCGGAGAAATTTGGCCCCGTTTTAATAGGGCTGGGGAATGAGCTCCGGAGGTCAATAAAGCCCTCCAAAAATGATGAATGATTGAGCACCTGTGATGATGATAGTGATTACCAGAGCAATTAAACAGTTTGATTAAATGAGCCATCATAACAATGATGTCTGCGGGAAATCGGCCCTTACATATAAAGAAAGATAGTGCGGAGGGGCTTGCAGAGGCGAGTGTAGCGCGACGTCAGGGAGAGGGGCCGCGGACCGCGCGGTATTTGCCGGGGTGGCCGGAGCAAGGACTGCCGGGCGCGCGGAGCTTCGGGGAGGAGAGTCTAGCCCAGGCTAGACTTTTCAGCCACTCTTAAGCCGGGCTTCAAGCCTGCAAGAGCCGACTGGTATGAAACCTGCAGGTTGGGGGGGAGGGTCCTTCCCCCTCCACCTCCTCATTTTTTTTTCCCCAGAAGAACTCCAAGATTAAAAGCATCCTTATTTGTTGCTGAGTTGTTCGTCGACGTATAAGAAAAGGTGAGTAAAAAAAGAAGATGCAAAAGAGAAGAAAAAGTTGACCTCCAGAATTTTATTATAGGAGGCAGTTGTTCGAATTCAGTTTAGCCGGGGCGGAAAGATGAGAGAGAAAAAAATCAAAGTGGTCTCGCTGCGGAGCATTTTCGACTTTGCCGAGGTCTTTATATTGGTGGATCCACGGTCCCCGTTCAGCGCCGCTAGCTGAGAAGTTTATACAGTTTTTCAGTTTTTAACTCCTCTAACTGTTCTTATTTTCAGTATTGCATATTTGTTGTCGCCAATAGGGTTACTGTTGTTTTAAATGCCCTGTACAGAAAGCGCCACTTTTCTTTTTAAAAAGGAACTCAGTTTCCTTGATAAATACTTCTTTTGTAAAAATCAACTTCGAACCGAACCTCTGCATCGCAGAGTTTAAACATTCAAAGTTGCTACCTTCTGCTTCTCCTGCTTCTCTTACCATCACTTTTTTTCATAATGATATTGTGAAGTGAGGTAGCATTTCCTACAGCCTTTATTTAGAAAAACTACACTAGGATTTTTTTTAAAAAGTTTCTTCCCTGGCAGTGCATCCGAGTAAAAACAATTCAGACCGACTGATGATTTCTATATTTTCAAACAGTTGTTAAGCTAATGGGTTGATTACTCCGTGATAATCTTTAGCTTTACAAAAGAAAAAAGTTCGAACTCTATTGTCATGTGTTTTCATCCTTTGGGTGATGCAGAAGGCATTTTAACCCAAACTCCTTTCTTCCTTTCTTTCTTTCTCTCTCTCTCTAATATTCTGTAACTCCTTTTGCCTTTTATTGAGTACTTTAAAGCAAGTAACTGGGACAATCTGGTTACAGATGGGAAGGAGAGAGAAATAGAACATTTTGAGATACTGTTCAAGAAAAAAACCAACCAATCATTCTTAACTCCAAAGACCTTAGTTAAGAAGTGTGAGTGTGTTAAAAGTGAAGTCCTCCTGGAGGAAAATATGTGTCATTTAAAACTTCACCAGTTGCTTAAGGGGAGAACCCCGAATTTCATGCGACTAAAGAAATTTCACTTACCTAGTTGCACGTAATTTATGAAACCGTTAGTTTAAGATAGCATCGCAGTGCAGTGAATTGCACACAAGATCAAGTTGGAGGTGATTCATGATGTCAGTTCTTGGTCAGTCTGATGAATTTAAAGGACTATTAGTTTTAATCACCAACTTGCTGATGTTTTATTAATAGAGCTGAAAAACATTTAAGAACTTCATGGTCTCTCCTAACCCCCAATTTTGCAGTCCCATGGAAGCTATTCAAAAACAGTGGGGTACGCAGGCTTTCTGCTTTCTAGTCCGATAGTACGTTGTTGCTGATGCTCAGTTCTCAGCCTCCGCACTCCCACCGGGGCTGCGAGGCTCATCTGCTCTCCCACATTTGGGGTAAAGGAAAAGTAGGTGGGGCAGGCCCGGGAGACAGGCGTGAGATGGGGGTCGCAGGAGGCGGCACACACCTCCGTCAACAGTCAGCTCCGTTTGCCCAGGCTGGAAATGGTTTTAACAGGCGGTAAAATTTCATCTTGCGGTGTCAAATTGGGGTCATTTTGGGGTTAGAGTTCTCAGTGTCCGAGAGGAGCTGTCCAGCTGCGTGGGGACTCATTAACTGCAAAAGATCTGTTTCAGTAAAAACAATTCAAAGACAATCAGAAGGCTAAAGACCTTCTACAAATCGCATTTTACAAGTGCCCCAGAACAAATATGGATGCTGAAATCTGTTTCTTCAGAATTCCAAATCGGCTACTTAGCTCTGGAGTGGGGGTGAGGGCACTGCATAAAAAAAGAGGTGAAAGGGAAGGGACCTGATTGGGGGGGGCGAATGGGAGGGGGAATCGGGCCTTTCAAATTTAAGGGTCTGTTTTTAATCACCTCTTTCTTATTGGAGCATCCCCAAGACTTCTGAGAACTGCTTCTTTTCTATTTTTAATTTTTTTTTTTTGTCTCAACATGGAATGATATTATAGGTAACATTCAAAAATTTAAAAGAAGAATTGAATGCCTCTATACCTACTTAATTTAAAGGGCATTGGCTTTATGGAGAGTATTTAATTTGAAATGAACAGTTATGAACCGAGACTCTATTTTAGGTGAATTTGCCCACCTTCCTTTAGGAGCTTGTGTTTCTTTTCACCTTTTTTTTTTTTTTCTAGAAAGTAATAGGTCCTCAGCACAGATAACTCCAAATTCCTCAGAACTCTGAGGTCTGAAGTGTTAATCTGTGTATTAAAATTGCTGGGTTTAAATCCTTTTTGTCTTCTTACAGCTGTTAGAACAATTGACGCCTTGCTAGAGGAGCAAATAAATCCAACCGTAATCTTATTTGTAACTTTAGTTAATGTTTTGAATTGGAGTATTTTGGATTAAGCAGGTTTGGGTTTTTTTTCCCCCCTCTATAAGGTTAATTTTTATTTGTGGAGGTTCTGTTGGCTGGTTTGGAAGAAAGATATTATTACTTTAATTCAAAAAATTCCTTTAGGTAAAAGGAAAGTGCAATTTTAAAATGACAAGCTAGAATTGAGATGCCTGGGGTTTTAGAATAAAACCAAACCAATATTTTAGAGTAAAATATTATTTGAAAGAAGTTTTCTGTCTTGCATTACTGACTTCAGCAAGTAAAAAGGATCAAAATATTTTATTCTTCCTTTCTCTCTGGACTCCACCTCTGTCACTAGGTCTTTTCTCTCTATCTGCTTCACTGTTATTTGCGTTCTGAATGCAACAGTGAATTTTTGTAGTCTAGCTCTCTTCTCCAAGCCTCCCAGAGTATAAATTGTTATTCAAGGAGTTGGATTGCGGTCCTGCAGAAACAGCCCTGAACCCAGTATCACTGGGACAAAGGCAGCGGGTCTCTCTTTCTGCTCCGACCTGCTGGCTGACAGTTGGAATTTTTAATATATATTTTATTTGGCATTTCCAATAACGTGTTTGCCTTTCCCTCCCCACCCCCTTGCAGCCATCTATTACTTTAAAAGCATCTCTTCTCTATAAACCTCAGCTCATCCTTGTGAAATGTTCTTGACCTTCCCAGCGATAAAACCAGAAGCTCTGAAAGTTGCTCTAGGAAGAATTCCACTTGCTTTCTTACCTGTTAACTTTGCTCACTCTCTTCGGAGTTGGGACGAAGGGAGGGATGGGGATCCCTTTTTGTTTGTTTTTGTTTCCTGGTCCTTTCCCCACTTAGGCTTTCTTCCATATGCCCCTCCCCCCAATTAATAACAATAAGGCACCCCGCAATTTATGTTCTTACATAAGATGGGGTGGAATGATTTTACTTTCTTTCCTTTTGCTCTTATTTCTTATTTCTCCCAATTTTAGCTGCTTCAATATCTCGCAGTAGGAAAGTATTTCAATAAATAGCCCTCTAGCGCTATCTGGCGGGGCTCCAAGCGCGAGTGAGCTCTCTCTCGCTGTCTCTGGCTCCTTCCCGCGCTCTCTTCCATCCTCCCTTCTTTCCTCACATCTTCCTCTCTCCTTCTCTTGTCTCTTCCGCAATCTTGATCCTATCCCCCCTTTCTCTCTTTCCTCTCTTCCTGCTTCCCCCTTTCTAGCTCCCACCCCCATTTGCCGCGCAGACAGCTGGAAAGACCCGGTCAGAGGCTGACACCCTCGGAACCAAGTGATGCTCCGGCGGGGGAGCTCTCCTGGGACCCCCACCTTCACCCAGCATGGGTCACACACGTCCTTTGCCTTTGAGTCGCATCTTACTGTAGCTTAACACGTTGCTTAAGTCTCAGCCTCTCAGCCGTCGGTGGTTTGGAGGGGTTTAAACTGCATTTGTGAAGTTTGGAGGAAAGAAATCAGACACTGGAATCCTGTCTAGTGGAGCCCAGCTAAGTTTTAGGTCAGGAAGCCGAGTCTCAGTGCGAGTTTGAGGAAGGGTCGGGGCTTCGCAGGGGTGGGAACAGACCTTCGGGAGAGTGTTGGGCTGGGGGCGCCAGCTGCCCCCCTTCCCGCCGGCCGGATCCCTACAGCACAACGGACTGCCCCAGTTTAATATACTGGGCCTGTCCAGGATTTTTTTAAAAAAATAAATTAGCTCTATCCTCCCTCTCCCACCACCACTACCACACCAAATTTGGAGAGGAGTGGAAAAGAAAAGTGGGAGTAGGAAAGCTCACTGGAAACCTCACGGGGCAAAGAAGAAAAAGACAGCAGAGACTGCGGGAACTCGCTTGAGGATGCAGTACTCATCAGCATACTTCCTCCTTTCTCGAAGAGATTTGTCTTCTTATTTGTGGCTTTTTTATAAAACAGTAGCTGGTAAACCTTCAGCAGTGTGTGGGGAGCCATCAGAGGATATAGGGACAGAAGGAGAGATTCAACTCCAACTGGGTGCTTTAGATTAAAATTCTCTCTCTCTCTCTCTCTCTCTTTCTATCTATCTCATACACACACACACACACACACACACACACACACACACACACACTCCACACATACTCTGATCCTTAGAGAAATTTCCAGTCCTCCTTTGAGCAAATCTCTTCCTTCTACTCCTTGAAACAGAAGAAAGGGTATGGGCCTGGGGGACAGTTAGACTCACTCAACTTTATGATTGCGTTTTCTAAAATTTAGTTTTGACCTTGCAAAGTGAGGACCATACCTCCAATACAGACCCAGTCAGTGGATACTTGAAGTGAGGGGGCCTCAGTCTGCAGTGTCTGTGATCACACAAAGACCTCTTCCCAACTCAGAAATCCCCCCTCCCCACAATCTCAAAAATAGAAGGGAGGGTGGAGGATGACACAATCCTAGGTTCTCATCCTCAAGAATTGCCCCCTCCCACTCCCATACTGAAGGAAGAAAGCACAGTTCGGTGTAATTAATTGAGGGCGGTTATTAGGTCATCATTAGCCAAGGTGCAAATAATTGCAGCCCGTTTTTACTTAAAATTGACCAGCCTCAGAGTGATAGATCGATTTGGAGTATAAAAATGATGTATCAAAACATCAATGTCGATTATTTGAAATATTGTAGTCGAATTATTTTATTGCTTCATCGGTTAAGTGTCTGAAAGTGCAGTGTTCAAACATATACTTATGTTGTCAATACTGTCAGAACTGTCAGTTTTACTATACTGGATTTGTACTACATTTCGAATTTACTCATTTACATAAAATGCCCACCCTAGGATTCCCCCACCCCTACCCCGTCTCTCTCTCTCCTCCCATCTCTGGAAAATCCGTGTCAGTTTCTTCAAAGGATTCAGCAATCTTTGCCTCAGCCAAAGTGTGCAGTGCCTCTTTTACTCAATTTTCCACATCGGATTACATGGCTTTTTCACCATTTCTAACTTTCAAAGAGAGCCTTCCTCCTTTCTTTCCAACTCTGCCTACTCCAACCTTTTCTCTGAAATAGTATTGTAGCACTTGGAAAGCTTCAGGTTTAAATAGCCACATCTCAGCTCCAAATAAACCATTTAGGTAGAAAACCAAAAAACCGGACTTCACTGTACCTCCTTGGCTTCACTCCTGTAAACCGGGCTTCGCTGGGCACACGATCTCACACGTGTTAGGGTCCGTCATCAAATTACCTGCAGGATTCAAATGTTACAGGGAAAATGAATTTGGAAATGTAAATACTTTTTCTTTCGTTTTACTTAAAAGCTGTGATAGGAGAAAAAGAAACAATATATATATAAATGATCGGCACGTTTTACCTTTAAAAGCTTTTGAACTCAATCGAAAGACACAAGTTGGAAGCAGAATTGACAGTTTTAATTCTACCCATTTTCACCTGGCACGTCAGATCAGAGGCATTCATTTATTTTATGAGGGGTAGATGGGAAAGTCGGATAGAAAGCTTGAATCCACTGAAGTCTCTATCCTAAAAAAATCACAGAGAAATTACTGAAACGCAAACATTCCACTGCTCCACCCTCTCAGTCTAGACTAATTGAAATTTATAAATTCACATTCTGCCTAATTTTATGCTTTTTATTTTGTTTTCTAGGATTCCCTCCAAGACTGATAGGAAAGACAGGGCCACTTCTGGACTATCTGTGAGGATGTGTTTCTTTCTGTAACACTGAAGCACTTTTTATAAACCTTTTAATGTATTTAAATAAATCTATTTGGACATTAAGAGAAGCCATACATACAAAGATAGTTTGGCTTTATGCCGGCAATCCCAACATTAGAAAAAAAAATTCACAATCCAATGAGAAGCTTTTCCATACCCAACCTTGGTCAAAAAAAAAAAAAAGAAAAAGAAAAAGGAAAGCAAAAGAAAGTTTTCTGCGTGCATCTGCATGTCTTCGTGTGCACGATTATAAACATCCCCCAGTCCTTGTTTGCCTGTTACCTCCCTCCTGCCATACACTCGAAGGCAGAGGCATCGAGGGATGGCCCCCAGAGATCTGTGTTTACTCAGGTTTTTAAAAAAAATCTCTCCACCATGTATGACAAGTGTTACTTCAAGAAATTCATCAGTCTTCTATAGATACTTCCAGTTTTACTGTAATGATCTGCAGAAGAGAACTGCCATCACTTTCTCACATCCCAAGGTGTTGTAGGAACTCACAGAAAGGGGAGAGTGGCTGAAACGCTTAATTACAGTGGTGGAGCGGGGGCACGAGGTGGGACCGAGGGAGGGAGAGTGAGGAAGGTCTTTACCTGGCCAGTACCTGTAGAAAGCTGTGAATCCTCACGGCGAATATTTGGGAAAGGTAGGGTTGCCTTTTTTTTTTTGTAATGCCTTTGGGGAGAAGTGATACACTTGTGTAACAATTAGCTCAGACAATAAAAATAATTGGAAAATCAGTTGGAATTTGAGTTTTTAATTACGTTTAATTTTGTGCTAAGCCGTAAAATTACGAATGCCCCTCAACCACTCTCCTCTTGTAAAGCGTTTAACAACAATTATTCCTTAATCAGTCTGAATGTGAGTCACAAATGATGCTTTTCCACATCAAAGGGACGTCCTTCGACGTTACCTTTTAGTCATAAGTAAGAGGATTAATTCCTATAATTAGAGGGATAAATATGTGCATAAATACATCTCTCACTCCTCTCCTTAAAAAAAGAAAAGAAAAAAGAAAAAAAGAACAACACTTTCACTCTGAGACGTGGCCGGCTCTGGTAGGGTAAGGGTTTTTAATTGTCCGCTTCGGCCCTACACCCCTTTGCTGGCGGGCGAATCGAACCGAGGAGACGCGGGTGCGAAGCACAGACCCCCCAGAGGGACACACACGCGCACACACGTGTACACAGAAACGCACACACGGGTCTGGCAGGAGGTCCAGTGCTCGGGGTCCCAAGGCCCCCGCCAATTCCAGTGCGATCCTCGCAAGACAATAACCCACCCCCACCCTTGGCCCTGGCCGCGCTGCGAGAGAGTTCTCTTCCTGTGGTCCACTTAGCCTGGAAAGCGGGGTCCCTGCCCTACGCCGAAGCTCCAGGTTGACTCTTGCAGGCTACAAATAAAAATTGAGCATGACCTTTTAAAGCTCCTGTGTGAATATCTCATTTACCTAATGACTTTATGTCACCTAGGAAGAAGGTCAATTTCCTCTTAACCTTTCCCCCGTTGCTGCAGTAAGCATTCTTCCCTAATCAATGGTGGCTAGAATAATCAATTCCCATTTTATGATCGCTGACAAACTCAGTCTCTGCGCGGGGTGTGAGCGCGGCGGGTCTCGCTCAGGCCGGGACAGAGGTCTCTCTGGGTACGCCCAGCTCCGCCCGGCGCCGAGGGAGGCAACTCGCTCTTCCGTCGAGTTCGGAGACCTTGGCAAACTTCCCTCCCCCAACCGCCGGCGTGACTTCTGAGTTGTCACTAATCCGAACCTGATATTCACCAGAGCTCCTTCGGTCACCGACAACGCTCCCTGCTGCTGCTGGGCCTCCCACCCGCCCCTCCTCGGCGTGTTTTCATTTCAAAGTCTGAAGGAAGGGATTGCCCGGACCCAAAGGGGGTGGAGAGAGAGAGAGAGAGAGAGAGAGAGAGAGAGAGAGAGAGAGAGAGAAAGAGAGACAGAGAGAGAGACAGAGAGAGAGAGAGGGAGGAGAGAGGGGAGAGAGAGAGAGAGAGAGTGAGTTTTAGTTTCATTTACATTTTAAAAATTATTTTTGCCTTCTTCGGCGTGGATCTCTCGGCTCTTTCACTCTGTCTCAGCCCCGCTTACTTTGCATAAACAAAGCAACAACAGAAGCTCAGAGTGGGTGGATTCGTGTGGAAATGAAGTCAACTGGCAGAGTTCTCTCTTTCTCTTTTCCTATCTCCTTTCCTTTTCCCCCTCCCTCTCCCATCTTACCTTCCCGTCTCGTATCTTCCTCCTCCTCTACCTCCCCCCACAATACTCAGTTATCCTAAAAGATAGGTTTATTAGATGCCACTTTACCTCTATTTTTAGTTCCCAAGTCTGGGGAAATTACCAGGAAAATTACTAAGTCAGAGCTAATTTGAAAGTGAATTTGGGGTGGGTTCAACATTCTTGATCTTTGCAGGGCCTAAATATGAGCCCCTCTCACCTCACAATTTCTCATAAAGTAGATGTTGGCTTTTACCCACACAAGGCTTGTTTGAAGAGACCTCTCTGTTAAAAACACTGGTTCACCTCTGGTCACTGAAGTTTCTTTCCCCTTATTCTGCCCTAACCCCATTTTCACTTACTACCAAGACATGATGAAGCTGCTGCTGACTGTCAAGTAATCAAAAAGCCTGCTTAGGTAGCGTTCAATGACAGGCAAGAAAATAACTTTTCTTGGAAAAGATGTCCTATACCCAGATGTTTTTCAGATTTATGATTAACCAGCTAGTTAAAACTGATCCCCAAACTGAACCTTTCCTCCTGAGAGTGTTCTCTCAGGTCACATTGATGGTCTTTGAAGAGGTAATTTAAATGCCCCTTTTTTTAAATTTATTTATTTATTTATTTATTTATTGTTTTGCGGTACGCGGGCCTCTCACTGTTGTGGCCTCTCCCGTTGTGGAGCACAGGCTCCGGATGCACAGGCTCAGCGGCCATGGCTCATGGGCCCAGCCGCTCCGCGGCATGTGGGATCTTCCCTGGCCAGGGCACAGCCCGTGTCCCGTGCATCGGCAGGCGGACTCTCAACCACTGTGCCCCCAGGGAAGCCCAAAATGCCCCTTTTAAAAAAAATTTATGCACCTCATTACTCATGCGCATTGTTACAATTGAGAAGTATGTCAAACAATCAAAACAAAAATGTAGATATTCTACCTTAGAAGGTACAATAAATGATAAATTGCTTACTCTGGTGTAAAAAACAAAAAAGGCATTTGAGTTCAAGGTGAGGCATATCTGGGTCAAAACACTCACTGTTCACCCACAACAGCTTCCTCAGGTCCTGTTAGGAACACAGATGGCAGACAAGGCCACCTCTCCAGCTTGCCAGAAACTCGAGCTTCATTTCATTCTTGCCTTGGGTCTGAAGGCTCTAGCGTTGCGACCTCTGAGAGGCAGTGAGAACAGCACAGGTGCAGGACCTGACCTGGGATGGGGCCAGGCTAAGCCCCCAGTATTGCTACTTCCCTTCTTCCTTCATACCAGGAAGTACATTTGCAGCTCTAGTTGAATTAGATTCTGGATTTAAGTGGCCGTTGAGGGCTGGTCCAGCCATGAGTCACAGTTTATAACTTGCCTGGCTTTTAGAAGATTTGTTTCATGTTCCCAACAACTGACTTACACACTTTGCGACTACAACTTGTTCAGTCCAGGAAGCACTTGTGCCGGAAGAGTTCCCCATTGCTAGGAGACCTGAGTGGGACTTTTATCTCAATTTGACAAAGGAGCAGACAGATGGGGGATGGGCCCCTTGACCTCAGATAATTACTACAGTCTTCCCTCTTAAGCAAATTTAATTCTCACACAAGGAGTAATTAACAACCTCTGACTACTCACTCACTCTATGAGAATTTCCTTTCCTTTTCTTATCTAAAGGGCCCTCACAGGGATGTTGAATAATATGTTTAATATTAGTTTTTAGTTTCACTTCAATTAAACATCTTGCATTTTGCTCACTTTGTCCACAGTCAATGGAACACATTTAGCATAGTCTTGGGCTATGTTCTCATGCTGGCAGGTGAACCAGTCATCAGTTTACTTCCCTCTCCACTCCCCCTACTACACACTAGATTGCTCACTGGACAAAGAAAATTCTTTAATTGTGCTTAATTTAGATAGCATGTCTGAAGAGATTTTTTTTAATAACAAAAATGTTATTCTCTCCCTTTGACTTTCTAACAACTTTGTCATTACCAGTGTCTCATTCAGGGGTAGAGGTCAAAATTACATGTCAGGATATAAACTGTAAGTATAGGAACAGGAAGAAGGACCACACAGACTACTAGCTTTTCAAAGGTGACTGAAGTTTCTGCAAGGCTCATGTCCTAAATGGAAAGACATCTCTTTCAAACATCTCTAAGGGAGAGGGTTGAATTAGATCACTTCTGAGGCTGTTTCTAATCCTGGAAGGACAAAAAGGAACTCCCTAGCTGAGGAGCAGTCAGAAGCCTAGGCTCCGGAGTCTCACAGGAAGGAGCTGAATCCTGGTTCTGTCCTGAGCTAACTGTGTAATCTCAAGAAACTTAACCTCTTTGAACCTCGGTAGTCTCAGGCATAAAATCTGGATAACTATACTTAATATCATTGGCCCCTCCAGATCCACTCTTTACTTTCTTTCTCCATCAGGCTCTGTGATCCGGAGGCTCATATGGATGGTTTCAGAACGCCACCTTGGCCTTTGCTTCCTGTTGGGTTTGTTCCGAGTGGGTAGAGTGAGGTCTGAGTCCTGATTTCCAGGGTCCCTGGGGGCTGGCTGCATCCCAGCCATGGCTCAGGCAGCCCTCTTCACAGAGCTCTCTCTCTGGGTTCAGGTAACCACTTCCCTCCCCATTACCAGCCTTGGGGCACTGCACCATCCCTTGTGGTTTCCTAACACCCCACTCACACATTTTTAATATAGTTCCTTTACGAAGCATTCCTCAAATTACCCAATTTGATATGCACTATCTGTTTCCTGCTGGTCCCTGACTGATATACCTAATAAACTTGTTTGGAGGATTAAAATTAAATGAGATAATGTATGTAAAGCACAAAGCACACTTCCTCACATATAGTAAAAGCCTGATAAATAGAACTTGTAGTTATTTTTTTTACAATTATTATCTGCTGCATCCCCTTCATTTTATGTATGAGGAAATGGAGGCCCCAAGCGATTAAGGTACTAATTCAAAGTCTAATTAACTCAAGATAGTAACAACCCTGGGACCAAGTCCCTGGACTAGCAGCTCTCAGTTCACTGCTCTTTCTACAGCAGCTTGTTGAGCAAAACAGATGGGGGAGGAGGGAGATCCTTTTGTCACAGTTGTTGAAAAAGGGGTTAGGCTAGTTAGAGGCAGAGGTGCCGGAGATAATAAGCATCTTTCCATGTAGCACTGGATTTGTCTCTGCTAAATTATTGCTGAAATAAAGCATGATGTTGTGATTTGGAATCCAGTGATTTCACTGAGAATAGAATGGGTATGTTACAGAAGGAGCAATGTATGCTTGACAGGGTAAAAAAATTATGAACACATAATTGGAAGCTTTACCAGGAGGCATCCTAATGTTTCTAAGACATATAGGGTATACCAGAATTAATTTTTAAATAAAGGCTGATTTTTGGATTAGCAGTGCAGATGAAGTATGAATTTTATAATTCTTTAGAATACACAACTGCACTATGAACTCATGTATAATACAATCAGGACACCACAGACATTCTATAACTTGATAATACTAAGAAGGTGAGGGCATCATTCAATTATTAATTCCTATTTTCATTCAATCATTCAATTTATTGTGTCCATAATATTCTCTAAAAATCTCTTACAGGTGTTAACATATAAAGATTAATTAAATATTAATAAATATAATAGATTAATTAAATATATTCTCTGCTTCGGTGGGTCCACATAGTGAAACAGAAGTTGGTGTATCAACAGATTTTGGTATGAACAAAGGTAGAAATACGCCTAGGCTACTATGGGAGCCTTGAAGAGTTTGTGTGGAATAGAGAGCATTGAGAGAAGCGGCTTTCCTGGGTCGATATTGAACCTAGCAAAGAGAAGTCTGTCTCAGTGCAATTACATTCTAGCCTTCCAGATCCTTCAAAATTATTGATGATATCATTTTATTAATATTTAGCTCTTACTAATATAAATATTAGTAACGATACCAAAAAACCCCCCACATATAACATTGTATTACATTTTACTATGGCAGGTTGGCTGAAGTATATGAGAAGTATATGTGAAACTTAGAAAAATTTAAATAATATTTGTCTTGGTGACTAGAGTGTATGACAGGAAAAGAGAGATACATTTAAAAGATGATATTTTACACAGGCTCTTTGGAAAATGTTACCTTCAAAGAAGATTGCTTTAATGTACTTTACCAATTAGGCCTTATTTATATGAGTTAGCTCAGGTTTATCTGAGATATAAACACATACTTTGAAAAATGAGTTGGAACCTATGCATGGAGAAGAGACATAGGGCCATTTCTTCCAGAACCTAGGATATATTCATATACAATTGGACACACTAATAAATATAACATAACGTAAAACAGGTTGTTTCTACATATTCATCACAAAACTGGTCATTACATCTCAATTTTAAAGCATAAACATGATGCCTAAGTATAATTTACCATGGTAAAGCTGCTGAATATTTGTGTCTTTCTTTGGAAGCCCAAACTAAAAACTTATATAACTCTGGCTCATTCTCATTCAGGTTGCTTTTGTCTACTGACCCTGATCATTCTCACTTGGTTCACTGTTTTTTTGTCCATCCTACATCACAATCCATTCCTGTGCACATTAATTATGTGTGTGTACTTGTACCTATATATGTATGTATGTATATATATCTCCATTTTAGCCATCCACAATTACAGCTACGCTTGGAACTTAAACTTACTTTCAAGATCTCAAATGTAGAGATTTTGTTTTTCTTTCCTACCATGTCTTTATTCTCTATTGAAACAAACTAGTCTGTCTTCATTATGACTCTTATTATGACTTCTGGCTTCTTTTTTTTTTTTCTTGCAGTACACGGGCCTCTCACTGTTGCGGCCTCTCCCGTTGTGGAGCACAGGCTCCGGACGCACAGGCTCAGCGGCCATGGCTCACGGGCCCAGCTGCTCTGCAGCATGTGGGATCTTCCTGGACCGGGGCACGAACCCCTGTCCCCTGCATCGGCAGGCGGACTCTCAACCACTGCGCCACCAGGGAAGCCCGACTTCTGGCTTCTTGATCATTTTCTGCCAATGTATTAGTCACATCTTGATTTACTTGATCGTCTACCCAGTTTAAAGCATTAAGAAATCATTAAACATTTATCTTATTTTTCATTTTTAAAAGTAATATATACTCATTAAAGACAATTTGACAATGTGGAAAAGTGGGTAAAAGAAAAAATCACCCATAGATAAAGTATCCAAACACAGTTGCTTTCAAAATTTTATTGTATTTCTTTGCATTTTTTCTATATATAGTTCCTTTTATGTAGTTGTACTTTGCATAAAATTGCATCCTATTTAAGCTTTCAAGTTCTTTATGACCATCAATCTATATGTCATCAATTAAACTAAGTATCATAATTCACTTTTCCATTACACTATTATTGGGCACTAATTTATTTTTTCATTTTTTATGTACAATTCTGTAATGAACATTTTTGTGCATAAAGGTTTTTCAAAACTCAGAATTATTTTCATAGAATGGATTCCTGGACATAGACTGAAGGGTGTGAGTGTATTTAAGTCAAAATCCAAAGCCTCTATTGTTTTTTAAAAATATATAATTAATTAATTAATTACTTTTCGCTGCATTGGGTCTAGGCCTCTATTGCTTTTTGAACATTTTATCATGACCTCCCTGATGACCTCCAACTTAATCATAATCATTTTCTGTTTCTCTTGCTGAATAATCAGCTTTTGAGGGAAGAAGTCCTGAATACACACACGTTATATTTACAGCCTGAACTTCAACTGGCCTCCTGAAGCTAAGATTACTCTTCTACCCATTTTCTGTGGTGAATCCTTCTTTTGACAATAACTCATTCTCTCCTCTAATCCCCTGTCCTTTTCTCTTTCCTTCCTTTCCTCCTTTTCTCTTTACTCTACAAACCACTCAGAAGCCCCTAAGTACTCTCACCCCTCTCATTCTCAGATGACTTCACTTCCTGCTTCACTGAAACTGAGAGTTTCTGGCATGAGCTTTGTAATGCTCTCTTTTCTGTTATTTCCTGTTCTCTCAGTCATAACATCACTGTTTTTAAGAATGATCACTCATTATCTTTTTACTTTTATATTTAGTAAAATATTTGTTACATACAAAAGCATATATGTAACATATTTGGCTGTTACAAAGTATAATCATAAAAGGAACATTTGTGAACTAGCCACCTGGCTTAAGAAGGGGAACACTGCATATAATCATGTGTTCCTTCCCTTTCATCCTTCTGCTTCTTCTTTCTGGGGTAACTACTAGCCTGAATTTTTAAAAATACTTTTTTGTGTTTATGTATTCCTGAAATATATATATATATATATATATATATATAGTATATGAACTGTATAAATTATATATAACATTATTAGTATATTAATAAATATCAACCTCTCTATATATACTATGTATGTATATATATTTCCAAACAATATTCATTGAGCTTTTTTTTAAAAATAAAAATGGTATCACACTCAATGGAGTCTTTCTGGATTCTTTTTTTCATCCAATATTGCACTTTCAAGATTAATTTTTTGTGTACACTTTTCCTTTCTGTTTGATATTCCATTGTATAAACATAACACAATTTATTTATCTTTCCTTCTTTGGGTTGTTACCATTTTTGTTGTTGTTGTCACTATTGTAAAGCGTTCTGCTATGAGTATTCTGGTGTGTGTCGCTTGATGTTTACATGCAAAGAATTTTCTATATTTAGAGTATAAATCTAGGAGTGAATTGCCGCATTGTTTAGTATACAAATGTTCAACTTTGCAAGATAATGTTAATTATTTTCCAGGGATTGTACTGATTTACATTCACACTAGTTGTAAATAAGATATCTTTTTTTTTTTTTTTGCGGTATGCGGGCCTCTCACTGCTGTGGCCTCTCCCGTTGCGGAGCACAGCCTCCAGACGCGCAGGCTCAGCGGCCATGGCTCAAGGGCCCAGCCGCTCCGCGGCATGTGGGATCTTCCCGGACAGGGGCACGAACCCGTGTCCCCTGCATCGGCAGGCGGACTCTCAACCACTGCGCCACCAGGGAAGCCCTAAATAAGATATCTTATTGATCCATATCCTAACACTTGGTTATATTGTCTTTTTCTTCTTCTTCTATCACCACTTCCTCCTCCTCCTCTTCCTCCTTCTTTTCCAATCTGGTGAGTGTAAAACGGTTTACACTCACTTTAGTTTTTAACATGCATTTTCTGAATCACTAATGAGGCTGAGTATCTTATATGCTTAATCTTTACTCGTATTTTCCTTTCTGTGATATATCTGTTGATGTATTTCCCACATTTTCCTGTTGAGTTTTTCGTCTTTTTATTAATTTTATGAGCTCTATATTGCAAATATCTCCTTCCAATTTGTGGGTTTTTTTTTTCATTTTATTTGATATGTGTTTTGATGAACAGAAGTTTTAAATTTTATGGTAGTTTATCAACATTTTCTTTTATGGGTTGTGCTTTTTGTGTCTTATGTAAAAGATTTTCATATCCTAAAGTTATAAAGATCTCTTTCTGTAAAACTCTTCAAAACACTTGATTGGGTTTTCTTTTTGTACTTAATTCTTTAACCAACAGGGAACTTATTTTTTGTGTGTAGGAGTGATGTAAGAATCCATTTTCTTTTTTTTTTTTTTATGAAGATGAAAAAAACCCTTTATTGAGATATTACTTAAAATAAATTGTGCAAATCTCAAGTGTAAACAGCTCCATGAGTTTTTATTAGACATTTTTTTAACCCACAAAAATGGAATTATATCAACCGCATTTTTATTTTTTATTTTTTTTTATACAGCAGGTACTTAGCAGTCATCAATTTTATACATATCAGTGTATACATGTCAATCCCCATCGCCCAATTCAGCACACCACCATCCCCACCCCCCCGCGGTTTTCCCCCCTTGGTATCCATACGTTTATTCTCTACATCTGTGTCTCAAGTTCTGCCCTGTAAACCGGTTCATCTGTACCATTTTACCAGGTTCCACATACATGTGTTAATATATGATATTTGTTTTTCTCTTTCTGACTTACTTCACTCTGTATGACAGTCTCCAGATCCATCCACGTCTCAACAAATGACTCAATTTCGTTCCTTTTTATGGCTGAGTAATATTCCATTGTATATATGTACCACGTCTTCTTTATCCATTCATATGTTGATGGGCATCTAGGTTGCTTCCATGACCTGGCTATTGTAAATAGTGCTGCAATGAACACTGGGGTGCATGTGTCTTTTTGAATTATGGTTTTCTCTGGGTATATGCCCAGTAGTGGGATTGCTGGGTCATACAGTAATTCTATTTTTAGTTTTTTAAGGAACCTCCATACTGTTCTCCATAGTGGCTGTATCAATTTACATTCCACCAACAGTGCAAGAGGGTTCCCTTTTCTCCATACCCTCTCCAGCATTTGTTGTTTGTAGGTTTTCCGATGATGCCCATTCTAACTGGTGTGAGGCGATACCTCATTGTAGCTTTGATTGGCATTTCTCTAATAATTAATGATGTTGAGCAGCTTTTCATGTGCTTCCTGGCCATCTGTATGTCTTCTTTGAAGAAATGTCTATTTAGGTCTTCTGCCCATTTTTGGATTGGGTTGTTTGTTTCTTTAATATTGAGCTGCATGAGCTGTTTATATATTTTGGAGATTAATCCTTTGTCTGTTGATTCGTTTGCAAATATTTTCTCCCATTCTGAGGGCTGTCTTTTTGTCTTGTTTATGGTTTCCTTTGCTGTGCAAAAGCTTTAAAGTTTCATTAGGTCCAATGTGTTTATTTTTGTTTTTATTTCCATTACTCTAGGAGGTGGATCAAAAAAGATCTTGCTGTGATTTATGTCAAAGAGTGTTCTATGTTTTCCTCTAAGAGTTTTATAGTATCCGGTCTTACATTTAGGTCTCGAATCCATTTTGAATTTATTTTTGTGTATGGTGTTAGGGAGTGTTCTAATTTCATTCTTTTACATGTAGCTGTCCAGTTTTCCCAGCATCACTTATTGAAGAGACTGGTTTTTTCTCCATTGTATAACTTTGCCTCCTTTGTCATAGATTAGTTGACCACAGGTGCGTGGGTTTACCTCTGGGCTTTCTATCCTGTTGCATTGATCTATATTTCTGTTTTTGTGCCAGTGCCATATTGTCTTGATTACTGTAGCTTTGTGGTATAGTCTGAAGTCAGGGAGTCTGATTCCTCCAGCTCCATTTTTTTCCCTCAAGAATTCTTTGGCTATTCGGGGTCTTTTGTGTCTCCATACAAATTTTAAGATTTTTTGTTCTAGTTCCGTAAAAAATGCCATTGGTAATTTGATAGGGATTGCATTGAATCTGTAGATGGCTTTGGGTAGTATAGTCATTTTCACAATATTGATTCTTCCAATCCAAGAACATGGTATATCTCTTTATCTGTTGATATCATCTTTAATTTCTTTCATCAGTGCCTTATAGTTTTCTCCATACAGGTCTTTTGTCTCCCTAGGTAGGTTTATTCCTAGGTATTTTATTCTTTTTGTTGCAATGGTAAATGGGAGTGTTTCCTCAATTTTGCTTTCAGATTTTTCATCATTAGTGTATAGGAATGCAAGATATTTCTGTGCATTAATTTTGTATCCTGCAACTTTACCAAATTCGTTGATTAGCTCTAGTAGTTTTCTGGTGGCATTTTTAGGATTCCCTATGTATAGTATCATGTCATCTGCAAACAGTGACAGTTTTACTTCTTCTTTTCCAATTTGTATTCCTTTTATTTCTTTTTCTTCTCTGATTGCTGTGGCTAGGACTTCCAAAACTATGTTGAACAATAGTGGTCAGAGAAGACATCCTTGTCTTGTTCCTGATCTTAGAAGAAATGGTTTCAGTTTTTCACCATTGAGAATGATGTTTGCTGTGGGTTTGTCATATATGGCCTTTATTATGTTGAGGTAGGTTCCCTCTATGCCCACTTTCTGGAGAGTTTTTATCATAAATAGGTGTTAAATTTTGTCAAAAGCTTTTTCTGCATCTATTGAGAGAATCATATCGTTTTTATTCTTCAATTTGCTAATATGGTGTATCACATTGATTGATTTGCGTATATTGAAGAATTCTTGCATCCCTGGGATAAATCCCACTTGATCATGGTGTATGATCCTTTTAATGTGTTGTTGGGTTCTGTTTGCTAGTATTTTGTTGAGGATTTTTGCATCTATATTTATCAGTGGTATTGGTCTGGAATTTTCTTTTTTTGTAGTACCTTTGTCTGGTTTTGGTATCAGGGTGATGGTGGCCTCATAGAATGAGTTTGGGAGTGTTCCTTCCTCTGCAATTTTTTGGAAGACTTTGAGAAGGATGGGTGTTAGCTTTTCTCTAAATGTTTGATAGAATTCACCTGTGAAGCCATCTGGTCCTGGACTTTTGTTTGTTGGAAGATTTTTAATCACAGTTTCAATTTCATTACTTGTGATTGGTCCGTTCATATTTTCTGTTTCTTCCTGGTTCAGTCTTGGAAGGTTATACCTTTCTAAGAATTTGTCCATTTCTTCCAGGTTGTCCATTTTATTGGCATAGAGTTGCTTGTAGTAGTCTCTTAGGATGCTTTGTATTTCTGCGGTGTCTATTGTAGCTTCTCCTTTTTCATTTCTAATTTTATTGATTTGAGTCCTCTCCTTGTTTTTCTTGATGAGTCTGGCTAATGGTTTATCAATTTTGTTTATCTTCTCAAAGAACCAGCTTTTAGTTTTATTGATCTTTGCTATTGTTTTCTTTGTTTCTATTTCATTTATTTCTGATCTGATCTTTATGATTTCTTTCCTTCTGCTAACTTTGGGTTTTGTTTGTTCTTCTTTCTCTAGTTCCTTTAGGTGTAAGGTTAGATTCTTTATTTGAGATTTTTCTTGATTTTTGAGGTAGGCTTGTATAGCTATAAACTTCCCTCTTAGAACTGCTTTTGCTGCATCTCATAGGTTTTGGATTGTCGTGTTTTCATTGTCATTTGTCTCTAGGTATTGTTTGATTTCCTCTTTGATTTCTTCAGTGACCTCTTGGTTATTTAGTAACGTATTGTTTACCCTCCACATGTTTGTGTTTTTACGTTTTTCTCCCTGTAATTCATTTCTAATCTCATAGCGTTGTGGTCAGAAAAGATGCTTGATATGATTTCAATTTTCTTAAATTTTCCGAGGCTTGATTTGTGACCCAAGCTGTGATCTATCCTGGAGAATGTTCCATGCACACTTGAGAAGAAAGTGTAATCTGCTGTTTTTGGATGGAATGTCCTATAAATATCAATTAAATCTATCTGGTCTATTGTGTCATTTTAAGCTTCTATTTCCTATTTATTTTCATTTTGGATGATCTGTCCATTGGTGTACGTGAGGTGTTAAAGTCCCCCACTATTATTGTGTTACTGTGGATTTGCTCTTTTATAGCTGTTAGCAGTTGCCTTATGTATTGAGGTGCTCCTATGTTGGGTGCATATATATTTATAATTGTTATATCTTCTTCTTGGATTGTTCCCTTGATCATTTTGTAGTGTCCTTCCGTGTCTCTTGTAACATTCTTTATGTTAAAGTCTATTTTATCTGAGTATTGCTACTCCAGCTTTCTTTTGATTTCCATTTGCATGGAATATCTTTTTCCATCCCCTCACATTCAGTCTGTATGTGTCCCTAGGTCTGAAGTCGGTCTCTTGTAGACAGCATATATATGTGTCTTGTTTTTGTATCCATTCAGTGAGCCTGTGTCTTTTGGTTGGAGCATTTAATCCATTCACGTTTAAGGTAATTATCGATATGTATGTTCCTATGACCATTTTCTTAATTGTTTTGGGTTTGTTTTTGTAGGTCCTTTTCTTCTCTTGTGTTTCCCACCTAGAGAAATTCCTTTAGCATTTGTTGTAGAGATTGTTTGGTGGTGCTGAATTCTCTTAGCTTTTGCTTGTCTGTAATGCTTTTGATTTCTCCATCGAATCTGAATGAGATTCTTGCCTGGTAGAGTAATCTTGGTTGTAGGTTCTTCCCTTTCATCACTTTAAGTATATCATGCCACTCCCTTCTGGCTTGTAGAGTGTCTGCTGAGAAATCAGCTGTGAACCTTATGGGAGTTCCCTTGTATGTTATTTGTCATTTTTCCCTTGCTGCTTTCAATAATTTTTCTTTGTCTTTAACTTTTGCCAATTTGATTACTATGTGTCTCGGCATGTTTCTCCTTAGGTTTATCTTGTATGGGACTCGCTGCGCTTCCTGGACTTGGGTGGCTATTTCCTTTCCCATGTTAGGAAAGTTTTTGACTATAATGTCTTCAAATATTTTCTCGGGTCCTTTCTCTCTCTCTTCTCCCTCTGGGACCCCTATAATGCGAATGTTGTTGCATTTAATGTTGTCCCAGAAGTCTCTTAGGCTGTCTTCATTTCTTTTCATTCTTTTTTCTTTAGTCTGTTCCGCAGCAGTGAATTCCACCATTCTGTCTTCCAGGTCACTCATCCGTTCTTCTGCCTCAGTTATTCTGCTATTGATTCCTTCTAGTGTAGTTTTCATTTCAGTTATTGTATTGTCCATCTCTGTTTGTTTGTTCTTTAATTCTTCTAGGTCGTTTTTAAACATTTCTTGCATCTTCTCTATCTTTGCCTCCATTCTTTTTCCAAGGTCCTGGATCATCTTCACTATCATTATTCTGAATTCTTTTTCTAGAAGGTTGCCTATCTGCACTTCATTTAGTTGTTTTTCTGGGGTTTTATCTTGTTCCTTCCTCTGGTACATAGCCCTCTGCCTTTTCATCTTCTCTATCTTTCTGTGAATGTGGTCTTTGTTCCACAGGCTGCAGGATTGTAGTTCTTCTTGCTTCTGCTGTCTGCCCTCTGGTGGATGAGGCTATCTAAGAGGCTTGTGTAAGTTTCCTGATGGGAGGGACTGGTGGTGGGTAGAGCTGACTGTTGCTCTGGTGGGCAGAGCTCAGGAAAACTTTAATCTGCTTAACACTGGAGCCTATCTGGGCTCTTTGGTGGGGCTAATGACAGACTCTGGGAGGGCTCATGCCAAGGAGTACTTCCCAGAACTTCTGCTGCCAGTGTTCTTGTCCCCAGGGTGAGCCACAGCCATCCCCCGCCTCTGCAGGAGATCTTCCAATGCTAGCAGGTAGGTCTGGTTCAGTTTCCCCTGGGGTCACTGCTCTTTTCCCTGGGTCCCGATGCACACACTACTTTGTGTGTGCCCTCCAAGAGTGGAGTCTCTGTTTCCCCCAGTCATTTCAAGGTCCTGCAATCAATTCCCACTACGCTTCAAAGTCTGATTCTCTAGGAATTTCTCCTCCCGTTGCGCGACCCACAGGTTGGGAAGCCTGATGTGGGGATCAGAACATTCACTCCAGTGGGTGGACTTCTGTGGTATAAGTGTTCTCCAGTCTGTGAGTCACCCACCCAGCAGTTATGGGATTTGATTTTACTGTGATTGCACCCCTCCTACCATCTCATTGTGGCTTCTCCTTTGTCTTTGGATGTGGGGTATCTTTTTTGGTGAGTTCCAGTGTCTTCCTGTCGATGATTGTCCAGCAGCTAGTTGTGATTCTGGTGTTCTTGCAAGGGGGAGTGAGAGCACGTCCTTCTACTCTGCCATATTGGTTCCTCTCCCAAGAATCCATTTTCATTTCCCCTGTGTGGATAACCCACATCCCAACACTGGGCAATGCTTGCCCAGTGATCTTCAGTCCATTTCTCTTGTATAGCAATTTGTCTGTTAATTCTTTGGGCCTCCAATGTAGATAACAATACAGTCTCTAGAAAATGCAGTTTTATTTTTCTCCCCTTCCAATCCTATGACTTTAATTCTTTCTTTTCCCTTCCTCTCTCCCTTCCTTTTCTTCTCTCCTTCCTCTCCTTCTCCTCTTATCCCTCCTCCTCCTTTTTCTCTTTCTTCTTTTTTCAGTCGTATTGCCTTTTCTAGCACCAGCTCTCCAGGACAATGTTGAAAAGAAACATTCTTAAATAGTGGGCATCATTATATCTTTTCTAATTTAAATGAGTATTTCTAGCATTTCTCCATTAAGAATGCTGTTTACTGTAGTTAATTGATAATAATCTTCATCAGATTAAGGAAAAAAATTTCCCCCATGCCTAGTTTTCTAGGAGCTTTTTTAAATTTTTAATAAATGAGAGTTAAATTTTGTTAAATGGTGTTTCTATATGTAATAACATGATAATTTTTTCCCTTTGCCCTGTTATTATGGGGGACTTTATTTATAGTTTTTCTAATATTAAAGTACTCTTGCATCTCTGGACTACATCGAAGCTGATCAGGATACTAACTTTATTGTACACAGCTAGTTTTAGATTAACAAAATTTTGCTTATGATTTTTGAATTTCTATTGGTGCAAGAAAATGGTCAGCAATTTTTCTTTTCTCTTTTTCCACTTAAGTTTGTTATCATCTTTGCCTATTCTTAGTAATAAGGTTATATTGGCTTCATATAATTAATTAAATTAGGAAGGTACCCCAATTTTGTTCTCTAGATAAATTAATATATGATTGAAATCATCTGTTTCTTAAAAATTTGGGTTTACTCTAAAATAATTTTGTTTTTCTTTTAAAAAATGGTTCTTAATTATTGATTAAATTTCTTTAATAATTATTGCATGAAAATTCAGATCTACTCATCTTTTTGAGTCAGGTTTGGTAAGTTATAATTTTATATGAATTTATCAACATCAACTAAGTTTTCAAACTTCTTGCATAATGATGTATATCAGTCTTTTCATACTATGTTTTTAATGTCTTTTATATCTATATACATGTTCACCTTTTTTATTTGTAATATTTTATGACTAATAGGATTCTATTGTGCCTTTTCATGTTTCTTAAGTTGGATGTTTAGAAGACCTTAATGACTATCAGAAGAGGAGAGAAGGTGTCATGGAAAGGTTACTTGAATGTAATTTCATGTTGTTTTCCTGTTGATCACTAATCTCAGGGATTCTAGGTGTTGTTTCACTTATGATTGATTTGCAGCTGGTTTTGAAGTATTTCTTTAAAAAGAAATTAGTGATTCTGTTTAAGGATCCTACTTCAACTTCGAATTAAACAAAAACTTTTAAACTAGATATACCTACCCAGTATGAGAAGATCAGAATTTTTACTTTGAATCACTTGATTTCTTTTTTATTAATTTATTTTTTATACAGCAGGTTCTTATTATCTATTTTATACATATTAGTGTATATATGTCAATCCCAATTTCCCAATTTATCCTACCATCCCCCCTCCCCGCTTTCCCCCCTTGGTGTCCATATGTTTGTTCTCTACATCTGTGTCTCTATTTCTGAGAGACAGACTGGTCTCAGATGAGACTGGTTCATCTGTACCATTTTTCTAGGTTCCACATATATGCGTTAATATACGATATTTGTTTTCCTCTTTCTGACTTACTTCACTTTGTATGTCAGTCTCTAGGTCCATCCATATCTCTACAAATGACCCAATTTCGTTCCTTTTTATGGCTGAGGAATAGTCCATTGTATATATGTACCACATCTTCTTTATCCATTCATATGTTGATGGGCATCTAGGTTGCTTCCATGACCTGGCTACTGTAAATAGTGCTGCAATGAACATTGGGGTGCATGTGTCTTTTTGAATTATGGTTTTCTCTGGGTGTATGCCCAGTAGTGGGCTTGCTGGGTCATATGGTAATTCTATTTTTAGATTTTTAAGGAACCTCCATACTGTTCTCCATAGTGGCTGTATCAATTTACATTCCCACCAAAAGTGCAAGAGGGTTCCCTTTTCTCCATACCCTCTCCAGCATTTGTTGTTTGTAGATTTTCTGATGATGCCCATTCTAACTGGTGTGAGGTGATACCTCATTGTAGCTTTGATTGGCACTTCTCTAATGATTAGTGATGTTGAGCCGCTTTTCATGTGCCTCATGTCCATCTGTATGTCTTCTTTGAAGAAATGTCTGTTTAGGTCTTCTGCCCATTTTTTGATTGGGTTGTTTGTTTTTTTGTGATATTGAGCTGCATGAGTTGTTTATATATTTTGGAGATTAATCCTTTGTCCGTTGATTCATTTGCAAATATTTTCTCCCATTCTGAGGGTTGTCTTTTCATCTTGTTTATAGTTTCTTGTGCTGTGCAAAAGCTTTTAAGTTTCATTAGATCCCATTTGTTTATTTTTATTTCCATTAGTCTAGGAGGTGGGTCAAAAAAGACCTTGTTGTGATTTATGTCAAAGAGTGTTCTTCCTATGTTTTCCTCTAAGAGTTTTATAGTGTCCAGTCTTATATTTAGGTTTCGAATCCATTTTGAGTTCATTTTTGTGTATGGTGTTAGGGAGTGTTTTAATTTCATTCTTTTACATGGAGCTGTCCAGTTTTCCCAGCATCACTTATTGAAGAGACTGTCTTTTCTCCATTGCGTATCCTTGCCTCCTTTGTCATAGATTAGTTGACCATAGGTGCATGGGTTTATCTCTGGGCTTTCTATCCTGTTGCATTGATCTATATTTCTGTTTTTGTGCCAGTGCCATATTGTCTTGATTACTGTAGCTATGTGCTATAGTCTGAAGTCAGCGAGTCTGATTCCTCCAGCTCTGTTTCTTTCCCTCAAGATTGCTTTGGCTATTTGGGGTCTTTTGTGTCTCCATACAAATTTTAAGATTTTTTGTTCTAGTTCTGTAAAAAATGCCATTGGTAATTTGATAGGGATTGCATTGAATCTGTAGATGGCTTTGGGTAGGATAGTCATTTTCACAATATTGATTCTTCCAATCCAAGAACATGGTATATCTCTCCAACTGTTTGTGTCATCTTTGATTTCTTTCTGAATCACTTGATTTCTAAATACCAGTTTTCTTCCTCTGTGTGTGGGTAATAATTTTGTCACAATGATTTATGAACTTCACATATTCATGTAAGATCAACAAAATGTGAACCTATGAAAGTATGTGTTTTATGGTCTTGTTAGTTCTCAAAGCAGTATTTGGAAATATATGACCAATATAACTATTTTCACTTTAGAGTTAGGAAAATGGAGACATTGAAAAATAATTTTTAAGGTACCACGACAAATTAAGGTAAGAACCTGAATTAATTTACTGGTGCATTCCTTATCTAGATTTTTGAAAATCTTCTATTAAAACTTCATGTTTGTAATTAGCCAAGTTATCTCCATTGTTGGTTTCTTGGATTGATATTTGTCAGATGGACAAAAGGAGCTTCTCATTCAGGGGCTGGAAACTCCCTCTGTGTGACTAGTGGCCAGAACACAGTCACAATGGCCACCAATGCCTGCTGATCAAGTTCCAGCATAGGAGGACCAATAAGAAAACCATATTTTAAAACGTATCTTTAATTATTCTATTCTAGTTTTCGGAAGCACAATAAAGGACATTTTCTTACATGCTATAAAGAAATCTAGAGCAAGAAAAGGCAGTGACTTGACTTTCTGTATCTTAAAATACAAAACATAGTGTTTTTAAATAACCATAAAGCTGAGATATGATGTACTTAGAGTCTCATGGAGATATATTAAGCAACAGAGAGCCACCCCACAGATTAAAATGAGTAATATATTCATTCATACATCTTTTAAGGGCCACTTTATATGAAAGGCATAGTGGTATATGGTGGAAGTGATGCTGGCCCAAGAGTTAAAGGATTTGCTTCCAGCACTGTGACCCTCAGCACGTCTCTGGCATTATCTGTGGCTGGCCCTTTAGATAATATCTAAGGATGTCTCCAGATCTGTGTTCTACATAATCTAGGGCAATAGAGAATTACCTGGTCTCTCCTCTCACTGCCTATTCAAAGGGGTACTGGAAGTATAATCCTGAGAGCTCCTGATAAGATTAAATCATGGATAGCTTGGGGCAGATGGGGTGGGAAGGAGGGGAGAGAAAGACTGAACTGATTTGGTACCATAAAAAGTTTATTGTTTACATTTTAGTTGGGAATCGCCAATTTTGATCATATAAATCACTATCTTGGTTTCTTGGAACTCAAGCAAACTAAATTTACCCTTCTGATATAGATGCCAAATAAGGCTTAAAGGTTATCTTATTTTGAGGTTGTATATGGCAGGTTAAATTGGTCAGCTAGAATTAGGAATATCAAACCATGTAACAAATCATAAAATAGTTTCCACTTAGGCTTCATGCCACTGAATTAGATGCATGTGGTGCCATTCTACTTTGGGTTGTGGTTTCCTAGAAGGCAAAGAATGTAAGATTGAGAACATTTTTAAGCACTAAAATTCTGCAAGCTGTGGCTCTGAGATGAGGTTACAGCAGCAAGCCAGAGGTGGCACACTTGCCTTGAATTCTATTCTTACAAAAGCAAAAAGAGCATTTTGTGGATTCTGCTGGATGTTCAGGAGACTGGAGAAATCTTGGAGGATTCACTTTTAATCTTTTTTCTTGTTTCACAAAACAGAAAAAAACGTTGTGGAGATGTGGCTTGGACATTGACTTAGAAAAGGCAGGAGGGATTATAAGATGTTTATACACTCATGTAAATTCCAAGCACTGGACTGCTCTGCTCTGTGAATGAGTGTCATGCTATGAGCTAATATGTAAAATACATTGTTTTTTGGCTGCCTCTCTGAATCAGAACGTTTTTGGCTGCAAGTAACAGAAAACCCAATTCAGACTGGCTTGAGCAATAAGGGAATAAAGCTATGTCACTGGCAAGAAGTGAAGCAGGCTCCGTCTCTCTTTCCTTTCAGTTCTCTTGGCTCTGCCCTCTTATGGGCATCAAATGTATCCTCAGGCTGAGAGCCAGATGACCTCAGCAGTTCTGAGCCTCGTATCTTCCCCCAACAACCCGGAGGAAGAGAGCCTGTTTCTCTTTCTTTGGATATTGTTGTGGGAAGATGGGTGCAAAAAATTTGAGAAGGCCCCAGCAAACTTCCCCTCACGTCTCATCCGTACATCTTTGCAGAAGACTTAACCAGGTGTCTTGAAACAACTACTGGTTAGAGGAGGACCCAGTCCTGAAGGTAGGAGCAAACACTTTAGCTGTGTTACTGGTACAAAATGGGGGTGGGGTGGGAGGGAGAGGGTTAGATTCTGGGAAGACAACTTTTTCTCAGTTTAAAATAGAGTTGACCAGAAACTAGGTACAACTTCTGGCAAACATTGGGCTTTCGGAAGAGCTGTTCCGTATTTAGCACTGACCAGTGGCTAGCCAGTGTGGTAAGCATTGTATCTGAATACTCTCATTTAATTCTCACAACAATCTAAGGTAGACACTATTATTCTCCCCATCCTAGACGAGAATATAAAGCCTCTCAGAGATTAGGCAACTCTAATTTACACAGTTAGTTAGTAGTAGAATCGAGGAACATAATGCGAGAACCCTTGTTCCTAACACTTTTCTATCTTCCAGAACAAAGTTCTCTGATCATGAGTCAGAGATCAGGATGTAATAAACCTTTTAGATGTATCAACAACAATAGCATACTGTTGAGGGGTCACTTTGGGTAGCCTGTTGTGGGTTCCAGCAAATCTGTGATGTTTGGTTTTCAAAATGAAGGAAATAATGATATCACTATCATAAAGAAAATTATAAAGGTGGGAAAACTATGAACTTTTTAAAAATAAAGGACATTTGTTTAAACACACACAAACAATAAAATATCATGGCAGCAAAACATTTCCCCAGTAATTAAAAAATTGGTTTTCTAAGTGAAAAAATGACTACAAAAGAGATTAGTTAGAAATTTAGTGGCTTTTGGAAGGAGATCCTATTTCTTGAGGGACTATGTACAATTGAAGGACAATGAGAAATTTGTAAAAAGAAAAATATGTTGTTTGCCCGATAGGCTGCCCCAAGACCCGCAGCCATACTTTATGCAGCATCATTTCGTGAATGTGGGGACAACGTTATTGCATGATGGAAGGCAATAGGTGATCAACAATTTCTTTGTAGCTTTGTAGGTGGTTTAGAAATTGAACATGACACAAATTAAGGAAACACCAACTATTGCATTGTCAATATTATTAACTTCTTTCTATTTTAGCTATTGGCATGAAAAAATAAATATTTGAAAATGTTTTTCTTTTTTGGCAAAGTAGGGCATTTCATTGTTTGGATGTTCTCAGAAATCACAATTGAGTCCAGAAATCAATTACAAAAGAAATGTTCTTTACTCCTTTTTTTTTTCTTTTTTTCATATGACACTTTCCATTTGTCCCTGAACAGGTTTTTCAAGAAGAAACTCTGCCCATTCCATAGGCAGGTGGCTCCCTGCTCTGCTGTTTTGGACCTTCAATCACTAGTGACATGCCAGCAATCCACAAAGTCCTAGGTGTCTCTTTTAGCTATCATCATCTGAAAGACATCTAAAAGGGTTTTTTTTAGTGTTTGAGAGCATTAGGTTTCATTTCTTGCATTCCACAAGGTAAGTGGAAAAGTTGATCCACACTGACATGAAGGGCTCAATTCTGCATGAACTTTTTGCTTTTCTACCAGAAATAATCCTTTCTTTTTTCCTTCCTTCCTTCCTTCTTTCCTTCCTTCCTTCCTTCCTTCCTTCCTTCCTTCCTTCTTTCCTTCCTTCCTTCTTTCTTTTTCTTTCTTTCTTTGTAAGGCTCAAATTCATCTAAAAATAGTTGATTCTTTACTAGAGACACACAGCCAAGCAAAGCTAAACACAACTCACTGAAATTGACATCAACCAGCAAAAGTATGGCTGTTTTAATACTAGAGACATCTTTGCAGAATGACTAAACTTGCTAAGTAGCAAAATATAGAGATAGTGTACTGAGACCAAGAAGAGTCAATCATCAACCACTCCTGTTGTTTTTAAACAGACTTACTATACTTTTAAAGGAGTATTATTTTAATAAAACAATCCACAGATAAAAACAAAAGGGCAAATGTAGAGACATATTGCAAGTAGGCATGCATACCAAAAAGGTAAGTGCAAATTAGATTTGAATATTCATGAGTCACAAATCATTGACAGTTTGAAATAATGCAAAACAGCTTTATAAATGAGGTTAAGGCAAGAGACATCAAAGAAATGCATCGCTAAATCAATAGCAATTTGTGCATATACTAGTAAATTGCAGTTACAATTTTCGTGACATGGGAGAAAAAATACTGTGTATCTGATGAAGAAGGAAGATACATAAATATCCCTTTTGTATGTTATATTTTTCCACTTCATCATGCACTTGGAGACCAGTCATGCAGAAAGTGGTTGGACATCTTACTCCCCGCCCCCACCCCACCAAGACAGAGTTTCCTTTTCCGAGACAGAGTTTCAGACTATGCCTGAAGTCCCCTTGCTCTAATAAAAAGAATTCAATATACAACAATTCCTACAGAGTTGGTCTCTAAAATAAAGATTATCATCTAGCAGCATACATGACTAGAGAATGGCTTAACTTAAAACCTTTCATGATAAAATCATTTCCATTGCAGACCATATAGTTTTAACGAATGTTTTTCTACTTCGAAGGAAGCAGATGAATTCAACGTATGAGAACAATTTGGAAGAATATTTTGAAATAATTTGAGATGTAAAATATAGGCAACCCTGTAATTTAAATAAAGGTGTTTTTATTTTGTTCAGCAAATAACTAGTTACTAATTTATTATTGGTTCTTTTATACCAGTGGCTTTTTGGGGTGTGTGTGTGTGCATGCACACATCGCATGTATATGGAGAAATATTTAAAATGGTAGGACTTACAAATTAAAGAATTGTTCAGGGCCTGTCTTAAAGCAGAAATGTTTCCAATGAATTTTTCTCTGAAGTTTCTATTGGGGTTACTATCTGTAAGTTATGAAGTATTTCTTCAAGATACCCTCCTCTGCCGGCCTCTTTATTGTGTTCTGTCTGCTTTCCAGGATGATTGATGAAGTTAGTGACATCATGTGAAAATCGTGGCACACAATAGCACTAATTTTGGAAGAGGCTGGGGGATTGTGGTCTGTTTAGAAAATTAATCTACATCTTCTTGCTGGGCCATGCTTTCAGGCAGACATCTAGACTGTAGAGGTGAAATCCAGATATGGTATAATTAGAAAGAGAGAATTTTGCATTGTCTCCAATTCCCTGCTCTGTTAGGAAGAAGGTAAGATGACTTCTGTGCTATTAATAATCAACAGTATCCATAACTTCCAAAAGCAATGGCCTTGGTAATTTTTAAGGACTTTATGTGAAGTCTGCAAATCATCATTTGTCAGTTTTGATTCAGCTCAAGCTTAGCATTATATTTGTAAACAATACCTTGTTATTTTGGTTCTACAGCTAAAAATTTCCCTCAAAAGTTATTAACTCATTTGTCTTAACAAACAAGCATCTCCATTACTCCTTTCAGCAAATGTTTGTCATGTTTTATTATGAGGCTATTTAAATTATCCACATTTCTTTCAAATTGTTTAGCTACAATATTTTATTTAATGATTCCCATCAGCAGGGGTCTATACAGAAAAACACATATGTTTCTTTTATTGTAGGTCCATCTATTTAGTTCCTTTATATAGTTCCAACATTATTTTAGTTCCATTAGGTCAAAGTTTTACTAACCTTTCTGGACAAGGAGGATAATTTACAACACATATATATTTTATTATTTTGATTAAGTCCTTCTTCATATATGTGTATGTTTATATATATACACACAAAATATATATAACAAAGTATGTATATATGCATAAAAATCACTTAATCTCTAAAGTAAAACATAACATGCTGCACTAGTCAAGGAATCTAGACATTTTGTTCTCCTTCCTCACAATCTATGTGATGAAAAGAAAATCATTTGGTCTTTGTATTTTCTTGCCTTTCTAAACTAGGGGAGATAATACATGAAACTTTGATTTCTACAGCAGGAAAGTGCCTGACTAGTCAGTGCCATCACTAAGATGAATTTCTTTAACCATCTCCCTTGTCTAGGATCAAGAAGTTAGAGGGCCTGGGAGCTGTCATTTCTCATAATTCAATATCAAAATGGAGGAAAGATAGAATAAAATAAAAGACTTAGCATTGATTCTGAATTACTTAACACCGACTTACTGAATTCCAATGAAGTCTTGTCTTATCATGAAAAAGAGTCTCTCTCTGTCCTAAATGTCACTTTGGGAGACTGTTGGACCTCATGCTCATTTTGCTATGTAAATAGAACTAATTTTATCTTGAAAGAGCAGTGGAGTGGCAGTTAAGGGACTTCTATATCCTATTCTGCCACTAACTGCTGCTATGAACTTGTACAAGGTACTTCATATTCTTTAGATCTCTGTTTCCTCAATTATAAGGGAAGTGGCTGGTCTAGAAGCAGCAATTTTCAAACCATGCCTCTAAATTCCTAGGTCTGTGAGAAATCAGCAAGTCTTGATGGGGGAGGGAAGACTAGCTGGTGGAACTCAGGACAAACACCAGCACTTTTTTCCTCAACTGCATATAGACCTTAGCAAAACTTAATTTGAGGAAAGGGAAATGACTTAGAAAATTTGAAAACATTGAATTAAAAAAATAATGATTGCCAAGATGCTTTATGATTTGCTAATTTGATTTGCAACCAATTTGTTCCATAACTGTTCCGGTGAATATTGAGGTGGCAAGAATTTTCATGCTTGTGACTTCTCCTTTTAAATAGAGGTTATTTTTAAAAGTCCCTAAAACTTTAAAGAAGGGAGGCCTAGAAAAGACAAAATGGAAGGAATGTAGGAATGTACCACCTACATGCCTCTTCCAAGTGTGGATTCTCCGTCATTTGTCCAGTGCTGTTTCTCTTTCGAGGTCCACATCAGAGATCCTTAGGTGGTCCACAACCTGTTACTACCTCCTTTCTTCAAGAATTAATTGCTTTGTGCTTTTAGGGCATCTTGTTTCAAACATTTCTGGGATACTTATAGCATTGTTATTATATCAATAGTTAATTGTACTTGTGTGACTGGCTTCCTTGTTAGGTCTTGAGCTTTTATTTATTTATTTATTTAAATTTATTGATTTATTTTGGCCATGCTGCGTGGCATGTGGGATCTTAGTTCCCCGACCAGGGGTCGAACCCACACCCCCTGCATTGGAAGCATGCAGTCATAACCACTGGACCACCAGGGAAGTGCCCTGGTCTTGAGTTTTTAGAAGGCGGGGACTGGGTATGAGCTATGTTTGAATTCTCAGTACAGAACTAGTCCTGGGATTTGAAATACTCAAAATGAATGTTCTTTGAAAAAGTGAAGAGTAGTAAATTTACAACAAATTTCCTTATGATTACACTAAAATAATTTTCTTTCAATACCTTCATAAACAATGATAGTGGTCCTCTTTTTTTGACATCTATATTCAACCTTCAATTTAATGCAACAAATATTGTGCTGATTGTGTGGTATTTTACATTTAAGGGGGTGTCATGCATGAACCTCATCCAGGGAGCAGAGGAGTTAATAAGACCTATAACCTTCTTAATTAACATGTGAGACAGCACATGATTAATGCTGTAATATGAGCATGACCAAAGTGCTTTGGAAGCTCTAAGGATTTGGGATTAATGGAAGGATTGCGCATAGAATCTGTACTTTGATTTGGAGGAGCAGTAGGATTTCAGGCAAAAATCCAGAATGAGACAAGGGCAAGATAGAAAATCATAGGTGAAGGGGATTTCATGGTACATGAAGAAGATTACATTAGATACAGAAATTATATAGATTTTGCAGTAGTTGGGGAGAAGGCTGGAAAATTAAGTAGAAGACTTACTACATACCATACTAAAGAGTTTGAATTATTTCCATGGAAAATTAGGACTCATCAAAAGAGAAGCAAAAAAAGAACTCTAGTTTACAAAGTTTTGTCTCATAGTACCATAGAAAATAATTTGAAGGATAAAATAAACTTTGAAGACACGGAAAACAGTTCAAGCAAAAGAGAGCCTGAGGACTTAGTTTGTGAGGTGGTGGCAGGAAAAAAAAAAAGTAGGGAATAAGTGTGGCAGTGAGATAAACTAAAGGATAAGAAATTCAAAATACTTCTGAAATGTATTGAATAGATTATTACACAAGACTTTAATCCACTAATATTAAATCCAATGAAATTAATAATTAGTAAGATTCATGTTTATTTTTTACTGAGGTGGTAATGCTATTCCTAAATCTGTGGCCACCCTTGTCATACTTGCCGTTAGGTAATCAATCTATCAAGGGTTTGTTCACAATTTTAACAGCCAATGCCTTAAATGTCTCATTGTCCTGTTTTAGGGTTCTGGCTTGGGATACTTCTCAGTAACTTTAAACAAAATTCAAGAACACCCATGCTGATAATATATGTGAATTTAGGATGCTCTAACTTTAGTACAAATCTAAGTTATCACCTAATGTTTCATTTAAAATAAAAATAAGCTATCCCTTATTGGTAAATTTTGACTTAAAATCTCTTTAATGCTCAATGAATGTCCCATCTTAAATTGTAAAAAGGTACCTCCAAGGTCGGTGGTGTTGATACAAGATCCAAAGATGGGATGTGCCCGTGTGCCCAGGGGAGATGTTCTGGAAAAGAAAAAAGAAGCAGGGACATACTCGGAGTTACGGTGCTGCTGAGTAATGACAGAATTGGGTTCTGCTATGATTGGTGGTGGACTGGGCCTGGAGTCCACTTAGGAATGCAGGAGGAAAGGAGATGGAAGATGAAAGGGCAGGATGCCTCAGGGATCCTCTGGTCTCATGCTATTATTCTCCAGCCCCTCCTCACAGGGGACCCCGAGGACATACCCTCCACACCCCTTTAGGACTTGTTCATCTCCACATCTTGAGCCAGGGCTGGTGGGGTGGCTAGGTAATTTGAGGAATCTTCTCCTTAATAGTTTACTCAGAAGTGTAATCAGTCATCTAGACGCTGATCCCATCTTTGGATGAGGGATCTTGTAAACCTTACAGGTTAAAAAAAGGTTTTTAAGCCTACATAAAAGGATATATAACACATTTCCCTAGAAATCCTTTCTGGAATCTAAAGTTTTTTTTACTATATGATTTGAAAGCATCATTTACTAAAAGTACAATTTATGTACAGAGCACTGTATAGATTTTAGTGATATATGCAGACAGAAGCATTCTTACACTCCACAAAATTTTGATTTTTTTGTAATTGAGTGGTCTAATAATACAGACCATCTTGATCGAATAAACGTATTTAACTGATCAAAATTGCTTATATGCATCAATTTTCTCAAATGTTTTATTGTATTTTTCTAAACAAATAGTCAATACTCAAAATCCTCATGAAGCATTTATATTATTCCAAAACAGAGAGAAAAGGAAGGGGCTGATTAACACAAAATTCAGGATAATGTTATCTATGGAGAAAGAGAGGGAAGAAGAATACATGTCTATCTTATTTATTTACTTATGTATCTTACATGTCTGCTATAAATCTTATTTTTAATTCATTTATTCTTTGATAAATCACTTACAGGAAAGAATTATATAACATGGTACAAATAATAGTAATGATATCCTAATTTTAAAAATATTAGGGCTGTGGAATTAAGCAACTGACTACTTCTCAGTGCCCTGAGTTTTCTGTTCCAATCTATTTAATAAATAGGGCATTAAGTACTATGGGGAAAAGGGAAGTATAAAAACAGAAAAAGACATAGGCATGGTGCTAAGGAATTTCTACTCTTCCAGAGACTTCTTGTTTGAATAGGACTGGTGGTACGAACAGCCTGTGTAAAACACAGGAAAAGACTACCCACAACTGGCTGTAGGGTGTATGTTTTGCATGGCTCTTCCCTGAGTTCAGATCAAAGCATAGTAATTCAGCCACATGCTATCAACCAGCGATCTTGGTTTTCAAGATAATTACTGTGGCATGATTTCCTTTCAAAATTCTAGATTAGCATTTATTTGTTGATCAATACTAATATAAGACTGGAAATGCAGAGGTGACACCATTCTTCTTGAAAATGCTCAGCTGAGTTACCAGTGGTCTGTTTCCTCAGGAATTCACCTCAGTCATTACTATGTGTTTGTTTCTATTCTTCCTGTTCAAACAATGTTTTCTCTGAGTAGTTGAAAAATGCCTTAGGCTTTATTATGAAGTGGGATCCGAATTTAGGCGGAATTGGAAGTAAACTCTATGGCCTGGGAACATTCATGACTTTTGGTTTCTTTAACCTGAACTGGAGTTGAATCAGTAGCCTAAAGGTGAAAGCCTCTAAATCCTTTTATTACCCCAAACCCTATAATCTCTTTGTTTTAACCAAGTATACACAAGAAAGGTAGCAGAACTTCCCAGTTAACAAGTCAAGAAATCTCTACCTCAGATAAGAATCGAGCTTTTTGGGTTTACTCTCTGCACAAAATATTTAAAACCTAAAGAGACCATTTTGGATGTTGTTTATTTTGATGACCAGATAGATTCCTTTGTTTTGTAAAAGCCACATGCCCATGTTGCCTTCTCAGGACATTTTTGTTTCTAGCACCCTATCATTATTTGCTACTACACTTCATATCTTTTGTTTGAAGCATCTACAAATAAAAGTAATTGTTTAACTAATTTTCTCTTGAGCTTAATTTGACAATTATCAAATCACGTTTGTCAATACAACAACTGAATCAGATGTGACCCAGACGTCAACATTTTAAAAAGCCTCTGCAGCCTTTTCTATTATTTCAAGTTAACAGTAGGTATAAGCAAAATCTTGACTGGATCAGTAAGAAACAAAAATGTACTCTCCTCTGTCATTTCAAAGTCATCTATTAAAGCAACTCAAATTCAACTGCGTTGTAATACAAATAGAACAGCATAATGAAGCTTACGTTTAGAAATGCAAAGAGCATTTTGGAAAGTATTTTAGGAAGAATTAATTCCTAATTCTAACTATTAATATTCTTCCATAATTTGATTTTCATTTTTGTACATGTGGATGCCACAAAAATTCTATTTAAGGGCTTCCCTGGTGGCGCAGTGGTTGAGAGTCCGCCTGCCGATGCGGGGGACACGGGTTCGTGCCCCGGTCCGGGAAGATCCCACATGCCGCGGAGCGGCTGGGCCCGTGGGCCATGGCCGCCGAGCCTGCGCATCCGGAGCCTGTGCTCTGCAACGGGAGAGGCCACAACAGTTAGGCCCACGTACCCTCCCCCCGCAAAAAAAATGCGATTTAAGGTCTTTCTTTCTTTCCTTCCTTCTTTCTCATTCTAGTGCTGATATTTCTTGCTGTATAGTGAAACACTTCAGAGAATCATATTTTATCCCTCAGACACATGGAGCTGATGTGAATATCAAAATGATATAGTGGAACAGGAAGAATAACATTTAAAATCATAATAGGTTAGGTGAACTCAGGTTTAATTAGGTTCTTGGTAAGTATGCAGTGTATTATTAATGACTGCTTATTTACTCAGGAACCATGTTTGTTTTTGGCAAATTAATTTTATGCTGTGATGTGGGATAATACTTAGCTTTCTTGAACTGTTGAAAAGGCACTAGCAATATTATATCATATGTTATGCTTAATGGCCATTGTTAAGGCTAAACAGAAATAGGTAAGATGGTTAAATAACAGCATTCACTTTGCTTTTACTATTTCTTAAGTTTCCTAACACTAGAGAATACCAATGAAAGCTTTAAAATTGTTATATATGACTGGAACTCAAAGTTATTTTTTGCCATCATTGTAAGGAATACTGTGCATCTTACATATCTTGATATCCTATGTACAGAAAGTGACATCTACTGGAGAAAGCAGAACTGAATATTTACTTTCCAAACTATTTCCCTGCCAAACTTCCAGACAAGTTGCACTATCCTCAAGATTATCCTAAACTTCTAAAACAAAGAAAGATTTTATTTAGCTCAGTATGGTATAAAGCCTGACTTGTTTTGGTTATCGTTTTTTCAAAGATGCACTTTGGAAAAAAGTGGTTATGAAGGCTACACAAAATATCTCATAAGAAATGCAACTGGAGACTTCTGGAAAACACAATTCTAGCACATTACCTTAAGGGTAAAATTGAAGTTCTAATAACCATAAACCATTGAGTGGTGGATTGAAACAATTCCATTGTAACAAATAGTCTGAAAACATGTTTGGAAAATGTGTAGCTTCTTTAAATAGTCTGGAAATAGGAGTTGTAAAACAAAGTATGGGATTAGAATATATAATTTCTCTCTTGTGAAAAGGCATCCCCATGCTACTTTGAAACTTAATCATTTTTATTTATTCATGTTAAAAAGATGTATGTCTAACTCCATGATCAAGTCAAACCTCTGTTCTTAGGGCATGAGGGGATGCTACCCAGGTGTTTTTCATCTTGGTCAAATCTAAGAAATGACCCACAGCCCTGAAAGACAGAAATGGCATCAGCTTCTTTCCTGTGACAATAATTCTCAACCTTTAAGTAATCACTCTTTCATAAGGAGGACAAAAGCCTTTCTTAATGGAAGTTCCTGTGCTAGCCATTTTCAAGACTAAAAAAGTGAGGCACAGCTATATTTGGTGAGTTCATGAATATAATAAGAATATGGCAGTGACTCAGCCCTGTCTCTTCAGTTCTAGCTTATTCCCTCTGTGATATTACCAAGGTGCTTCCATATTTAGATTCTGCTGTCTTATCCTCTGTAGTTTAATTTCAGATTTTCTACTTCTAGTTGTTATTATCATTTAAAATTTTTTTGATTTTGTTTTTGTAACAATGCTCTTGCACTCCCTCTGCTGGCCTTGCTAATTAACAAAGCCAGTGTCCAAGTGGTCCTGATGTGTATCAGTGATACCGAATGCATGACTGGTGAAAACAGATGCAATTTTGTGTTGGAACCCAGTAAGAAAGTCACATTGTTTGGCTTTCATAGGAAACAACAAGGCCAAAAGAAAATTTGTTTGTAGATGGTGAAAACAAAAAGCATGATTACTTTTATATTTTCAAGAAAGAATTTAGTGAAATGGACAAATTCACAAATCCTAAAAATGTGTCTCTCTTTTCAAAACCATAAAACCAGTTATCCATATTCTATTTAAATGTATACGCATTTAGTAAAAGGCATATTTTACTACAAGGTGTATCAATTTTGAGTCTCTGTGTTTACACGCTGGAGGGTTAAATGAAATGTTGCCTGGCTTTGCTGGTAGGACTCTGGACCCCGATTAGATATGTAGCTGTCTGATGGGTCAGCTTCCCACTTCCTAGAGTTCCATTATGGAGTTACAAAGAAAATGACAGCACTTGGCAAATCCCAGGCCTAATCATAGCATAGAGAAGTGACTTTTGGAAGGTACATTAACAAGCAATTAGGACCCATTTAATAAATTACCCCTTATAGAACACTTTGAACCCTAGTGGTCTGAAGAGGTTAATGCACCTCCCACAACTGAGTGCTGTTCACTTTCCAGGGGTACCTTCAAGGCCACAGTTAATCCAAGCCTTCTTCTCATCGATGGCCTCTTAGTCTTGAGCCATTTCTATAGTCTGGCATCAGTAAGGACACAACACTTGCATTTGGTCAGTGCATTTCACACGCTTCATTTTCTCACAGTTGCATCCATTGAGTGGCGTGTTCATGAGGCCAAATGAGTTTGTGCTGCATGTTAACTTCCTTTGGCTTTCATGCTTCTTATTTGGAGTCATTCTGTCTTTCTTATTTATAGTCTTAACTTCTGGGTTTAGTTTAAATGTTACGTCTGATGTAATATAGTTTCCTCCAAAATTGTTGGGTAGCAACCACATTTTAAATGAATCCAATACACAAAATTAGGTTTTAGGATATTATTAAATTTGGAAAAAACCCACAGTATATATGTATTTGTACACTGGAATCTTAACATGGTTAGACACTAAAAAACATTAAAATATAACTGTAAGGGAGAAAAAGCTTTGTTTGATGCTAGAATGTGATTAGACTCGTCGGATTTTATTTTTAATTTTTTAAAATAAATTCAACCTGAGTTTTGGGGAGGAAAATGCTGATGAAACATTAAGGATTTTTATTTAAAAAGATAGTCAAGGGATGGAATTGGAATAGATAGAAATATAAAATTCTTACTGTATGTTCAAAATGGATGACATGGCTTTAACATATCACTGGTCTGCTGAATGATATTCCTGTAAATCATGATCAAAATCATCATGATTTCTAGCACATTTATTGAATAGTTATTCAAGGCTCTGCTGAGAGCTACAGGAGATGGATAAGACATGGCCTATGCTTTAAGAAGCTTATGATTGTATTGCAGAGCGCGGATGGAGGCACGTGGAAAAAGAACGATAATGAGTAGAAGATTACGATACATACCACGATTGAGTGCACATGGAAGTTTCTAAGAGAATTCAGAGAATGAAGAGGAGTCTCTGTTCAGGAAGGCTTGATGGAGAATGTGGAATTTGCTCAAGGCTTTTGTTAAGATTTTGATAGGAAAACTATCATAGGAAATGGCTAGAACAGATTTTAGAATCATATAGTATGTATCTTGGTTCATCTTCAAAATCAGACTGGGCTTTGAAACGAACAGGTTTTAATCAAAGCTGGCTTTATAGGAGGAGTATAATTTATGCACTACTGTTTTAAAACAATTAGTGTGAGTGTGTGCGTGTGTTTTTGTGTGATTGAGCCCAATTATTGTAAGTCTACACTCATTAGAAGTAATGTACCCATGAAGACGAGCAAAATAGTATGTAGATGTGATCTCAATTTAAAATAGAAAAATCGATTCAATACACTCTGTATCAGCGCTTCAAAAAATAAAATGAAATGCTCCAATATTGAGAAGTAATTAAGGTTACCTTTAGTTGTTAAGTCTATGACCATATTTCATAGGATAAGTTTGGGAGGCAGCTTTTCAACATGAGAGCAGACGTCAGTACATTTTTTGGAGTGTTCTACTTTGCCTTATCTTTATTACATACTGAAAAAGAAATAAGACAAAACACATTTTCAGTCAAATAATGTAATATAATATGGAAAGCACTGACTGTTGTCAACCTGATAATCAGGATATACTTTCAAGGTTTTGTGGGTTTTTTTAGCCAATATAACTATAAAATGACAAAATACCCTTTTCCAGGATATTTAGTGATTCACTGGATGAGTCATACCTTTTAAAAAATCTCTGCTCCTTTCATCGTAACTTGGAAATTTTCCATATTATAAACTGTGTTTTCTTACGCGACCATACGAAACAAAGACTATGTCTGTAAATCTAGCTTCCACATGAGTCTACACTATTATTGCAACATGGCTTTATATGGTGTGAAAGTCTTTTATATTTATTCTAAATAACTTGATTCTTATCCGAATTTAAAAAAATTTGCCCAGGGTGAGACAAATTCTTTACCATGTTAAAGTTTCAAAGTTTTGCGGAAAGACCTGAGGGTCATGTAGCACACTAGATGTGGTACGCCATTGGGTATGACTTCCCTTGTTGTGCCTTGAAAGCTACTTCTCCTTCCACAGCAGAGTTGCAAATCAAAAGTGAACTACTATTTTTTGTGGTAAGTAAACATTTGGAAAACTGGAGCCCCACTTTTAGATGTGGTGGTGAGATTATATTACTCTCCATTCGTACCTAGAAACACCTTAATATGATCATTTACTCCATAAGCAAAGCATTACCACGTACATTATTCCCCCTTGTTTTTGCATTTTACATTATTCACACTAAGGCCAAAGCAGATTTATTAATACTGGACTGCAAATGGCATTATTCCTCATACTCTGAGAATTTACATCCTGGGATAAACAACACTTATGGAGCAATAAATGTAGCACAAGTGGAAAAAAATCACATTATCCGTGGCATTTTTTTCCTTCTGGGATTTAAAATGCATTCAAATTGTTGACCAGCAAAACTTACTGAATGACCACTGTGTTTGGGCACTGCATCCCAAGATACAGAACTCTAAGGGGAATTCTTTTCTTCAAAGCATGTAAAGACTAGCTGGAAAAGGACTGACACACAGGAAAGACCAGCAAACATAATAGTGTTCTATAAGCACATATTAAATAGTATGCTGCAAACTATTCATGGTCTAGACATGCACTGTCCAATATGGCAGGCGCTTGTTACATATGGCTATCGCGCATCTGAAATGAGGTTATTGTGGGCTAAGATATGGAAACAACCTAACCATCCATCAGTAGGTGAATGGATAAAGAAGATGTGATATATACATACATTTTATATATATATATATATATGAATATTACTCAGCCATAATGAACTCTTGACACTTGTGACAACATAAATGAACCTTGAGGGTATTATGCTAAGTGAAATAAGTCAGATGGAGAAAGACAAATATCATATGATTTCACTCATATGTAGAATATAAAAAACAAACAAGCAAGCAAACAAGCAAGACAACAAAATAAATGAACAAACCCAGCCGAACAAAAACAAACACACAGATACAGAGAACAGGGTAGTGATTACCAGAGGGGAAGGAGTGGGAGGGTGAGGAGGGTGAAATGGGTAAAGGAGATCATCTGTACGGTACTGTAATGAATAGAAACTAAACTTTTGGTGATGAGCATGCTGTAGTGTATCAAGAATAGAGATATAAGGTACACATGAAACATGTATTATAAAGCCATGTTACCTCAATAATAAATAAATTAAAAGAAAAGAAATCTGGTTATTGTGAGTTGAAAGTGTTATAAATGGGACTTCCCTGGTGGCACAATGGTTAAGAATCCACCTGCCAATGCAGGGGACACGGGTTTGAGCCCTGGTCCGGGAAGATCCCACATGCCGTGGAGCAGCTAAGCCTGTGCGCCACAACTACTGAGCCTGTGCTCTAGAGCCCGCGAGTCACAACTACTGAAGCCCATGTGCCTAGAGCCCGTGCTCTGCAACAAGAGAAGCCACAGCCATGAGAAGCCTGCACACCGCAACGAAGAGTAGCCCCCGCTCACCGCAACTAAAGAAAGCCCGTGCGCAGCAACGAAGACCCAACGCAGCCAAAAATAAATAAATAAATGTTTTTAAAAAATGTGCTATAATTGTAAAATATACACTGAATTTAGAACACATAGTATGATAAAGGGAATGCAAGATATCTCATTAATAATTTTAAAATATTGATTACATGTTAAAATAATATTTTAGATACATCAGGTTAAATTAAAATATTATTAAAATTAATTTCACCTGGCTTTAATTCTTTATAGGTTTTTAACCTGACTATATAAAATTTAAGATTACAGATGCACCTTATAACCCACCTCATATTTCTATTGGACAGTGCTGCTATAAACGTCAAAGAATAAACTTAGCAACAAGTGCTTAAAAATCTGAAAAACTAGAAAGAACAGGCAAGATCTCAGCTGGGTCTGTAAGCATACACACATAGGGTTTGAATTAGAAGATGACAGAAGGGTGTGTTCTGGGATAGGAGAATAAAGTAAATGAACAGATGTAGGATGGTAGGTGTTGGAAACCAAAGCTTTATTTTAGGTAATAGTGCAGTGTTTTGTTATCTTATAAGGGGTGACAAATTCCGAGCATTTAATCTACTAATAAACATAGCTGCCAATTATTGAGTGCTTAGAATATGAAATTTATATACATAAATTTTCATTTAAACATCACACCAATCATATAAGACAAGTTTTATCATATCTATTCTCCAGATGAAGAGACTGAGGTTTGGATTGGCTCAGGGACTTAGTGAATGCCATAAAACTAGGAAAGGATTGATCTTAGTGTGTCTGACCTCAAATCTGTACTAGAGGCAGATTCACCATGAAGTTCATGAAGCTTTACACTTCTGGGTCCCACATGTGTATGTATCCCTTCCAAGGGAGACGCTCAAGGAATGTGTTCACATGCTTTTGGAAAATTTGCCAAATTAAATCATTTTCACCATAATCAGTCATGTCTGCTCTGTTTGCCTTCTGACTTCCCCTGATATGAAGGTAGTGGTGGATCAACATTTTGGAGAATCTGGCTGAAGGGAGAGTTCAGTTGGCTATACACCTGGTTTGGGTCTAGGGGGTTATTTATGTGTTTCACAGTTGCTTTTATGTGTAGTTAGGTTTTTTCTCGCCCTCCCAGGGTCGGAATAGATAACCCTGAGTTCTCTTACTGTCCACTTTACCAGCTCACCCGGGGTCATTACCAAGGGTGTAGAGACAGAAGTCAGATTGCAATATTGACTTGTCCTATGGTACCAGAGGATGTAGGTCATGGAAGAAAAAGAGAAAAACTTTAAATGTAAAGAGCCAGAACTAGTTTGTGGGATATCCTTCCAATCCCTAGATGTGTAGAATTGTAAGTGGAGAATTCCATTCTCATTGAAATCTGGTCAAAATGAAATATCCTACTTGATTAAACAGCTTCTGCAATTGTAAAATAAGGCACCATTAATTTCCTTTTTTGATGTGAATCATGCAAAATAGCATTTAAGAACTCCTGTGTTTTTAGCTGCAAGCCTGTAATGGGGCTCCGAACAATGAGTATGACCATGTGGTGTCACTTGTTTTTACATCCTAATGTATAGGATTTTGTTCTAGCTCATCTGATATGCCTTGTCTTGATGGAGTCTGGTGGTTCCAGATGATGCAACACATCAAAATTGTCATTGAAGAGAAAAATGGACTGAAGCTTTTCTAAACTATTGATAGTAAAAAACAATTTCTGACAACCATGCTATATAAAAGAATGCACTTTTTTTCTTCTATTATAAAATAGGCATATAAAGAAGTGTGCAGCCAAAAAGTGGTATTTTAGGGGAGATGTTAGACAGTTAATGAATGGAACCATTATGTTATTTTTCTGGGTTTTGTGACATTTATGGTGCTTGTTGGCCTTTAGTCCTTGTAATTTGTCATAATTTCTTTCTTATCCTATAGAAAGATTCACTTTTGGACCTAAGTTAGCATTGGCATTTTTTTCTTGCATACAGATTCCTAAATTGTATATGTATCTGATGTTGTAAGATGTGAACTCATCCTTGAACTGTACTGTATAACCTCACAGGCATTATTGTGGACTCTGGAGAAGCATATATGAAATATTTAAAGGTCACAAACCCCTAAAGAATATGCAGAGGGAAAGCCTGTCTATTATGTTATTGATCCTTGCAACTTCCCCTTGCAAAACAGTGGGTCAGACAGTGAATTCTCCATTATGCAACTAGAAAAAGTAGAGCCCAGACAGATGCTACATTACGGATCCCAAATTCCACAAGTGAGGCTGATGATCACGTTCATTCCATCATGAAGAGATTAGACTGTCTCCACCAATGTAGCAATGCAGAGGCAAGAGAGAGACAGACAGACAGACAGACAGCCAGACTGAGTGAAGGAGGGTGCGAAGAAGTGAAGGAAATAAATGAACTTTTATTGAGGGTCTGACTCTGTGTCAGGCCCTGTGTTAGTCACTCTCACGTGATTATCTTAGTTAATGAATCTTCAAATGTCTGTAATATATAAAGAAGTATCTATGATGCATTACATGCTTACTGCCTGATTTTATGACATCATGAGACCTGCCTGGGCTGCTCATAATCCAATAAGGAAGGAGGGCAAAAAAGAGGGCTCTGGAGTCACACTCAGAAAGTCCAGATAGATAGATCATGAAAACAAGAATTCACCCGTCATATTGAATGACACTGTAGATATTTTCCTTGAAAGTACAAATACTTTCTACGCTGGGGAAACAGCACTTACCAAGTGCAAGACCTGTAGTCAGTCACTATGATGTAAGATACATGATCCAGGCTTACAAGAAGCAATTCTTTTTTTACTCATTTAAGAAAGCAAATTAACTTAGACTTAGAAATGTGCATTTTGCTAATCATTGTGATGTGAAACAATAGTTTTGATTCATGTTTCTTGAATTTTTTTCGTATGTGTTCCTGAACTTGACACTTTGGAGCTACAAAATGATTCTTTAAAACTGCCAACCAGATTTTTTTAGGATCCAGGAATACATGCCTTTCAGGGACTGTCCATAATCATATTTATACACTGGATCATACTATTTTTTGTGACTTTTATATCCAGAGACCGATTGGGCCTATCTATCTGCTCAGTGTCATCTTGAGTATGAAGGACCTCACAACAAACACTGCGAGGGGATATTCCTAATCCTATAAGAGTATCTCCCATGTGTTTTTATTTTGCATCTATACACAGTAGATATAAAATATATCACCCTCTGCCTATACTCTACGCCACTACTTCTTAATGTGGCTTTCTTTGGAACATATCCTGAAATTGCATTTTCCATATTGTGGGCGAGTTGCTTTCAAATATTGTTTGATGACCTCATTACATCAAGTATCATCAAAGGCTCTCATATCATGCTATTCTTTGAAATAGTAGAGGGAACTTAACGTAAATGTAAATAATATTTAAGTAAATAGAATCAGAGGCGAGCCCCACAATACAAACCATTTTGAATGACTGAATTTACAAACAGGTAAGAAGAGTTTAAATATGAGAAGTCTGCAATCCATGGATGCTTGGATCTGTAACAGGGAAGAACCTTTGTATTCTATTAGAAGTTAGTCGCTAAAGGGATGTTGCCTATAAGCTTAAATTATACATAATGGCCCATCTCTGGGAACTTTGCCTTCCAGGTAATGAGCCTTAAGCTAAAATACCTTTGTTTAGCTCACAGGAAACATCCTGGCCAAGCCCACCTGTGAATGGCTGCAGGAAGGAAGAAATTAGCACATCCCCTCTGGAGTCTGACCGGAACCTGGACCTTACCCCTCCACTTTTAGTATAAAAGAAGCCTGAAATCTAATACAGGGAAGATGGTTGTTTGGGACACTAGTTCACCATCTTCTCAGTCCGCTGGCTTTCTGGATAAAGCCTCTGTTCCTTGCCCCAGCAACTCATCTCTCGATTTATTGGCCTGTTGTGTGGCGAGCAGTATGAGCTCAGTAACAGATCTAGTCATTTCTGTTTCTTTTCAAGCTTCTGTTGCCTTCACTGTGAGGAGTCTGTTATACATGGAGTGAAGATACAACACAGGCAGGACGGTGATGTGCCTGTTTCAGCTTGTGGTGTCACGCTCAAAGCATCCTCTCAGATAGTGCCTGAGAGAATTGACACCTGACGATTATTACCTTAAGGTGCACTAAATGTCCTCAGAAAACAAGCAAGCAGCCGTGCCAAAATATTTACTTTGAAGTCAACGTTATGTATACCCACAGAGTATATTTCTGACATTGCAGTGAAATTTAGAGAGGAAAATAATTTTTTAAAACCTATCGTATAGGCACATTTTCTGTAAGTCCTTTTTGCTAACTTAGGGGCACCTCCACAAAATTACAATGGGCTTAATCAATTTTGAACTCTCTGGATGGAAACGTTTAATCGAGACATTCAAATGCCTTGATATCCAGGAGCATTATCCTGCAATAATAATAATAATTATTATATATTTTTTTGCGTTACGCGGCCTCTCACTGTTGTGGCCTCTCTCGTTGGGGAGCACAGGCTCTGGACGCGCAGGCTCAGCGGCCATGGCTCACGGGCCCAGCTGCTCCACGGCATGTAGGATCCTCCCGGACCGGGGCACGAACCCGTGTGCCCTGCATCGGCAGGCAGACTCTCAACCACTGCGCCATCAGGGAAGCCCTGCAATAATTATTGATGACACCTGAGGTACAAGAATTTGGGCTGAACTGTCAGTGAAAATTGTCCAAGAGTCCAGTTTCAGTGCAGTGAGCTGAAGTCATCCAAAACAACATCACTACGGTACTATTGTTAACTTCTTAAAGTCATTTGTTGCCAAGGAAAATTCTGAGAAATTATACTTCAGTAAATTTTGTTCACTGACATCAGAAAGGGCTGGCACTGGAGAGTGCTATGGACAGTTATAAAATTAAATATCAGTACCTAGTTTTTCATAAAGATTTCAAATGATAATTTTTCAACCCCAATACTTTTTGGAGGTTTGAACACTAGATAAAAATAATCACGTATTATTAATTTACATAAGCGCATTATGTAGAAATGTTAATATTAAAAATTTTTCATCATCTATTTTATACCAAGAATGAAAACTTTAAACAAGTTCAGCTAGAAATTATTACACCTTGTTACACGACAGCTTACTGTATGGATTATTTACTGATTAAAGCTCTCTGCCCTGTAGTGCCCGATCCCCTTCTGCTCTGCATGCATCAGAATTGCTCACTGCAACCCTGGCTTAGAGATGTGGCTCTTCCCCATTCCGGGGAGTTTTACATGTAGTCATACAATTGTCGTACTTAATAGATATTTATTTGAATGCATAGAAAGGAGCGAGAGTCTTAAAAAAAAAACCCCATTGGTATACTTGGTCATATTTACTACATAAACCATTCTTAAGAATATGCTAACTTAATTTATAAGTTTCCTGCCAGTTTTAGCCCCTGTTCAATTTTCATGTTTGCGGCTCCACCCTGAATAGAAACCGAGGCTATGCTGGCATAATAACCAGTAAATGGTTCTAGTTACAAGGAAGAAAGAAGTGGATTTGTTGGCACATGACTTAATGGCATGCTGCTAAAACTTTCATTTTCATTTTTTGTCGAAATTGCCGAACAATCAGATGGAGTTTTCTTAATTTTGACTTGACTATGTAAGCATTATGAGCATCTTTTGTGAATTGTGTGCATTGGAATATTAAAAAAAAACAAACAAAAAAAGCAATATCAACTGCTTCCAAGTTTACAGTCTTGTATTTGCCATTTATTTGTGAATGATGATACCAGAGCTGAAACCAGACTCCTCACCCTTGGAACTAGTTCACTGCTCTTTGTTTTCTGTTTTGAAGTGGAGGGGTCTAAGTGCAATGCGTTTGTTTGGACTTTCGAAAGAGTTGATCTTATCAACCTTGGGGGTCATCTGAACTCCAGGCATCAAATAAAGGTGGACCTACTGATCAGGTGATTTGAAGTCACGGATGGGGACACCCAGGCAGTAATTTATTTTATCAAACTGGTGAGCATAAAACCATAGTTTGGGACCAAAATTTGTAGCTTATTTAAAAATGGTAAAATTCTGAAGACTTGGTTTTAACTTAAAACGTTTCTTCAAAGATTTGTTCATTGTTAATGCTCAGAAAATATTAACCATTACAGTCAATCCTTTTTCTACTTTACTCTTCTTTTGGAATAATTTTGCTTGTTATGACTCAGATAGGAATTACTTTCCCATGAGCAAGTTATTAATCTAAATTAAATCTTATTCCATTTAAATTTTTTCCACCTAAGATCTTCCATTGTGCTTGCAGTTCTTTCTATTTCGGTGCTCACAGCTATTTACTTTTTCCATCACGGAGTTAATCTGGACATTTCATTTAGCACTGGTCCCAACCCTATTCCTACAGAACCCTACTGTCCCCAATTTAATGATGCATTACTAATAGCTGCTTCTTATTTATAGTCCATCAGTCAAATTGAAAATAATCCTAATGTGACAGAATCTTACCAATGTCTCTATTCATTTTTATTTGTTTCCAACAGAAATCCTGGAAACTTGAAGAAGCTGCTTATAGCAATCGCTATTAAATAGTCTTCATGGTGTGTTTTGGAAAGAAAATGGCATATTTGTGCCATTTTTATTTGCTTGGTGTAAATTTATGCTACTTGGAATGAAGTCCTAAAGATAAGTCCTCATCTAGTGCAAAGAAGAGGGGAGAATTGGAACATCCTATTTTGGAGAACCTGGTCCACCTTTATTACCTTAAGGGCGTCACTTAAACTTTTCTTGCCTTAGTCGTCTACAGACTACCTTCCTTCCCATCCACGTTTGTGGAAGCTGGAGGTAGAATGGTATGACATAGTGAGAATAACAGGAAAGAATAGATATAAATAAGTTTGGACAATCAAAACCACTTACATGCAATTCTTTTACAGGAAGATGACTTTGACAACCCACTCTTTGAAGGACATACATTTTAGGGAGCATTTTATAGTATTCTGCCTGCTCCTTGCGATACTAATGCCATGTATGTATGTGGAGTATATGGCATGTGCACGTTTCATTTGCAAAATAAGACTATCCTAAGGAAATATTTTATTATAAAATGTATTGCTGTCAACATTATATATATGTTTTTTATATTTTATTTATTTATTTATTTGGCTGCGTCGGGTCCTAGTTGCGGCACACGGGCTCTTTGCTGCGGTGTGTGGGCTTCTCTCTAGTCGTGGTGTGCAGGCTCTAGAGCCTGCAGGCTCAGTAGTTGCGGCACACAGCCTCAGTTGCTCTGGGGCATGTGGGATCTTAGTTCCCTGACCAGGGATCGAACCCAAGTCCCCTGCATTGGAAGGCAGATTCTTTTCTTTTTAGCTTTTCTTATTTATTTATTTATGTATTTATTTTTGGCTGCGTTGGGTCTTCGCTGCAGTGTGCAGGCTTCTCATTGCAGTGGCTTATCTTGTGACGCATGGGCTCTAGGCACGTGGGCTTCAGTAGTTGTGGCACATGGGCTCAGTAGTTGTGGCTCATGGGCTCTAGAGCACAGGCTCAGTAGTTGTGGTGCACGGGCTTTGTTGCTCCGCGGCATGTGGGATCTTCCTGGACCAGGGCTCGAACCCGTGTCCCCTGCATTGGCAGCCGGGTTCTTAACCACTGTGCCACCAGGAAGTCCCTGGAAGGCAGATTCTTAACCACTGGACCACCTGGGAAGTCCCTCAACATTATATTTTAAGATTCAGGGTGCAGAATTCCAAGAAGTCTTAGAGGGAGTTATTATAGCAAAGGTAGTCTCTTCCAGAAAGAAGTCTCAGGCATCCTGTAGGAACGTGCTCCCTTAGTGACTGTCTGGTTGTTTAGTGCCTTCAATTTTCCCTCCTGCTCTGTCTCAATTGCCATGCGCTTGCAACAAATAAGGGCTTTTTCTGTGTTGAAAAAGTGTTGGCTTGACTCTCCTATTTGCAACCTTTAAAATTTTGAATATCTAATCTGAAACCACTGGTAGTCATTCTTTTCTGCAATCTTTTATCTGGTTCCTAGTATTCACCATTCTTAAGAAATAGCTCTCATACAAATCCCCGATAGCCTTGTGGACGGAGTGTAGGGTGGTAAATACGATGAAGTCCAGCTTTTGAAAAGCCACCAGGAATGGTGTACTCATTAAGACTGGGCTGGCAGTACTGCAAGTTGATGCCTCAGTGCTTCTGGTTGGAGCAGAGGTGGTCTTTTTGGAAGACAGTTAGGTGCAGCTGCTTGAAAAGAACCCAGATGCCATAAAACCTCCAGAGCCTGGAATTCCTCAAAGCAAGTCCAGTTTATAGATTCTTACACTCATGTACAGAAAACTAGTAAGATCCTGAGCTGAGATATAAATTTACTGATTCCATAGCTAACAATTCTATACAGTTCTGATATCAGTTGGAGCAGGAATAAATGAACTATTTTCCCTCTAAATTCTAAGATCTAGTCCAGGAGTAGGAGGTTCATGACTCCAAGAGAAAGAGGGAGGAAATTACAGTGACCCTAGGCTACATGAATTTACACTGCCACTGTCTTCCTGTTTTCAGTGTAATAGAGGTCATTCCCTATCCCCCACTTTGTGTGAATGAGAGAAATACCAAGTAAAAGCTTTACATTACTCAACAACATGAAAAAACAATTCACTATACAACCTTTGCAACAAAAAAGCAGCTTCTTGTGAGATTCTTGAGACAATGAGAAAGGGGTTGAGGAGAATGCAAATTTTTATTAAAATAAAAGAATGAAATAAATTCTGAGTACCATGGATACTTATATAGCACAAATCTCAGGAAAGGGTAACAAGGATGGTTAAAGAAACAGGAAGTTTTACATACTGCAAAAGTGTCCAGAAAAGACAGAGAAGTAGAAAGTAGCTTGGTGGAAATCTTTAGCTTTTTGAAGGCTCTAGTGAAATCTACCAACTAACAGGAGAATAGGAGGTCACACTGTGAAATTAATAACCAGTAAATTTAGAACAAATAAAACAGAAATGTTCTTGCACAGCGTTTAAGCAGCCTGTGGCACTGACAACTGCAGGAGGTCAGGGAGTTAAATGCTGCCGAACTGGAATTAAAGAAGAGCAGAGTAACATTGTCATTCTTACCGTTGTCATTTGGACGATGATTTGGGTGACTTTATCCTTTGCTTTAGAATTTAATTATGATTGCACTTTGTGAAAAGCTAATAAGGATGTAAGACAAACAGCAAGAGTGAAAGTAGGTAAGGGCCCCTCTCTGTGAGCCTACAAACATATTGAACATAAGACAAGTATCAGATGATATCAACAGCTGCTGAGTTTCAAAATTTTGCAGATATGTGGGTAGTTTGAATGTTGAGAAGGTTTCATTCAAACTTCACATCTTCAGGAAGGACAACATAAAATAATTCGTGGGAAATTAGAATTCCTTTCAATTTACAAAATCTGCTTGAAGAAGGAAATTTTTTTCATCATCTCACTCCCCCCAAATACAATATTTAGTAAACTACTGTCTTCTCCTGATCTGTTAACCCCAGCTGGCACCCCACAAACAATATCTCTTGGCAAATATTGAGTCTGATGATGTTGCTGTTATTGGTCCATGGTCCATTGTTTTTCACATCTCAGGAGCAGCAGCATCTCGTGTGGACACAAACGTTCCACCTAAGATCATTAGTACTTCAAGCATTGTAGCAGCCAAGCCCTCGTCCCAGTTCTAAAAATAAGTCATTTTACAACAGTCTTAAATGTGACTTTTAGCTTTATTGCTAACCATAATCAATGCCTGGCCATTGATTATCACCAACCTTTTTATACATAGAAGGAGCCGTGGGTACCCCTCCTTACCTCTCCACCCCTAGCATATTATTGTCAGGTTGAGTTAATGTTCAACTAGGAATTACTTAGTGTGATGGGGAGGTAAAAAGATAGGGACATTTAATTTTTCATTATTCTCTTCCTTGCCATAATTAGCGAAGGTGTAAATATTAACACCTCTGATCTAGACATGAGTTGAAACTATCATTCATAAACTTGTTGCCATGGAGGCCACATTCTTCAAAAATAATGACACCGGACCACTTCATCCAGCATCTTAATTTGTTCATATTTTGGCTGCTAAGCTTTCTGCTTTTCTGCTATTGTAATATAAACAATTGAGCTCCATTAGTTTGTATTATTTTTCATTAACTTTAGAACTGTTAGGTTGAAATTGAACAATGTATTTTCTTGGTTATTCTTTCTCTCTCTTTTTCCCCCCTTTTTAAATGCAGTTGGCTTTCTTCCTCCCCTAAATAAATAATTTTTTTATTTCAGTATTTTCATTGTAATCATGGTTATAATTGACAGCTTTATAATACCGGGGGGCACAGTTGAGGTCTCTTTTTCTTTTCAAACACTCTTCTCAATCCACAGCAAGGGCTGTTTTTCTTTGTTTCTTTGCTGTCTGAGAAGAGGCAGAAGATCAGAGAGAGTTCCTGGCGGTGGTAGAATATTACATTCCATTGTAACTAGTGGTTTACATAGACTGTGCAACTAAATAGTCTGTGAAAACAATTCAAAATGACTTTTCCTTTTCCTGTGAAAATCCAACATTTTCATAAACTCAAGGAAACGTATGGTTTTGAAAACCTGAAATATTTGTATCCACTTTTTAATTGTTGATGTGACGATGTCAAACCACCATGCTGGATATTTTTAGGACCTATCCCCATGACTGATGTTGTGTGTAGAAATAAGAAGTAAGGGTATCACTCCTGGCAGGACTGGAGTGAATTAGAAATTCCGTTTTCAAGACATTTTAAAATATTCACTTTTTAACCTCCTTTTAAAGCTACTTCTTGCTGTATTTTGCAAGGGTGGGGATTTAATGCATGATGCCTACACATGTGTACATAATATTCTCTACATTTTGTCTTTAATATTCCTTGGTTTTTAATTATTAAAGATAAGTATTTGAATTATAAATATTCTAGTTATACAGGAATAGGCAAAGCAGGCATATACCCTCAGGCAAAATTCTTCCATTATCCATAATCCTTCTGCCTCCTGCCTCCGTTTCTCGGCTTCCTATCTTTATGTCGCCTCAAAAAACACACAGAGGCATTCTTTTAAACCAACCTTCTCCTCCTCACTTAAACCATAGAAATCCCTTCTCAATATGTATAGAGGCCTCTTCCTTGAAGTGGGATGTCATACTTGTCCTAAATATAATAAAGTGCTATCTTCAAGGCATTTCTGCATCCAAAACACTCCCCAGAAACCTGCTGAGCCCTCCCATCTAACCAGTCTGAATGTCACAAATCATAGCCCAGAAACTGCTTTATAGTGAATCATTAACATTGTCAGGAATGACTTGGCAGAGAGAAAAAGCTTTCCATTATTGAACTGAGGGAGAATATACAAATGACAGCATTGCCACTCCACTCCTATTGTTTTATAAAGCTCAGAACTGATTAGTAAGAGTTTATTACAGAGGAATACGACTATGCATTTCACACAGAGCACGCGTTGTGCTAGGTATTTTTGTATGTTTGCCCTTACATTTCTGGAGCTTCGTCGTCTATGTAAATGTTTTGTTTTAAAAATTCTGCTTGCAGTGCTGAGTGAAGTTTTATAGGATGAATAAAGGTGTTAAAATGGGCATATGGATGTATGCAAAATAGCTGACCTGATTATGTGTAGGTGAAAGCCATTTTCTGAGGCCACTTGCCTGGGATCTGGATCTCAGTCCTCCTGATCTTTTGCCCAGCAGGGATGACCAAAATGGACAGGATGCTTCACTAAGGATGGGCGAGAATGAGTTTGGATGAATGTTCTCTGTCTTATCTGAGCTTACATTCTCCAAAGCCAGAACGGTTAATAAAGAGTTGATTGCCTAATATTCCTTTGCCTCCTTTACCTTGTGTTTACGTGTATAGTGGATATGGTGGTGCACAACTAGATTCCCACTGGGATGCAGGCACTCATTCCCCAGGGGCCAGAGTGTTCCTCGCCACTGGCTTACTGTTGAGTGATCTTCTAAGAATTGCCCATGGCCAAAGGGAGTTTATCTTTCCCAAAGTTACAACCCTTCCCCAGGTCCAGCGTCCCCATGACTAAACCATGCCTCTAGATAGCTTCATCCACCAGAGGGCAGACAGCAGAAGCAAGAAGAACTACAATTCTGCAGCCTGTGGAACGAAAACCACATTCACAGAAAGACAGACAAGATGAAAAGGCAGAGGACGATGTACCAGATGAAGGAACAAGATGAAATCCCAGAAAAACAACTAAATGAAGTGGAGATAGGCAACCTCCCAGAAAAAGAATTCAAAATAATGATAGTGAAGATGATCCAGGACCTCGGAAAGAGAATGGAGGCAAAGATAGAGAAGATGCAAGAAATGTTTAACAAAGACCTAGAAGAATTAAAGAACAAACACCTAGAAGAATTAAAGAACAAACAGAGATGAATGATACAATAACTGAAATGAAAAATACACTAGAAGGAATCAATAGCAGCATAAACGAGGTAGAAGAATGGATAAGTGACCTGGAAGACAGAATGGTGGAATTCACTGCTGCAGAACACAATAAAGGAAAAAGAATGAAAAGAAATGAAGACAGCCTAAGAGACCTCTGGGACAACATTAAATGCAGCAACATTCGCATTATAGGGGTCCCAGAAGGAGAAAAGAGAAAGAAAGGACCAGAGAAAATATTTAAAGAGATTACAGTCGAAAACTTCTCTAACATGGGAAAGGAGCTAGCTGCCCAAGTCCAGGAAGTGCAGAGAGTCCCAGGCAGGATAAACCCAAGGAGAAACATGCTGAAACACATAGTAATCAAGTTGACAAGAATTAAAGACAAAGAAAAATTATTAAAAGCAACAAGGGAAAAATGACAAATAGTATACAAGGGAACTCCCGTAAGGTTCACAGCTGATTTCTCAGCAGAAACTCTACAAGCCAGAAGGGAGTGGCACGATATATTTAAAGTGATGAAAGGGAAGAACCTACAACCAAGACTACTCTACTCGGCAAGGATCTCATTCAGATTTGACGGAGAAATCAAAAGCATTACAGACAAGCAAAAGCTAAAAGAATTCAACACCACCAAACAATCTCTACAACAAATGCTAAGGGAACTTCTCTAAGTGGGAAACACAAAAGAAGAAAAGGACCTACAAAAACAAACCCAAAACAATTAAGAAAATGCTAATAGGAACATACATATTGATAATTACTTTAAATGTGAATGGATTAAATGTTCCAACCCAAAGACACAGGCTCACTGAATGGATATAAAAACAAGACCCATATATATGCTGTCTACAAGAGACCCACTTTAGACCTAGGGACACATACAGACTGAAAGTGAGGGGATGGAAAAAGATATTCCATGCAAATGGAAATCAAAAGAAAGCTGGAGTAGCTATACTCATATCAGATAAAATAGACTTTAAAATAAAGAATGTAACAAGAGACAAGGAAGGACACTACATAATGATCAAGGGATCAGTCAAGAAGAAGATATAACAATTATAAATATATATGCACCCAACATAGGAGCAACTCATTACATAACACAAATGCTAACAGCTAGAAAAGAGGAAATCAATAGTAACACAATAATAGTGGGGGACTTTAACACCTCACTTACACCAATGGATAGATCATCTGGACAGAAAATTTATAAGGAAACACAAGCTTTAAATGACACAATAGACCAGATAGATTTAATTGATATTTATAGGATATTCCATCCAAAAACAGCAGATTACACTTTCTTCTCAAGTGCACATGGAACATTCTCCAGGATAGATCACATCTTGGGTCACAAATCAAGCCTTAGTAAGTTTAAGAAAATTGAAATCATATCAAGTATCTTTTCCGACCACAATGCTATGAGATTAGAAATCAATTTACAGGGAAAAAAACGTAAAAAAACACAAACGCATGGAGGCTAAACAATTCGTTACTAAATAACCAAGAGATCACTGAAGAAATCAAAGAGGAAATCAAAAAATACCCAGAGACAAATGCCAATGAAAACACGACAATCCAAAACCTATGGGATGCAGCAAAAGTAGTTCTAAGAGGGAACTTTATAGCAATACAATCCTACCTCAAGCAACAAGAAAAATCTCAAATAAACCATGCCTCAACTGGCAATATTTCTGATGGACCATCCCAAGTTCAGAACTCCTCATGGGATTGGCTGTGGTCTCCGCTGTGACTGCACTGCAATTCAACATTTCTCTCTGACAAGCCCTGATTCTTTCACTTCCTTACACATATGATATCCAAGAGCATTCTCCAGTAAACCACTCGTATACAAATCTCAAGTTCAGAGTTTGTTTTACAGGAAACTCAACCTATGACAGCTGATACTAGGGATGGTCCTAGGAGGTAGGCTCTAAAATGAAATTTTGGAGTTGAATTATCTACTCACTGGCTGGTGACTAGGACACCATTGCTGGCGGTAGGTAGGGTATCAATAGTCTTGAAATGCCACAGCGGTGCAATTGTTAAAATTTTCACTGATCTTGAATTGTGATGGGATATTATTAGCAGAAGAAAATGCATTGCAAGGTGTAATATCACAGGCATTTGAGAGTTTAGGGGTAAATAGTAATTAAAAGACTACAAAATTACATAGCTGTTGCCGCAAGCTATCCACGCATTGGAGAAGACATGAAAGGCTGAGGGTGATTAATCACCAAATTAAGGTAAAGTATTAAGGCTCCCTTGGCAGCATATAAAGAGACTCCCATTTCCTGTAGCTGGAAAGCAAAACATCTGAGGACCTGACTTAGGACGTAATAATGAAAGTAGATTACCTCCAGAGAAGGTTGAAATTTTAACTCCAAGTTGTCTCTGACAAGATTTGGGCCAGGAGTGGGACACTGGGTCAAATAAGCTTCGAAATCTTGAATCTCCAGATTATCGCGACCCTCTGAGCCTGCAGAAGTAGCCTATACCTCCCTGCTAAAAGTGAATGTTTCTCCCTTATTTGAAGAAGATAACATGTGCCCCTTCCCTCAGAATCTATTCCCAACTCCCCTCCTGGTTACCAAAACAATAACAAGGATTAAGTCACAGCATATTCCAGCTGGGGAAGTGTTGGGCTTGCAAGATTTGGGCAATGTGTACCTGTTTGACCCAGGAGAGTATGTATGGAAATGGGATCCTCGAGGTCCTGAATTAAGGGGGCAGAACATAAAGTTTGAAAGGAGAGAATTTATTGATATAGGACCACTGTTCTGTGATAAGGGTGTAATACTCTGTCAAAGGCTGTAAGAGAAGGAGCAAATATACTACTTTTAAGTTTAAAGAAACTGACAATCCACACCAAGTGAAGTAGAAAGTACCATGGGTGGTGGCGGAAGAAGGGATCAAAAGACCCAGAGAAGTGGGAATCCTATAGTGGATGTACATAAGGCTCAAACCCACCACCTGAATGTGTTCTGTGGGAGGACCTGGATGAAACTCTGTTTACCAAAATAAGGAATGAATTGGTGAGAGGGACAGGAGAATCATTGAAATGCTCAGTGTCTGTCCACTGTAAATCAGGGCTCATGGTAGGAGATGCTATTATAAAAATAGTTTCCTTGAAATAATAGGGATGATAAGATACAGAAATACTAGAGGCCAAGTGGTGGCATATTATCATCAGCAGCAAGGTATGTGCAATTCTCATAATGAGTGACAAGGCTGGAAGTGCAGCCAAGGAGACCTTACCTGCAGAGAGCTATGGAGATGGTTAACAGAACCTGGATCACTAAGGGCAAGAGAGATGGGTAGTTGACAAGGGAATTGCTAAATCTGTAAAAACAAAGGAATTCAGGGACGGATGATCATAATGCTGAAAACAACTCCCCCAATAATAAGTCATGATCACTTGTTCAGTTTCTGTACCTGAGCCAGTTTACAGACCCAAAATTCCTTAGGGAGGACCCTACCACACCATAAAGAGTACATGGTTCTCTTTGCCTTTTCCCAAGGGGACTTTTGACTCATTTACTTGGGTAGCTATTCACTGGGGAAGGGGAATACCCAGATATTTTTAGGGTTGTTGACCTAAACCCAAAGCCTTGTTTATGACCCACTTAGCATGAAGGTATCTAGGGCCAGGAAATAAATAAAGTTCTGGCTCAGATATAAGCTCAGAATGGGTCCACTGGGTCCATGGACTAACTCACTTTTGGAGTCTCAGAATATATACTTGGAACAGACATTTCTTGGTATTTGGTAGAACTCCCACATTTTTTCCTTGGTCTGTGGGATTAGCCCCATCATAGCAGGGAAGCCAAGTAGAAGCCTCTGAAACTGCCTTTCATCCTAGAAAATAAAGCAAATGAAAAAATATATGCTAGGGTGAGTGGCAAGAATTAGTGCCACCATTAAAGACCTAAAGGACAAGGGATGGTGGTCCCATTGGTACCCTTATTTAATTCAGCATTCTGGCTTTTACAAATACCAGACTGATTCTGGAGGAGGATGACACTGGACTAGTGAAAACTGCTAGAGTAAGAATATATATGGACTCACTGATGGTGGCAAAATGCTTCCATGTTTGGTTAAGGTCCTGGAAAGAGAAAGATTGGAAAGGTAGACTCAAGAAGTTTTGGGGAAGAGGCATTTATACGGACATATGAGTATGGTCACAGAGTGCGAAAACCTTTATATCACATGTTGATGTTCACCAGAGAGAATCACTACGGAAGATGTACCAAATGACCAAATAGATAGAATAATGAGCGAGTGGACACCAGCCAGCCTCCGTCGTTGGCTGCCCGAGTGCTGGCACAATGTACACATGAACAGAATAGCCACGATGGCAGGGATGGGGACTATGTGTGAGCCCAGCAGCGTGAAATCTCATTCACCAAGGCTGCCAGAGCTACTGCTGCTGCCGCGTGTGAAATCTGCAAGCAAAAGAGACCAATGCTAAGCCCTCAACACAGCACCAATTCTTGGGGAGATCAACAAGCCACTTGTCAGCAGGTTGATTACAATGGATCCTTTCGACCCTAGAAGGGCAACAATACATCTTGATTAGAATAAATAATGTTCCAGATTTGGATATGCCTTTTTTCAGTCCACAGGGCCTGTATCAGTTTTCTAAGCTGCATTACAACTTACCACAAATTTAGTGGCTTAAAATAACACATTTATTATCACATTTATAACACATTTATTATCTCACAGTTTCTGTAGGTCAGAAGTCTAGGCATGAGTTAGCTGGGCTTTCTGCTGCAATGTGTCACCAGGTTGCACTACAAATGTTGACCAGGGTCCTGATCTCATCAGTGACTTGACTGGGGAAAGATTATTTACAATCAGTGCCACTCTCTGAAGGCCTACGAGGTATTTACTATTCTGACACAGGATTTCACACCACACTGCATCAGATTGTGCTTGTGTGCAGTGGACACATAGCCATGGGGTTCACTGGTTCTATCAAAAACTATACCACTTAGGATCTGCTGGTCCATAAAGCAATGAAACAGCTTTTTGAAGATATGTCTAAGGCATCAACTTGGAGATGATACCTTGAGAGAAAAGATCTCCATCCTGCATGATGCAGTATATAACCCAATCAATGACAATTTTATGATACTAGGTACCCAAAATGTAGAATACATAGGCCTGGAAACCAAGGGTAGATGCAGGAGTGGACTTTTTAAAACATCAGTCCCAGTGACCCATGGGACTTTGTCCCCACAACTCTGCAAGTCTTGAGGTGCTGGTTTACAAAAGGGAACACTTTCACCAGGGTATATAGTAAGAGTCCCATTAAACTTTAAGCTATGACTGCCACCTGGTCACCTCATACCCCCTGTGCCAGGAGAACAACAGGCAAGAAAAGAATCACTATTCTGGCAGGGCTAATTGACTCTGATCATTAGGAGGAGGTAGGGCTGCTATTACACAATGGGGACAGGAAAAATACATTTAGCACTCCGTTTGTACTCTCCTCTCCAGTGGTGATGGTAATCAAAGATGGGGACCTGCCAGACGAAACAAGAACACAAACTTGAAAAGATATCTCCACCCTCATGTTCATAGCAGCATTTTTTACAAAAGCCAAGACATGGAAATAACCTAAGTGTCATTGACAGATAAATGGATAAAGGAGTTGTGGTATATACACACAAGGGAATAGTATTCAGCCATAAAAATGAGAAAATCCTGCCATCTGTGGCAACAGGAAACTTGAGGGTGTTATGCTAAGTAAAATAAGTCAGGCAGAGAAAGACAAAGATGTATGATATCACTTATATGTAGAATCTTAAAAAAAAACTCATAGAAAAACAGATCAGCTTTGTAGTTACCGGAAGTGGGTGATGAGGGATGGAAGAACTGGAGGAAGGTGGTTGAAAAATACAAACTTTACTAGGAGTGTAATGCACATGATGACTGTAGTTAACACTGCTGTATGGTATACAGGAAAGTTGTTAAGAGAACAAATCCTAAGAGTTCTCATCACAAGGAGAAAAATTTTTATTTCTTAAAAAAAATTTTTTTAAAGTATTGTATCTACATGAGATGCTGGATGTTAACTAAAGTTATCGTGGAAATCATTTTATAATATACGTAAGTCAAACTTTTATGCTGTAAAGCTGAAACTCATACAATCATGTATATTCATTACATCTCAATAAAACTGAAAAAATTACATCCACATTCATACGCTAATAAATATTTTCACAAATGACAATGATGAGAAGGAATGGATTTATAGAAAGAATTGTAACTCTACTTGGAATTTTTCCTGTCCCCCCACCAAATAAAAGATGCGGATTTGATCTAGGTCACTCTCTCTGCCATCCCCACTCGTCCGCCAGCACCAATAGGGATAATAATTGTGGGTGAGGGAAGTCTAGAATGGGTAACAGAGGAGGGAGATTATGAGTATTAATTGTAGCCATGAGACTCGCTGAGACAGTAGGCTCTAGTTTTTCTTGCTAAGCTTCCTCTTGTTAGTTTCTTCAGGAAAAAAAGGTTACTGAGAATCCTGGAGGAGCTGCTTCCAGATGTGGTGAACTTATTATCTGAAGCAAGTGAATGTGAGTGGTTACAGAAGTTGACCGTAGTTGACTGTAGTGGATACTGGGGGTTGCTGCTCAGATTCCCCCTCCAGGACAAAGACCGTCATTCCCCAGCTGCCAGGAGTGTTGCCACCTGATGACTCTCAGCTGAGTTCAATCTAGGGTTTGTGTTTGGCCAAAGGCAACCACTTTGCCTGGGGTAATAGCTCCCACCAATGACTGGTCAACGTAGGAGGTCCAATGGTCTGGCCCTTTTGACTCAATTGGGGACATCTATGAAGGCCCATCCCAGATTCACAGCACTAGTGGGACTGCTGGGGCCTCTGTTGCAATCTAATCGCACTTCAAATCTCCCTCTGCTTCCTTCACTTCCCTTACAGGTCTTTCACTGGAAAGCAATTCCCAAATAAACCAACTGCATGCAAATCTCTGTCTCAGATCTGCTTTTGGGGTGTGTGACCTCCAAAAACATGGGACTCCTAGAGTGAAGATTCCTGATAGAATGAACTGGATTGTTTACTAAAACAAAACTGCCCACCCATTGGTCTCTCTTCACTGATTTGACTGGCCACTGTTCTGGCAGGATACATCCTGGGCCTAAACTCCTCTATGGGAATATAGTCATAAGTTACTGAAGATATTTTAGAACCATTTTAAAACTCAGAATATTATTAAATGTTTTTCTTTCATTTTGTTTTAGTGAGACAACATAGGTTAATGCTAAGAAATGTTGCATTCTCTCTGCCTATTAAGTGTAAGTAAAGGAAGCTGTTTTGATCGATATGTTTTCTACAAACATGTATATTATGTATATGCTGTACATTAAATTTACCACCTTCATAAAAGGCAACTGCACCACATCTTGTATATCTAGCTGTCCTCAAAGATAAAAATATATTGAACTACAAGTTGTTAAATGCAACACAAGAGTGCCATCCTGTGTAACACTCAGCTAGGCAAAGGCAGAGAGAACTAACCTGATTTGACACCGCTGGCCCTGCTTCACCATCTTGCTCTTGGCAGAATTCCCACTGAAGTTCATACAGGCTTTGCTAGAGCAAGGACCATACGATGGAGTTCACGGATTTTCTCCAGTGGAAATGTAAGTCAGACTTTATTCCTTGGGCTCTGTTTACATTTGAGTATATTTTCATATGAAAATCTAGATGTAGGCAGAGCCTGGAAGAAACCAAGTGGATAAAAAGCATCAGAAGGACATCATTCTCTGCTGGGAACCAATTGGGTTGCATTTGCACGTTTTTGACATGGTTCTCAGTATCATATAGAGTGTACCAAACTCCTTTTATATACAGAAAATTATCACTCAGATTCAGTCAACCTAGAAATGACTTTACTCAGAGAATTGGCTCTGTAACATTCCGGTTTCTTAGCAAAGAACAAACAAAATGAAGTGATTTACTCCTAATATTTCTAAAAATATTTGAATGATCCCTATGGTTGGGACCAAAATATCCTTGGGTAACTATTAAAAGTAAGTGTTCATCATTCTTACATCTTAGAGCAAGGCCAGCTTTTTATTTGAATAGAAAGTTATTTACAGGATATTCCATCCTTTTTTTTAAAGATTTTATTTCCAACTATAAAAACTGTATATGTCCAAGCTGTAGATAATTAGGAAAATACAATGCAGCTACCAAGTGCATTGTATGATCTTTGACTTATGTTGAAGAATGCTTGTGTTATATATATTATATATATATTTATATATATACATACATGAATATATTTTTGGCTGTGCTGCGTGCTTGCAGGATCTCAGTTCCCCAACCAGGGAGTAAATGCAGGGCATGGCAGTGAAAGCCTGGAATCCTAACCACTAGGCCTCCAGGGAACACCCCAACTTGTGTTATAATATTAACGGAAAAAAAAAGAGGACAGAAACTTGTATGTATTATACATATACTATGTACTGTAATTTACCTGACCATTTCCCTTCTGTGAAATCTGTGTGTGCTTTCTAATTATTTACTAATAAAATACTAATCTCATGAACACTTGTGCATAACAAGTGCATAACATTTCCTCATATTTTGGATTATGTTTGAAGATTGTAGTAAACAACTGGGTTAAAGGTGTGGGCACTTTAGTGTTTTAGCATTTTGACAAGTGCTGCTTCATACATCGTTCCTAGCTGTGTATGAGGGTATTCATTTCGTTTTATATGGTGGAAGAGAAAGTTTGAAGGATAAAATACATATGAACCTTGCTTTATTGTTTGTTATTGATCCAAATGTTTTCTGAAATAAATAGCAAACATACTCAGGAGAATACATCCCAAAACTTTACCTTTTTTAATCTTTCTTTTTAAAATTGAGATATCATTGACAGATATCTTACACAGATATATAACACTGTGTAAGTTTAACGTGTACAGTATGTTGATTGGATACATTTATATATTGCAATGTGAGTAGCACCGTAGTTTTAGCTAGAACCTCTATCATGTCACACACATACTTATCATTTCTTTTTTGTATTATGCTGTGCATTATATCTCCAGGACTTATTTATCTACCTGTTGCAATTTGTATACTTAAACAAGCAGCATCTCCTCAATTCCCCCACTCCCTTAGCCCCTGGTAACCACCATTCCACTCTCAGTTTTTATGTTCGGCTTTTCTAGATTTCACATATGATATTATACTCTATTTGTCTTTCTCTGTCTGACACATCTCACTTAGCATTAAGTCCTCAAAGCCCATCCATCTTATTGCATATAGCAGGATTTCCTTCTTTCTTACGGCTGAGTAATATTCCTTTGTGTATATATACCACATCTATTCATTGGTTAATGGACGTTTCAATATCTTGGCTATTGTGAATAATGCTGCAATAAATGTGGGAGTACAGATATCACTTCAATATCCTGTTTTCATTTCCTTTTTTACCTTTCTTTTATCAGCAGAAGTATATCTTAGTTTTATACTTTATACCACATATATTTTATACCAGTTTGAGAAGACAATGCTTTGCACTGCAAACTGTGAAATATCATCGCTTAAAAAGAATAAAATGGATTTAAAAAATAGGCTCTCAAAAAACACAATTTGGTTACAAAATTCTTAGTGATGTCTACCAACTACTTCTCCTTCCTCTAATCAATCAAAAAGTACTTTATTTCAATGAAGTTAATGTAAAGGAGTAGGAGAAAGAAGACAATAGGTGACAATAGAAAAGTGTGCTTTTGAGGTGGTTTTTCAATACAGTGGGAAGAAATGAAGGGAGGCAGAAGAACGGAAAAATAAACTTTCTTCTGTTGTGAGCAAGAAGATATAATTTGCTGTATCTCTTTGGTTTGCGTTACACAAACGTTAATTCCTTTCCCCTTTCATTACCCTTGCAAAATATCCTGCTAATTTCTAGATCTGAAGACTTTGTCTTTTATGGAGTCTATACCAAGGGACCAGAACAGCCTTGCAAATAAGAACACATATTTTTACATCTACAGAAAGGTATTTACAAGGTCTTCCTTAGTTATAAACTCCATTTGAACTACCAACCCCCAAACAATTCAAATGGTTTACTCTACCTTGGGTGTGTTTTCCACAGATTGCTGTGTTTAATGTGTATCTGATTCACATTTCATATTGATTTGATAACTCTAACATTTAAATGATAAAATATTGGAATGCAGTGAATATAGGACTTTCAAATTCTACAGGTATGATCCTGGTGCAGCATACACTGTCTCATATGGCATAGATACTCTGCAACCATTTTTAATAAGGAATTAAATTGGCAAGGTTCTATGTAAACTGAACAATAGGCCAACTTTTTTGGGCAGCCACATACACTCACAGACTTCTAATCATAACCAGCTTTCAGGTTTTGTTCAGCAAATATATATGTATTTATTATTAATATTATTATCTAAATTAGAACATTTCTGGGAGTGAAGGGAGGATGCCGTGGAATAACTACCACAGAAAACGGGCACGAGCCATGATTATCCAGAGCAAATGTGGGACACATTTTCACCCTATTTGTAGGGTATAAGGGGAATTTTCGCCATGGCTGGCTACATAGTTTGTAGGGCCAACTGCAAAATGAAAGCACGAGCCCCTTTGTTAGAAAGGTATTAAGAATTTCAAATGGTGATTGTAGAGCATTAAACCAAGCAGGGAGTCTTTCTGAATGTGGGGTTCTGTGTGATGCACAAGACACACACCCGCGAAGCTGGCTCTGATTATCACCACTGTTAAAATACGTGGGTTCCAGAACTTTTCTCTCCACACCAAGTAAAGGTCAACACATATTTTTGTCTCATTTTTAAGTTTTTCAAAATTTTAAACAAATTTATTATCATTTTGCTAATTTGAAGTCCATGGTGTATAAATTAAAATCGAGTGTTCTGGAGTTCTTTGTCAACAATCTTATCATTTTGGACACAAGCCTTAGAGTGGAGGGCTAAAAAAGAATGAAATTCCAGGAATTTCACATTTAAGGAACTGAAGAAATTTTCATTTTTTTGCTCAGAACTAGCTAGTGTTAGCATTGTTGATGTGATGTTTTCTTCTAATCATTTAGGAGAGTCCCCTATTTATAGGCGAAGGGTGTCAGTTTAGGAAATATAAGCATTTGATCTAAATACTTACTAGTAAAAAATACAGTAAAGAATGTTACACAAACATCTGTAAAGTGCATAGGAAGCACAATTAATGCAGAGAGAAAGAGATAGGGGAAAGGAATGAAATAAACCTAGTGTTTATCAAGAGGTAGCCATACCCTTGGCTTTTTTATTTTTTTGCGGTACCCGGGCCTCTCACTGTTGTGGCCTCTCCCGTTGCGGAGCAACAGGCTCCAGACGCGCAGGCCCAGCGGCCATGGCTCACGGGCCCAGCCGCTCCGCGGCATGTGGGATACTCCTGGACCGGGGCATGAACCCGCATGCCCTGCATCGGCAGGCGGACTCTCAACCACTGCGCCACCAGGGAAGCCCCCCCTGGCATTTTGATGAAGTAGCTGAGTGACAAGTGGCCATCAGGTACTCCTGCTTAACTGTGAAGAGCTTGGCTGGCCACAGAAATTAGGAGAAATCACCTAGGGGCTGAAACCCTGTTTATGAGAGCGGCTCCAAATGTGGCCCATGAACTACAGAAGGATTCCTGAAAGGAACCTATAAAACTAGCTTTAAAAAAAACAAACATACATGAAGGCCAAAGAGCATCACTGAGGGAAAACAAAATTACGGCACCCATTATGGATTCTTACTAATGAACGTGGGTCATACCTCTTAGATTAATATTGATTTTCTCACTAGATGATTTTTTTACAGTGCTACGTGATGAAAAAAGGGGCTTTATTCAGAGGTATATAGATTACGACTCTCCGCAGTAGGATAGCCATGATACTGGAAAGCCTCATTACCATTCAAGACTTCAATTTTTCACCCGTTGGTCAAAGTCTGGAATTCTCCAGTAAAACTAGTTTCCTTAGAATCGTGTTCTAAAGAAGCTGAGTTTCAGGCACTGCCAAATTAATATACTCCTTGAGGAAAGGGAATGTCTTTTTCTTGTTTACCCTTTCTATGAGTCTGATTAAAATCTAATTTTTTCGTTCCAGAGTAGAGGTATAGTGGATTTTCTTTCTCTTTCTCAATCTCTCTCTCTCTTTCTCTAGATGGGTAGACACAGAGGCACAGGGTATAGAGAGGACTTAAGTATCTTCCAAAAAGAAAAAAAGGGATCATGAGCGAAGGAGGATGACCATTTCTCTATCACTACAGGCAGATTTTGGAGAAGGGGAAGAGGGCTGTCATCCCACAGGCCCTCAGAAAGATGGATCGTATTTTGTCTGTCCAAAGGAAGGAGAACACACCCTTCAGCAGGTCAAAACAAATTAACAGCAGTCACACAGGTTGGGTGTGAGTTCTGTTTCCACGGAGCCTCCTTCTATGGAGTGGCCACGTGGGCAAAGGTCTACAGCCTTATTCCAACAGTCCACTGGAGTATATCGAAGTTTAGCCAGGGTTTAAGAGCAGGGCAAAAAATAAACATTCAAACTTTTAAAAGTATACTGCTAATAACCAGACACACACTTATAGTTCAAATATAATTTTGGTACCTATGTTTAAACTGCTATGTTTAATTAAGTTGCACCAACCACCTTTGTATCTATGGCCTATAGACTTCAACAACTTTATGGAATGGTCTGATACCAAAAAGAAACTGTGGAAACAAAGTGATATCTGCTTAGATGGCCCTAGGTTTCCAGGGCCATCTGGGGATTGAATTTGAGACCTGACTAGTGCAAGTTCTATATGCTGTATCATTCAGACTCGATCAGAAGAGCTCCCTGGAGCAGGTGGGATTGCACAGACAAAAGCAAGGAGAGAAATCTATGTATGACTGTGACCAGATGCAGACAAAGCCTGTGTAGATTTCTAAGCTGCTGAGGTTGGAAACGGCGCCACAAATTTTGTTTAACCTCTATAAAATACTTTGCACAGTTTTAAATTGCTTTAATCTCAATAATAAAGATCTGTTTGTAAAACATACTCTTGCAAAATCTCTTTCTTTCTGGTATGCTTTTTTAAGGTAGGATTCAACCAATAATTCGTAGGAATTTCCAAGCAGGTTCAGATAAAATATCCGGTGCCTTGCAAAGTCATAGGCTACCAGTTCTCTCATCTGGGAATATAATCAGAAAGAATCACTTTGCTCAAAAATAGTCTAATGCTTAAAATTTTTTTGTGACTCCTAAAGCATTCAAGTGTTCTCCTTAAAAGTATCTGGAGAGCTTGAATAAATGGGGGTAGAGCATTTTGAGGAACATCCTGGGAGAATGGGTGGAGAACTGGATTTGCGATCCAACCTAACTATGTGATTTGGGCAAATCACTTGCCCCTGGGAGCCTCAGGTTTTTTTCAACTATAACATGCAGGTAATAATATCCCTTCTGCCTACTTCACAAGTTATTGTAAAGACTAAATTAAATTATACAGGTGAGAAAACTTTAAAAAGTGATGTACATGTATAAGTATTTTTATATGTTTGTCAATAAGGAGGAAATAGTTCACAATCAAAGGATAAATTTAAACCTTGTACTGTAATTATTATGACTGCCTATTCCAACCCTTTTGAATAGTGAGATATATTAACTTCAGTTATGGTACTCTTTACAAAAATGAAATAAAAACTAAAGGGATGTTAGGTATTTTTTTTTTTTTTTTTTTTTTGCGGTACGCGGGCCTCTCACTGCTGTGGCCTCTCCCGCCTTGGAGCACAGGCTCCGGACGCGCAGGCTCGGCGGCCATGGCTCACGGGCCCAGCCGCTCCGCGGCACGTGGGATCCTCCCGAACCGGGGCACGAACCCATGTCCCCTGCATCGGCAGGCGGACCCTCAACCACTGCGCCACCAGGGAAGCCCAGGTATTTTTTTAAAGAGGAATTTTCCCTGATAAACCTCAAGGACCTTGTGTTATTATTCATTTCTTTTTCATCAGTGCCTGGCATATTATGGCTACTCAGTAAATCTTTAATGAACAAATGCCAGGAGTTTGAGCATCACTTAGAAACACACTCAGTTTATAGAGTTAAAACTAAAGCCCCAATAGAATTTTAAATTGAAATTATTTTTACATATTGAAATATTGATACCAGTGAGTAGAGTGACCTGCTTAAAGAACAAGGAAGTTGTTTTTTTTTTTGACAGAAGTTCCCATATAAGAAGTTTTATTTATCATAAATATTCAAGGAAGCTTTATTCTTCCAGCTAGAAACTTATATTTGTCAGCAAAAAGGCATTGCTCTGTGGATGTCTACTAGAGTCCATTCAACACAGTAGGTATTTTTTGCCTATTTTGTCAGAAGCATTTGGACTTGTAGAAAAATACATTATCCTATCTCTAAAAAGTAAACACACATTCCGAGTGTGTTGGGGCGAGCCACTAAGTGCCCATTTAAAACAAACCTTCCCATTTGATTTTCAGAGCAAAAATGGAAACTGTCTGTTTTGATTTAAATCTGTCTTAGAGCAGTTTCCATGAGTTAACACAGCTGAATTGCAAACCTAGGACCAAAAAAACAAACGAATACCCAAGTGGCTTTGAACAACTGAACCACTGCATGGTTTCCAGTGGGTGCATCCTTCTCCCCAAGCCTGCATTATAATTAAGAGGTTACAACGGAAAGAACCTGGGACAATGGCATGGGGAGCGAATGCTAAAATAATGAGAGGAAAAACCCGGGACAATCTGTTTAATAACCTCATAGCCATTGTTCACATCAGAGTGACAAACAGTATAACATGGCAGAGCTCTTGTGTCCTCTGGCTGTCCAGCACAGCCTCCACACTTCTTTACTGTGCCAGAACGACTTAGCTTCTTTTTACAGCCCTCACACACATTAAGTCGACAAGGGATGGAAAAAGCCTGCCATTGCAGCATGGGAAAAACAGGAGAGTGATGAGGAACTGGGTCAGACTGATTAAGGCATAAAGATAAATCTTGACTAGACATATAAGGAGTAAGACATAAATGACACAAACCCCAGATATTTTAGTTTTTAGTCGTGTGTGTAAGCAATAATCAATGTCCTTTTTTGTTTTGTTTTGTTTTGTTTTTCCTCTGAGTTTCACACTGTGATATTAAAAAACAAAATCTCTTAACTGGACTCAAAGGTTCATTACAATAGCCAGGGCATTTGAATTAATAGAAACAAAATAAAATAAAGAGTGTTAGAAAAGGTAATTTGACAGATTGTAGGATACACTTTTTGTTGGGTGTGAAAGTTATATTGAGGAATGTTGGAGAGTCCAAAGGGCAAAGTGCTTGGCACTTTCTTATAGAGACATACGTAGTTTCAACTAGGCCATTCGTTCATTGTAAGGCTCAAAAAGACCAGGGCTGACTGATCTACATGCCTTTAGTGTACACGGAGAGTGCATAAATGCATACATTTGGCCAGGCATGAAATAAAAGGGAATGGCAGGGATTTTGCTTTTATCCATGATAAACTAGTCCTCCTACAGAACAAATATAAAAGGTAAATTAAAAAAAAAAATAACACACAAACAAAACCAGAGAACAACCGTTTGAAGGCATTAGAGCGACCAAAGAATCCAGAAAACAGGGCAATGTCTTCAGATGAGCCAGACCTCACCTGCTCTTATTCTATTCCTTAAGGTTAGTGTTAGAGTTATAGTTATGTTTACAGTTAGAGAGTCTGCTAATTCCAAGCACGGTGCATAGAGGCTGAACTGAAAGCATTAGTTTTAAACTTGCAGAGGTTTCAGTGGGCTGGGAAGACAAAAGTTAGAGTTTAAGGTTACCAGGATAGCCAGGACTTAAGGGGCCAAGATGCTGGAGAAAAGGGAACTGCAAAGAAATAAACCCAACAAACTACATGGAATTTCCTCTGACACATGTGTAACACTGAATTGTACTTGAATGAAGCCAAATGAAAAACAAACAAACAAAAAAACCCAGGAAACTAAGTAAAGAACGATTGCTAAGAGCCAAAGAGCCAAGCAAAGATCTGGCAGCCTCAGGATTCTGGAGAGACATAATCTGGAGTTCTGGGCCAGCTATGAAGGAGGGGCTATGAAACTCCAAGAGCTTCTCTTGAGACCTCCTGAAGGTCTATGCCCTAGGAGTAAGAGCAAACAGAAACATACAGCCTTGAGTGGGTCAAAGTTATCGTCACATATATCTGCCAGATGAAAATTAAATTTTTCATAGAAGATAAACTCATCCAGATGCTTTACAACTTTTCCTACATAACGTTTGGCAGTCAATCAAAATCAGCAGGTATCCTAGAAAATAGAGCCAATTGAACAAAAATAAAAACATACAATAGAACCAGAGCAATAGAATATCAAGAAATTGTAATTATGAGATTGGCATTAAAGTAACTATGATTAAAATGTTCAAGAAAATAAATGAAAAGATGGATAATTTACCAGAAAACAGGACTTTTAAAAAAAGAATCAACAGAAAATTCTAGAATTAAAAAATATAATAACTGAAATTAGAAACTCAATTGGTGGGTTTAACAGCGAATCAGAGGGAGGAAAAGCAAAAATCAAACAGTAGAAAATACCCAGGTTGAAGCATGAAATGCAACAAGGATAAAATAATAGAAAAAAATGAGACATTTGAGATAGTGAAGAAAGCCCTAATGTGTATGTAACTGGAGTCTCAAAATGAGATAAGATAAAATATACAGAAAGATATTTGAAGATATATTGGCTCAAATCTTCCAGTAATGCTAGATCTATTTAGCTGTACATTCAAGAAGTTCTACAAATTGCAAACTTTTTTAAAAGTGATACCTAGGTATATGATAGTAAAAATGCTGAGAACTAGAGACAAAAATATAGTTTTAAAAGTGGGCCCCTCTCCACAAAGACTTATAACCTTCAAAAGAGCAGCAGCTGACCATAAGGAAAGGTGATATAGTCAAAGTACTAAAAGAAAATAACTACCAGCCTCAAATTCTGTATCAGGAGAAGATATTCTTCAAAAATTAAGGCAAAATAAAGATATATTCAGGCTAACAAGAATGGAAAGAGTTCATCATCAGAAGGTCCATACTTAAAAGACATGCTAAAGGAAACTTTCTGGGAAGAGGGAAAAGGATAATAGATGAATGGAAATGCAAGAAGAAATGAAGAGCGCCAGAAAAGATAAACAAGTAACTCTATGTTTATTGACTTTTGAAAGCAATAATAATGATGTCTTTAAAATAGTCTTTAAAATTTAGGTAGAATTAGAATATACAACTACAATAGAATAAAAGGTCAGGGGATGAATAGTGTTAATTTAGAATAATAAAAATACTCAAATAATCCAAAACCTAGTAAGAAAGGAAGAAAAGAAGGATGAGATAAACAGAAAACAAATAGGTTGATGATTTAAATCCAAATATATCCGTAATTACTTTAAAAAGAAATGGAATATATACTTTTTTTAAACTATTTTTTAAATTAAATTAATTAATTTTTTTGACTGCGCAGCTTGCGGTATCCTAGTTCCGTGACCAGGTATCGAACCCAGGCCCCCAGCAGTGGAAGTGTGGCGTACTAATTACTGGACTGCTAGGGAATTCCCAGGACTATATACATTCATTTAGGCTACATAAGCTTAAAAAAACTATAATTGCCAGACTGGATTAAGCAAACAAATAAAAAATAACTATAGCTTACTACCAAAGGCATATCTGAAACATAACATAAAAGTTAAGTGAAAGTGTGAAAAGAGATTTACCATATTAATACCAACCAAAACAAAGTTGGTGTAGTTCTACTAATATCAAAGTGGACACAGTTAAATTTGTGTTATTAATTTCTAGATTTATTGCACTCTGGTCTGAAGATACAGTGTATATGATTTCAATCCTTTGAAATTTCTTGATACTTGCTTTATGATCCAGTATATGTTTAATAGGTGTATGTGTATGTTTGATAATCTTGTTGTTCAATTCTTCTTTTTCTTTACAGAGAAATCTGTTAAAATCTCCAGCTGTAATTATGGATCTTCTATTTCTCCTTTTGGTTCTAGCACATTTTGCTTTATATATTTTGAAGCTATATTCTTAGTTGCATATAAACTTAGGGATATTCTAGTTGAATTGATCATTTTACAGTTAGAAAGTGTTCCTCTTTTCTAGTAAATATGTATGCCTTCCACAGAGAAAAGTATAAATTTATTACTGAGAGAAATAAAAAACTATATAAATAGAGATATATATCATGCTTATAGGTTGGAAAATTAGTAATGAAAAGATATCAATCCTCTCCAATGTGTGTGTGTATTTTAAAAAATGCAACCTCAATAAAAATCCTAGCAGGTGTGTGTGTGTGTGTGTGTGTGTGTGTGTGTTTGAAAATGAAAAGGCTGATGCTAAAATTTGTATAGAAATGCAAAGGGCCAAGGTCAACAAATAAAATTTGAAAAAGAATATAAAAATTGTTGGACTTACCTACACATATGGTCACTTGATTTGTGACTAAGGTATTACTGTAATGCAGTAGAGAAAGAGAGTCTTTTTAATTAACAATCATAGATCAATTGGATATACATATCTAAAAAAATGACAATTCCCTTATTTCCTACCAAACACAGAAAATCAATTCCAGACAGATCGCTTGTGGATGTAATTGTGAAAGGTTAAAAAATAAAGCCTGTAGAGGATAACACAGAACAGAGGTCAGGAAAATATGGTCTAGAGGACAAATTCATCCTGCCACATATTTTTGTAAATAAACTTTTATTGGAATACAGTCATACCCATTCATTTATGTATTGCCTCTGACTGTTTTTGTGCTACAATAACAGAGATGAATGGTTATGACACAAAGTGTAGCGCTTACAAAGCAAAAATATTTACTATTTGGTTCTTTACAGAAAAAGTGCCAGTTCTTGACATAGAAGAATATTGTCATGTCCTTTTAAGAGGTAATGATTTCTTAATTGAATGCAAAAAGTACAAATCATAAATAAAAAGATTGTTAACTTATACTTCATTATTATTAAGAATTTCTATTAATTATAAGACATTATTAACACAGAATGGGAGAAGGTTTTTGTACTATGTTTCTAACTGTGGTACATTGTATTATTTATTTACTGTTATTTTATCCCTGCTCTCCTCTGCCTCCTCAGTCCTCCCCTCCTTCCCTCTGCCTCCTTAATCCTCCTCTACTTAATCCTCCCTTCCATAATCTTTAGGGAGAGTGTACTTCCCTGACCCAGTGAGTTTGGGCTTGATTTTGTGACTTGTTTTGGCCAATGGTATGTAAATGGACTTGACGTTTATCCTGACTGAATAGATGCTTTTAGAGGCATTGCTAGTTTCTGCTTGCCCCATCTCTTGCTCTGACTTTCAACCATAAGAACAGGATATATCAGATAGTGGATCCATCTATAACTTATGTTCTAGAATGAGAAGACATGTGAGGCCAAGCCCAGCCAAGAAAAGCTGAGTTCTACTTAGTCTAGTAGAGTCCAGAAGAGTTGCAACAGATCTGCAACCAACATGTGAAGTCAGCATAAAATATATATTTGTTATTCTAAGCCAATGAGATCTGAGATTGTTTATTGACATAACCTCATGAAAGCTAACACATAGACAAAGGATACATATCTAGAAAAAAAATTCTGTGAATCAATGAGAAAAAGAAAAACAACCCAATTAGAAATGTGTATGGAGGATATCCAAAGCAACCAATAAGCATGTAACAAGTTGCTCAAAATGCAACTTAAATGCAAATTAAAACTAAAAAAATACATCACTACACGGCCACCAGAATGGATAAAATGAAAGAAAAAAGCCTTTACAATATTAAGTGTTGACAAGGATGTGGGACAACTCTAACGTATGATGGTGATTGTAGACTAAATTGGAATAATCCTTTCAAAAACAACTTGGTAGCATCTACACGAATATATGCATAATTCTATTACCCAGCAATTCTACTTCTGGAAATATACCCAATCGAAATAAATATAAATGTGTAACCAAAGACATTAATAAGAATTATTAAAAGCATTATTTGTAATATCTCCAAATTGGAAACAATGAAAATATTCATCAAGAGCAGACTGGATATATAAATTGTGATATATTTCTTCAAAAATACTATAAAGCATTGAAAAAGAAGCAACCACTGTCAAGCATATCAACATAGATGGATCTCACAGGTGTAATTTTGAGCAAGAGAAGCCAGATGCAAAAGAATATATACTGCATTTTATGTTCTATAAATTACAACAATAGGCAAATTGATCTGGGGGAAAGAAAGATTACTGGTTACCTTTAGGTGCAGTAAGCACTGAGAGGGAGCATAAAAATATTCAGGGTGCTTGTAATATTCTACATCTTGATCTAGATGATGATTACACGGACAGGTTTACCTTGTAAAAATTCTTTGAGCTGTAGAGTTAAGATGTGTGCACTCTAATACACGTTATACTTTGAAAAAATATCTACAAAAAAGGAATAGTGGGGTCTATTAATTGGGAGTGTTTGGGAGGTGAGTGTGCACACTAGTGCTCACACTTACACATAGCTTGAAGGAATTCAAATGAAACAAAACAAACAAACATATTTCGAGGGATAAAGTCAGTTTACATGTCTTCTGCTTAAGGAATTTTATTTCATTCTGTACCAACTAAAAATTTAAGATGATTTTTTTCTTCACATAAAAATTATACTAGGCATAAAACTAAGATAATATATAAATAATTTATAATGCCTTCTATTTTACTTTTAAATCTTACAGTCTAAGAAAAATATTCAATAGTAATAGGTCCCTGGTGATACTAACAATTGAGTGTGAACAACTGTTCTAGAAATGTATTTCTTTTAAATGTGGAGTTAGAATATAAGATCCACAGGGGCAGGTATTTCATTATGTTTGTACACTGCTCTATACCACATTTCTAGAAATTTGTCTCGTTTGTGGTAATACTCAATAAATATTTATTGAATTAACATAAAATTAGATACTTTGTTCAACATAAATAATTTAAATACTGTAGTTCCACTGTGTCTGTACATCCCTATGGTCAAGTTTCCAGTTCAGGATAGCAACATAAGAGGATCCTGAATTCACCTCCTTCCAAGAACACACTGAATCTCCAGCTACATACAGAACAACTTCATCTGAAAAAAACTAAAACCTGGCACGAGGCAAAGGAGAGAAAGCCAACATCAAAGCAAGTAGGAGAGGCTGGGACAGAATCTCACCACAAACCCCACCCCCTGGGCACGGTGACCCATAGTCAGTATGGAATTCAAAACCCGGAGCTTCTCCCTGATTAGTGAAGGGTTTGAATCCCACAAAGGGCACTCCCAACTTTTGAGACCTTCACCTGAGAGATGAACCCCAAAACATCTAGCTTTGAAAACCTCATGTTTTCAAAGAGGTTTGAAACCTAGAAGGCTATAAGGATCTAAGAAATAGCTCTTAAAGGGCTCATGCACATTTGGACTAGTTTATCTGTATCTGTGAGTCTGTTTTTTTTTGTGTTATATTACCTTGTTTGTTGTATTTTTTAGATTCCACATATAAGTGATATCATACAGTATTTGTCCTTCTGTCTGACTTATTTCATTTAGCATAATACCCTCTAAGTCCATGCATGTTGCTGCAAATGGCAAAATTTCATTCTTTTTTATTGCTGAGCAGTATTCCATAGTATATATACACCATATCTTCTTTATCCATTCATCTGTTGATGGACACTTAGGTTGCTTCCATATCTCGGCAACTGTACATAATGCTGCTATTGGGGTGCATGCATCTTTTCAAATTAGTGCTTTTGTCCTTTTCTGCATATATACCTAGGAGTGGAATTGCTGGGACAGATGGTAGTTCTATTTTTAGTTTTTTGAGAAACCTCCATAGTGTTTTCCACAGTGGCTGCACCAATTTACAACCCCACCAACAATGTACAAGGGTTCCTTTTTCTCCACATCCTTGCGAACACTTCTTATTTTTGTTCTTTTTGATGATAGTCATTCTTACAAGTGTGAGGTGATAACTCATTGTGGTTTTGATTTGCATTTCCCTGAAGATTAGCAAGTTGAGCATCTTTTCATGTGCCTGTTGGCCATCTACGTGTCCTCTTTGGAGAAATGTCTATTCAGGTCTTCTGCCCATTTTTTAATTGGATTGTTTGCTTTTGGATGTTGAGTTGTATATTAATCCATTGTTGGTCAAATCATTTGCAAATATTTTCTCCCATCCAGTATGGTGTCTTTTCATTTTGTCAATGGTTTCCTTTGCTGTGAAAAGCTTTTATGTTTAATTAGTTCCCATTTGTTTATTTTTGCTTTTACTTCCTTTGCTTTAGGAGAATGATCCAAAAAATATTGAGATGATTTATGTCAAAGAGTGTTCTGCCTATGTTTTCTTCTAGGAGTTTTATAGTACCCAGTCTTACATTTAGGTCTTTAATCCATTTTGAATTTGTTTTTGTGTATGGTGTTAGAGAATGTTCTAATTTCATTCTTTTAAATGTAGCTGTCCAGTTTTCCCATCTTTTGAAGTCTTCATTAAAAGAAAAGGTTGACTTAAAGATGGGCCTTGAATAACTAGTAGAATCTGGACAGTCATAGAAAAGGATCAAGAATACTTATTTTATTAAACAATGTCATACAGCTCATGGGAAAAGTACAAAATAGTAGAGACTACCAGATTAGCTTGCTGGTATCAGAAGGCATATGTGAGGATTAGAGGAGATCTGGAACAGGCAAAATGGTGCCAACTATGAGTGCTCTAGCACAGGGCCTTTCTAGCAGAGTGTGCCTATGAATCATCTTGTTAAAAGCTAGACTGTGATTCAGGAGGCTTGATTTGGGCCTGAGATACTACATTTCTGATAAGCTCCCAAGTGACACTAATGCTACTCGTCTGTAGATGCACTCAGAATAGCAAAGGTCTAGAATACATAACAAGAAGATTTCAAATTTGATATGATGGAAAATAGTTTTGTAGGACTGGAGAGGGAAGAATACAGGTAGATTATGCTACTAATGAAAACAATAACAATAATAACCTTTTATTGAATTTTTACATAAATTATCTCCAATTCTTATTTTGGTCAGTTACAGAAGCAACCACCAAGGAGCCAAGAATATCCCTGTAAAAAACAGGGGTGGGGCTTCCCTGGTGGTGCAGTGGTTGAGAGTCCGCCTGCCGATGCAGGGGGCAAGGGTTCGTGCCCTGGTCCGGGAAGATCCCACATGCCATGCAGCGGCTGGGCCCATGAGCCATGGCCGCTGAGCCTGTGCGTCCGGAGCCTGTGCTCCACAACGGGAAAGGCCACAACAGTGAGAGGCCTGTGTACCGCAAAAATAAACAAACAAACAAACAAACAAAAAATAGGGATGAAGAGGGAGATAAGAACTTTATTAAGACAAAAAAAGTCAGAGAGGACCAAGAAAATAATGAAGACACAATGAACAGTGGCATGCTCCAGGGTTTGCTTTGGAATCCCATAGCAATATTAACGTTCCAGGACTTCCCTGGTGGTCCAGGGGTTAAGAATCTGCCTTCCAATGCAGGGGATGTGGGTTCGATCTCTGGTCGGGGAACTAGTACCCCACATGCTGTGGGGCAACTAAGCCCTGCACTACAACTAGAGAGCCCACGTGCTGCAAATACAGAGCCCATATGCTCTGGAGCTCGTGTGCCACAACTAGAGAGAAGCCCATGCACTGCAATGAAAGATACTGCATGCTGCAACTAAGACCTGACACAGCCAAAAATAAATAAATATTTAAAAAAATATTAACGTGTCGAGGACATGGGGTTCCCTTGAAGGCCTGCAATTGCTTTGAAGCAATCAAATGGACCTCTACCCGAGCTTGCAACATCTTCTTTTATATTCATAAAAATCCAGGTCATAAGTTGGCTTCATAAAGAAAAGTGCTGAAGCTATGCTCTTTTCTTTTGGTTGTTCGCTTGTGTTATTCACCCTCCCACCATCCCCAGTAAGTTTGCTACTGGTTTGTAATTTTCCAGTGTAACAGTCTGAGTGCGCATTAGGGACTGGAGGTTTTAAATAGTATCACAAGATTTATGTTAGTCACCTGTTAATTGAGCACTGGAATACCAGGCCTTTGCCTTACAAAGAAGAATACTTTGGGGTTTGTAGATAGTATAAGAAATGTGTAGACATTTGAATACAAAATTAAGGAGAACCTCTCCTAAGTTCACTTGTGATGATGAGTAACTTGGAAGCATCTTATAAGGTTTAAGAGGGTGGAGCTGGCCACCCTACTCTTTTATGAAGTGAAGGGAAATGCTGGTAGTAGGGCCATCCTGGGACAGATGAATGACCTGCCCTGTCAACACTATTCAGAGGTCAGTGTCCTTGGGGAAGAGGATCTAAGGCCACATGCGCGTAGGATATGCTCCCTGCATGTGCTTAACTTTCTATTGCCAATATATGAATTTTCAGTATGTGTTTATTCAGCTGCTCAAGTCACAAGTATATTTTTGCCCGAAAATAGAAACTCTAGGCAGAAAAACTCCTCTTTCAAAATGAAGGGGAAAAAAAGATATTCAGATCCCATTAGTTTGCTTTATGAAAACAAAATTTTAAAGTTAGCTAAAGCATACATGTTCTGCTCATCTTAAAAAATGGTCAGGATCAGATGCATATAACTTTCAGATAAAGAGGTGTGCAGGGCAATGAGAACTGTATTTATCTTTTCATTTGTGCTTAAATAATTAGAGATAATTTTTACTCACTTTTATCACAAAATAATACATTATCACTATAGAAACTGTAAAATACCAATAAGTAGAAGAGAATGTAGTAGCCCATATTTCCACAGCTTAGTTAACATTTTGTTGTGTGTTTCTCCAGTCTCTTTTCTATGCATGTTTTATTTGCTATTTGACATAGTTGTCAATGTCCAGATTAATTTGAATCCTGATTTTGAAAGCTAACATTATACCAATTCTTAACAGATGAAGCCTTCTGGGGGCATTTTTTATTTTGAAGTTACCAAGGATTTCACTCTTGGAAGGTTAAGAGGATTAAAATAAAGAGATACTTCCATTAAGTGGAATGCAGAGCCCAGGAAAACAGCTTTTGCTTTAGTGGTAAGTCTTTGTAAATGCAATTTAAAACGTTTATAGCATGCATCTGTACTTCTATCAGACCTTAAAAAGGAGATTGCACTGTGAAGAGGTAACATTTTTTTTCTTGCTGAATATTTGAATTTGTGTGAGAATCCATCTTTAAAATTCCAGTTAATGAAGTAAATTCAAGGGTTTTTCTTGTAGAAAATAGACACTAGGATGATTTTTCCCCCATATTGAATTTCTCCAAGGCCTTAAGTTTTCTTTTTAATTTGAAATACAGACATTTACATAAAATAAAATGTACCCACTTTATATATACAGGCTGATAAATTTTGACAAATTTCTACACTCATGTAATCACAACCACAATCAAGATACAGAACAACTCTATCACTCCAAAAAGGACTCTTGTGTCGCTTCCCAGCCATTCTCTTCCCAGAGCCAGGCAACCTTCAATCTACTTTCTGACTACACTAGCTTTGCCTGTTCTAGAATTTTCTATAAAGGCAATAATAATAAATGTTCTATTGTGTTTCTTTTGCTCAGTGAAATATTTTTGAGATTCACTTGTGTTGTTGTATCAATTTATTCCCTTCTAAACCGAAGTATTGTTCCATTGTGTGAGTGTTTCACAGTTTATCTATTCACTAGTTGAAGGACATTTAGGCTGTTTCTGGAAACATTCATGTATAGGTTTCTGTGTGAACACAAGTTTCCATTTCTCTCGGGTAAATACCTTAGAAACAGGATTTCTGGGTCTTATGGTAAGTGTGTTTAACTTTATGAGAAACTGCCAAACTGTTCTCCAAAACGGTGGCATTATTTTGCATTTCCAGCCAAAATGTCTCCAAGTTCCAGGTGTTCTGCATCTTCATCAACATTTGGTATTGTCAGACACCTTAAAGGTGTGAAGTGGCATCTCCATGTAGTTTTAACTTGCATTTCTCCAGTGACTAATGATGTTGAGCATCTTTTCATGGGCATCTTTTATTTGACCATTTCTATATTTTCATTGGGGAAGCGTCTGTTCAAATCTTTTGTTCACATTTTAAAAATTGACTGCTTGCTAGAGTTTTTTAAAAACAGTTTCATTGAGGTATAATTGATGTAAGTAACTGCACATATTTAAGGGTACAACTGGTAAGTTTTGAAATATGTATGCACATGAAACTACCACCACAATCAAAATAGTGAACATATCCATCACTCTATTACTTCATGCTTCATTACATGCACTCCATGGCCCCCCTACTTACCCACTGGCATCCCTAAGCAACCACTCATCTGCTTTTTAAAACTAGAGAAACTACTATATTTAAAATAGATAGCCAACAAGGACCTACTGTATAGCACAGGGAACTCTGCTCAATATTCTGTAATAACCTAAATGGGAAAAGAATTTGAAAAAGAACAGATATATGTATATGTATAACTGAATCACTTTGCTGAACACCTGAAACTAACACAACATTGTAAATCAACTATAGTCCAATATAAAATAAAAATTTAAAAAACCCCATATTTCAGCCAAAAATAAATAAATACATTAATTAAATTTAAAAAGAGAAAACTAGAGAAATCTTTGCTCTGTTATTTTAGTGGCTGCTTTAGTTTATAACATACAGCTTTAACTTACCACAGTCTACCTTCAAGTGGTATTGTACTATATAGAGTAGATGAGGTTTATAACAGTGTACTTCCATTGCTTCCCTTCCTTGACTTACCACACATTTTACATGTATGACAGGTTATAAACTTCACAATACAGTGTTATTATTTTTGTTTAAAAGTCAATTGTATTTTATTTATACCTCTTTTAATTTCTTAGTGTGTTTATAATATGCATCTTTAATAACAGTCTATCTTCAAATAACATTATAGTACTTCCTGTGTAGTATAAGAAACTTACAACTGGATACACCAAATTCCTCTCTCCCATTTTATGTGCTATTTTTCCAAAAATATTAATTTTATATATGCTATATGACACAATATTGTCACTATTTACTTTAGACAGTAAATTATATTTTAGGATGACTAAAACTTAGAAAAAAAGACTTTTAACTTCATTTTAACAATTTCCAGAGATGTTCCTTTCTTTGTGTAGAACTCAGTTTGTCTGGTACCACATTCTTTTGTTTGAAGAATTTCCTTTAATATTTCTTATAATGCAAGTTTTGGGGAAATTAATTCCCTCAGCTTTTGTTTGTCTGAAAAAAAGTCTTTATTTTCAGTGTGTGTAGCATTCTTGCCTGACTTTTGTCCTTTCACTGCTTTAATGGTATTATATTATTTTTCTTCTGGCTTTTAAACAAGAAGTCTGCTGTAATTCTCATCTGTATCACTTTAAATATAGTGTGTCTTTTTTCTCTGGTTGCCCCTTCAAGATTTTCTCTTTATCTCTCATTTTCAGCAGTTTGAATATACTGTGATTAGATTTTAAAATTATTATTATTAATATGATTATTCTTGGTGTTTTCTGGGTTTTTCAGATTTTTTATTTCATGCATTTCATCATTTTGGGGAAAATTCTTGGCCACTGTGTGTTCAATACTTTCTGACTAATTCTTTCTTCTCCTATAGGATTACGGTTATACACATTTTAGACTGTTTGGTAGCTCTTGGATGGCCTTTTCTCTTCTGTCATTGATTTTATTCCTTTTTGTCTTTGTGCTTTGCTTTATTAAATTTCTGTTGTCCTATCTTCAAGTTCACTGATTCGTTCCTTAGTTGTGCTGACTGTGCTTAATGAGACTGTCAAACACATTCTTCATCCTTTTACCATGATTTTTTTTTTTTTTTGCGGTACGCGGGCCTCTCACTGCTGTGGCCTCGGACGCGCAGGCTCAGTGGCCATGGCTCACGGGCCCAGCCGCTCCACGGCATGTGGGATCTTCCCAGACCGGGGCACGAACCTGTGTCCCCTGCATCGGCAGGCGGATCCCCAACCACTGCGCCACCAGGGAAGCCCCTTTTACCATGATTTTTATTTCTAGTATTTCCATTAGACTTTTCCATTGGCTGATATTCCGCATCTCTTAATACATTTGTCTATCTTTTAACTTGAGCCATTAGCATGTTAAGGGTACTTATTTTTAACTCCTTATCTAATACATTCAATATCATGCACAACTGATTCCTTAGTTTCTTGACAAGAGATTTTTTTTTCTTCTGAATGCTGACATTATATGTAGAACAGTAAAGATCAAGGTAAATAGTATTTATGCCTAAAAATGGGCAAGCCTCTTCTGCTAGGTCATTATTGTTGGAATTTTCATCCATATACTCATTAGTTAAGCTGTGTTTGCCTTTGGTTGTTGTCGCTGTGATTATCTTCTGTGCAGAACCAACTGCAAATCCCTCTAGTATGGCCTTCAGTGTATGGTATGGACTGACTTGCTGGAGGGTTTTTATAATGTTCTTTCTCCACCTTCTGCTTTTGCCCTTCTTGTCCCTGTGCTTAAGAGGGGGTTTTGTCTCCTCTCTGATAGTGGAAAGCTGTGGTTGTTCTTCATTCAGTGCTTCCTAACTTAGAGGTGGGGGCAAGGGTAATTCTCTGTACTTTAACCCAGCCTCAGTTTTATGTATGCCACCTGTCCTTGGGTCTCAGTGATGCTACTTCTCTGCCCCATGTGGCAACTGAATTTTGCCTTGGTGGGTCTTGTATGTGAGAGGGTTTCCAGCCCCTCCTCCAGCAGCAGGAGACCACTAATGGTCTGGGCCCAAGAGAGTTTTTTTCCCTTCCCTAAGAATATAGGTAGGAATGGTTATTTTACCCTTTCTTCAGACTCGGCTGGTGTTCGTGTCCCTGGGAGTTATACGTTTTCTGCCCTTTGCCCATTATTCCATATGGGAGAAGAATCTGGTAGGGTCTTGGAATTTTTTCCATAGCAGTGGTTTCTCCCCTCCCCAGGTCTGTACTACTGAGAGAGGATTTCTCTGGTCTCCTGCCCTACCCACATGCTTTCTCTTCAGTGCCCAGTGGATGTCAGGGGGAAAAGGTAGACTCCCCTTGAGTCTGCAGTTCTCAGGGATTTTATACTCTCATGCTAGCTCACACTGAGCCCTAGAAGTTTGTTAAATATTTTAGCTGAGATCTTATTCACTTACATGGGGCTCAGCACTTCTTCCCCACATATTCTGCTAAAATTGAGCCTGTGCTCACTTTCTTTCTGTTTGGACGGGCCTGTCTTTCCTTAGATTTCAGGATGCTTGGTTGCTTTGTAGTGTTAACTCTCGAATGGATGCAAGAAAAGTGATTATTTTTAGGTTTATATAGCTTTTTAAAATTATTGTTAGGGTAGGAGTGATGCTCTTTCAAAACCTTCATTTTTAATACAATCTCATAGATATAGATGTCTTTAAAGTATTAATAAAATGTTTTGTGTTTGGGACATAAGTGATATATCTTCCTTTTTATTCAGAGATAGAGTATTTGGTATGCAAATTCCCCTGGCTCTATTCCCCAAGCTTCTCTGAAGCCCCTTTTGGGAAAAGAGGTCCATGATATTCTATAACATATATTGTATGAATAGTTTGGGATGGTGGGAATGAGGAGACTTTTACTAGCTCGTATTCAACTAGCTGTGTCAAGCTGGAAGCATATGAGAAATTACCTAAAGGGTAATTATAGGCATAGAAAAAATAAACTTTGGGCACACTAGTATTTTTTTACTGGCAAAAGTCTGAACATTGAAATTATATTTCAAAATATAATATAAATTTTGTCATTGGGAATGAAATGGCAATGTTACTTATATACACATTAACTTAACCTTAAAAACAAATAAAGATAGTTACCAATAACTCCAGTAAGGAAGGTAGATCCTAGGCAAATAGTTCAAGAAATAAAATTATTATCATAAATAACTGACTTTCAGAAAGTGGCCATGGTAGATATGCTACATGTTAACTCTTTAATAAGTGGAATTGCTTTGAACAGTTTAAATTTGTTAGTCCACTGATGGCGATATACTTGGAAAAACTATTTTCTCTAAAATATTAGCAATTTCTTCTAAGTTATATAAGAAATACTAATATTATTTTTAACTACGGTAGGCCTACAGAATATTGTATACATTATTAAACAAGATTATCTGGCAGATCATTAGTGTACTATGACCAGTGTACACTTATCCTACCTTTGGAGAAAAATAATGGGTTAATTAGCTTTGAAAGTGTCTCTAATTCTCATGTGAAGTTTTGAAGATGAAGCATTAAATGTGACATTATTTTAATCCTTTTCTGGAAGCCTTCCACTGATGTAAAATAATTCAGGACAATGCAAATCAGAGGAAATAAGAAGTACATTAACATAAATATATGTGTGGTGAAAATATTAACTTCTAGGCATCGCGAAAGAATTTTTATTTGCATCAGAACTCCTCATTTCTCCACTTTGTGGCTTTTAAACTTTGTGAGGAAGGCATAGTAAGGGAATGATTCTTTAACAGTACATTGAATCCCTTCAAGGAACAGCCATTGAACTCTCAGTATTTTATTGTTTTTTTTTTTTTTAATGTTTTTTATTTGGTAAAAGTCACATAATATAAAACATATTATTCCAACCATATTTAACTGTACGGTTCAGTGGCACTAAGTACATTCACATTGTTGTGTAACTCTCACCATCATCCATCTCCTGAATTTTTCACCTTCCTAAACTGAAACTCTGTCCCCTTTTAACTCCCCATTCCCCCCATCCCCACCCCTGGCCCCTGGTATCTACCAATGTACTTTCTGAGTCTATGAATTTGACTATTCTAGGTACCTCATATAAGTGGAATCAAACAGTATTTGTCTGCACCTACTGTATATTGGAATGCATTTGTAAGGTTAACTTAATATATGTCCTACAAACAGATTGTACCTTCTTCTTTTTCTTTCCCTGTGCTATACAGTAGGTTCTCATTAGTTATCTATTTTATGCATAGTAGTGTGTATATGTCAATCTCAATCTCCCAATTTATCCCACTCCTCTTTTCCCCCCTTGGTGTCCATACATTTGCTTCTACCTCTGTGTCCCTATTTCTGCTTCGCAAATAGGTTCATCTGTACTATTGTTATTTTTTTTTAAATGTTACTTTCTCCCTTTTTTCTTCTCTTTCTCAGTTCTTGAATATGTTAGTAAAGACTCATGTTTTTGAGTTGGTCAAGCCAAATAAGACAATAAATTGAAATTTGTTGAACTGTATTGTTGGTCTCATTAATCTTGCTCTTTTTGAGGCTGTCATTAATTATTTTTAAATATTTGAATTAATTGTATTTATCATAAATTAGATTCAAGGCCTAATTATGCATTCTCATGGAGGATGCAATTAAAAATGTGAAATGAAACAAAAACAACAGCTAGTACTTCTGCAAACTCAGCTTGCTTAATTTTTCAAAGTACTGTTAATAAAATCAACATAACTAATTTGCATTTCTGAGTTGATAAATAGACATTGGAAAAGGAAAAATTTTCTTTGTGTTCAGAACAAAGCAAAATAAGAAAGCAAAATTTCCTTTATAAATATAAAACAATTTTCATATAGGGCATTTTTGCAGAAATCAGACTCAATATCTTAGTAATGTATCTGATCTCAGAATTCTTAGTCTGGGAGTGGACTGTGATATAATTCCATAAGCAAAATATTTATAGAATGACTGAAATGAAGTTGTGCCCCTTTTATCAAATGCCAGAAGTATCCCCCAATCATTGTGATAACCAAAACCAAACAAACGAAAAAAAACATTACTTCCAATTTCCAATATACTCCTGGGAGCATTACTGCTCCATTGAGATCCACAGGTTTAAGGTCACAAGGCCAAAGAACTGGCGAGGGACAACAGCCTCACAGTTTTGAGCTTGGAAAGCAGATGTGCTAGCGGTAAGAGCAGAGCTTAGAAAGCTGATCCTAAGCCAGCAGCCAGGAAAACTGACAACCTGATTTACACCACAGAAACTCAAAAAGACTCATGAATTTGTGACCATATGTATCTCCAAAAGTAGAGGTGAAGGTAGGTTAAAATCAAGATGGTATGGAAGTCTGTTTCAAGTTGAGTCTGGAGGCACTGACTGAAAAACCCGTAAATGAATATTTCCACCTGAATGAAACATTTCCACTTCTTACCCTTGATTCTACTTGGTTTCCAGAATCCTGGCAGCCTGTATTGTACCCTCTAGTCTGGGGCTTGTAGTATTCTTCTATGGGACTCTCAATAGCTTAGAGGAACTAAAGGTAATGACCTCAGGGTTACCTGGTAAAACATCTCAGCCAGATCACCGTACAGTGAAACTCTTGTTTCCCTTTTCTAAACCCTGTTCTGGAGCTAAGATTTTCAATCAATTTATAGAGACCCATGCTTTGCTATGAGTGGGAAATAAAGGATCACCAAACATTTGAGAAAAGCTTTCAATGTAAAAGCTTGAAACTCAAACAAACTAAAAAATGCAACCTCAGGGAAAAAGAATGAGGCTGGATTAAGAAAACTTCAAAATATAACCATTAGTATCCTTACAAAGTAAAACACTTCATTCTCAAAGTAAATAAGAACTAAATAAGTAAATAAGGTTGCTATAAAAAGGAACATCAGAGACAAAAAATTTAATGAAAAGGGAGAAAAAAAGTAGAACCGAAGTAGAAAAAAATTAGAAGACGAGGAAATCTCCAAGAAAATAGACACAAAGTACAAAGAGAAAAACAATATGACTGAAAAGATAAGAAATTTAACCTCTTCAGGAGTTCCAAAAAGTGAAACAAAATGAGGAGGAGACATCCATTAAGTCATTAAAGAAAATTAATGACATTAATGACATCCATTAAGTCATTAAAGAAAATTCCCCTAAACTGAAAGCTTTCCTTGGTTTGCTTCTAGTGTTATCCAGGGGAGCCTGACAAAGACTTGCATCTTTTTGGATTCCTTAGGGCATCTTTATTTAAGGAATATTGCCAATATTTAAGGAATATTTAGGGGAAGGCAGTGAAGCTCTAAGTCCAGGAAATAGAGAATTTGACACAAACAAAATCGTCCTCTTGAAGCCTGGAGGACTCATCAGGAAGGCTTTAAGTCATTCTGAGGTGCTTAGAATTAAGCACAGCATGTAATAACATGCAGGGAACAGTTAGAAAATGGTCATTGACATGAACAGTTGCATGCTAGCCCTTGACTGGGATTGGTAGTGGTATCAATGCGCTGTTGTCTTCTGGACATTCCTCTTGGGACTGCAGCTCAAGCAGAAAGAGATTTGGATTTAAAATACGTTTTAGGCATGGTTATAGCTTTTTTCTAAATCAAAAACAGGAACTCTTATCCTTGCAGGTAATTTTCTTTCTGAATTGTAAATTTATTATATGAAAAGTTTTGCAAAGGTATACAAATTGACATTTAATTTGTTAAAAAGAATAAAATTATACTGAATTGGATATGCTCCAGAAATTCTAGGCTACCTGCAATAGCCTTAGGTTATAAATGCAAATATATTTCATTATAATTTTGTTCTACAATCAGTGCAGTGTGCATAAACAAGCTGAGTAAAGCTAGATTGTGTGATAAACAGAAGTTACAGTCAATGGCACCTGAGATCCTATAACCTATTGGAATCTATTGTTTTAGAAGGTTGAACTTTTTAGAGAGGGCTTCACTATTTGGCAACTACCTGTCAAGATTTAGGTCATAAAGTTCCGCAATACTGGATAAGGGCAGGCTACAGAGTTTCTTTCAGACACACTGAGAAAGGCGCCATTTATAATACTGAATAATAGGGAAAACAGTTTCTTTTAGGGGAAATCTGAAAACTAAATACTGTAAGACTATTACTTAGAATAGAAAACTTTTATTATTGTGATCAAATTAAAAATGGGAATAAATCGGATACTACAAAGTTGCGATATGCCAATTTAGACCACTTTGACAGGACTATGTTCTAACTTGTTTTCTGTTTTCACCTTGTCTTACTGAATGTATACATTACTATTTAGAAGTCTGGATCTTTCTCCACATTTATTTTATGTGGCAATGATTCTTTGTGTTCTTGGATGTAAACTACACTTGGAAATTGAATCTATTTGGGCGTGGGAGCCAAGCAGACCATATCTACCTTTATACATTTGAGATTGTAGCTTTTGCCATTTCAAATAATTCTCTATCTCAGAGCACTTGGAAATTTCTCATCCATATCGTGGTATCTAGGAGCTCTGGAAAGGAACCAAATGCTAGTGTTTTTCTATTGAAATCCCATTTACTCCATTCTTCCCGCTCTACTAGTAGGCATAACTATAGTTGGTCAGCCAGGCAAATGCTGTTGTGAATGCAGAATTAGATACCAGTTTTTTAGGTGAAACTGAAATAAGTATTATTTCATTGCCATCCAGGTAGATTTAATCTTTTTATCCTTCAAATTTACCCAGACCTCTCGCCTGTCATCTCCTCCAAATCTCTGTACTTGTGCTCCCCTACTTGCCCTTTCATTTTATTCTCAATTTTCTTGGCTCAAGGAGCTCCAACAATGGTGGCACCAACTGCTGAAGAGTGACACATTCAGGCTAACAGTTGGGATTTTATTCTGTTTGATACCAAATTATTTACTGGATATGGTTTGATAAATAAAATGTAGCAAAACCAGAAGAAACTACTTCTACCTTTCCTAATAAACACAACTCATTTATTTAAAATTACTTCCAAACATATGTCCTTCTTCTGGAATCTGGGTGGGATTCTCTGTGAAGAGAAGCTCATCATACAACATGATACGTTTCTGGGTTAAGTGAACACATTTTACTTGAAATGCTACTTAACATTTCTTATCTACTTCTAATTATAATGCCTTTTTCTCCTTTCTTATTTTTTCCAGCATCCTTTCCTGAACTATTTTTAAGACCTAACTATCTGCAAAGAACTAAGTAGACACAATCTTTATCCTTGAGGAACTTACAAAGGGAGTGTGCAAAACAGAGATATGTGAAAGTAACTATACCACAGTGCAAACTGCTAACATTTATGGATAATGCTACTATGAGCTGGACACGGTACTAAGATCACAGAGAATCTCATTTAACCCTCAGAATAAACAGTACAGGGTAGGTTAATATTGCTTTCATTATAACATATGAGGAAATAGGTCCAGAGACTTTGGATATTTGGTCTAGGTTAAAGAAACTAAGTTTTCTGCCTCCAAAGCATAGGGATTTTTGCACAACGACTCACAATATCCCCAAAGGCAGAAATGTAGATGGAAGATAACAGGTATCCTAAAAGTGAAGCAGGTCGTACCCCCGAAATGCAGTAATAGGCAGGTGGGGAATGTGGGATCAGGGATGGATTGATGGAGTAGGTGGCAATTAAACTGAGTTGAATGACATTAGGGTGTTGAGAGAGAGAGGGGGAGAGAGAGAGAGAGAGAGAGAGAGAGAGAGAAAGAAAATGTGTGCATGTGTGTGTGCGTGTCTGTGTGCGTGTCTCTGTGTGTGTGTGTGTGTGTATAAGGCACCAACAAACCAGGCTTTCAGCCTTGAGAAAGCTGGGCATCTTTTTGAGTATATTTGCAGCAACTTTACCTGAGTCTTAGCAGAGCTCTGAGACAGCTGCAGTCCATTGAGTTAAATGGTTTGTCAAAGATCCCACAGCTCATCAGAAACAGAGCCAGGACCAGGACTACTGTCATGTTTATACTTATACAATTTTAATTGGCTTCTATGTTGTATCACAACTCATTCAATCATAGCTCACTGTAGTCCAAAAAGTTGATCCAGAGCCTTGTGCCCAATTATTTGGAGCCACAACTGGTGACTGATTTCCTGTTCCTAAAATAAGCTCATATTGGGGAAATCACTTGACTATAATTAACCTTCTTTAAAAATGGAAGCACATAATCAATGTGTGGCTAATATTGCCAAAGAAACTATTAGTCATCAGATATTTCAATATGAAAAACAATTCAAAATGTTTTAGAAAAGTGAAAAAAAAAAAAGACTTGGGAAAGAGATCGTTTGAGGTAATAAAGAAAGCTCTGAAGAGTGGGAGCATTTACCTTGGTGAATAAAAGGTTAAGGGCTTCCCTAGTGGCGCAGTGGTTGAGAGTCCGCCTGCCGATGCAGGGGACAGGGGTTCGTGCCCGGGTCCGGGAAGATCCCACATGCCGCAGAGGGGCTGGACCCATGAGCCATGGCCGCTGAGCCTGCGCGTCCGGAGTCTGTGCTCAGCAATGGGAGACGCCACAACAGTGAGAGGCCTGCGTACGGCAAAAAAAAAAAAATTAAAAAAATAAAAATAACGAATGATTTAAGTGTAATTTGCAAGCTTATCAATAATAAAAGCTTGAGTGAGAGCTATATCCTTCATTGGAAGATAAGGGTAACTCATAGTAGTTCACAGATAATAATTCATTAAAAACTTTCATTATTGTATATTACCAGCATACACAAGTCAAATAATGTGACAAATCCACATGCTCCCATCACCCAGAGTCAATTACTGTCAACCTCGTTGCCAATATTATTCCACTTATCCTCCCTCTTACATTTTTTTACTAGAATCTTTTAAAATAAATCTTAGACATAATGTTATTTCACTCTAAATATTTTACTATATTGTTAACATGAGAGTATTTTTTAAGGTGCCCACAATACCATTATCACATCTAGCAAGTTAATAACTTTTTATTATCTAATACCTAGTGCATACTCAAATTTCTTCAATTGTTTAAAATAATTTTTTGGGGGGGGCTTCCCTGGTGGTGCAGTGGTTGAGAGTCCGCCTACCGATGCAGGGGACATGGGTTCGTGCCCTGGTCCGGGAAGATCCCACATGCTGCGGAGCGGCTGGGCCCGTGAGCCATGGCCGCTGAGCCTGTGAGTCCGGAGCCTGTGCTCCACAACGGGAGAGGCCACAACAGTGAGAGGCCCGCGTACCGCAAAATTAAAAAAAAAAAAAAATGTTTTTAACAGTTGGTTTGCTCAGAAAGAGATCCAAACAAGACCCAGGCAAATAACTTTATTTGGCTGATGTGGCTCTTAAATCTCTTTTAATCTGTAACACACCTTCCTCCCCCCCACCCCCGCCTTTTAAAAAAAGATTTATTTATTTATTTATTTTATTTCTGGCTGTGTCGAGTCTTAGTTGCGGCACGCGGGATCTTCGTTAAGGCACTCGGGATCTTTCGTCGTGGTGCGCGGGCTTCTCGCTAGTTGTGGCGTGCGGGTTTTTTCTCTTCTCTAGTTGTGGGGCACAGGCTCCAGGGCACGTGGGCTCTGTAGTTTGCATCACATGGACTCTAGTTGAGGTGCGCTAGCTCAGTAGTTGTGGCGCGTGGGCTTAGTTGCCCCGTGGCATGTGGGATCTTAGTTACCTGACCAGGGATTCAACCTGCGTCCCCTGCATTGTAAGGTGGATTCCTTACCACTGGACCACCAGGGAAGTCCCTTCCTCCCTTTTTAATGGTATTTATTTGGAAGAAATAAGGTCATTTTTCCTGTGAAATAGTCCATATTATGGATCTGACTGATTATTTCCTCATCATATCAAATAATCTGTTTCTTTTTCTTCTACTTTCCATAAATGGTAGTAATATTTGATTATATTTGATTATATTCAGGATGACTCATTTTAAAATTTCTTAGAAATGCTTCAAAAACAACTGTAATTATGTTACAGAATTATTTAGTGTCTCAGATAAGTGAATCCACAATTTTTACATACAATAAAAATAAGGTATATTTTACATATAATAAAAGTACAGATCTCAAGTTTTCTATGGGATGTCTTGACAATTATATATCCATTTCCCCACCACCCAAAACAAGATACAGCACATTTTCATCACCCTAGAAAGTTCCTTTATGTTCCTAGCCAATCAATCCTCCCTTCCAGAAGCAACCACTTTCTGATTTCATTCACCACAGATTAGTTTTACGTTCTTGGATTTTATATAAAAGCCTTCTTTTTCTGAATGAAACATTTTTGAGATTCACCCATATTGTTGCATGAATCACTAGTTCTTAGCTTTTTATTGCTGAGGAGCAGTCTGTGGCTATGCCTCAATTTGTTTATAAATTCTGTTGAGGAATATATGGATTTTGTCCAGTTTTTGGCTACCATGAATATAGCTTCTCTAAATATTCTTTTTTTCAGCTTTATTGAAGTATAATTAACAAATAAAATTGTAATATATTTAAAGTCTACTGTATAGCTCAGGGAACTCTACTCAGTGCTCTGTGGTAACCTAAATGGGAAGGAAATCCAAAAAAAGAGGGGATATTTGTATATGTATAGCTGATTCACTTTGCTGTACAGTAAAAACTAACACAACATTGTAAAGCAACTATACTCCAATAAAAAGTAATTAAAAAATAAAGTGTATAATGATTTGATATATATTGTGAAAGATTCCTACCACTGACTTAATTAACAGACCCATCACCTCACATATTTATTTATTTAATTTTTTTTTTTTTTTTATGAGAACACTTAAGTTCTACCCTCTTAGCAAACTTCAATTATACAGTACACAATTCTTTTTGTGGGTATATACACACATATTCATCCCTCTTGATCTTCTCCTATGTTTTTTTCTTGGAAGCTTTATAGTTCTAGCTTTTATGTTTAGGTCTATAATCCATTTAAAATTTATTTTTGGGTATGGAGTGAAGTAGGGGTCAAGAGTCTTATTTTCTTCTAGACAATTGTACAGTCTTTCCGGTATCGTTTGTTAAAAAGACTTCACTTTGTTGAAAATCAGCTGCTTTGTTTACATGTAGATCTATTTACCTCTCCTTATTCCAATAATTAACTGTCCTGATTAGTTTAGCTATAGAGTAAGTCTTGAATTCAGAAGGTGAAACTTCTTCACCTTCGTCGTTGTCTTTTCAAGGTTGTTTGGCTATAGTTTGCATTTCCTTATAGATTTTTGAACCACTGTGTCAATTTCTTCAAAAAATGTTGCTGATACTTCGTTACTTGTGTGGGATCTAGAGATCAATTTAGGGAGAATGAGTGTTTAATGATATAAACTCTTCCAGTTAAGAACACGGCGCCTCTCTCCACTTGTTTACATCTTCTTTAAGTTTCTCAGCAATGTTTTATAGTTTTCAAGACAAATACATTACACATCGTCTGGTCCATTTATTCCTAAGTATTTGATTTTTTTGGATGCTTTTATTAATGCTATTAAAAATTTCACTTTTTGGTTAGTATAGGGAAATAAAACTGATTTTTATATCTCAAAATTTTATCTTATAAATATGTTCAACTTACTCATTAGTTCTAGTGGTTTTTTTTTTTTTCCTCTTTGGATTTCTTAGGGTTTTCTTTGTGTACAATCATATCATCTGGGAAAAAAACTATTTTCATTTTACTACATTTCTAATTTTATGCCTTTTGTTTATTTTTCTTGCCTTGATTAGAGTTAATGACTAGAACTTCCAATGAGTGCAATGTTAAAATGGAAAGGGTGATAACAGACACTTTTCTACCTTTTAGGGAGAAAGTGATAAATATTTGCCATTAAGTTTGATGTTAACTGTACATTTTTAATAGATGCACTTTATTAGATTGAGAAAAGACTCTTATTTCTAGTTCACTTAGAATTTTATCATGAATAAGCATTAAATTTTGTCAAATGCTTTTTTTGTGCATTTATTATCATATGATTTCCCTTTTTATTATATTAATGTGATGAATTATATTGATCGATTTTTGATTGTTAAACCAATTTTGCATTTCCTGGTATATATGCCATTGATTATGGAATATATCATCCATTTTACATATTGTTGGGTTGGATTTATTAATATTTTGTTGAGAATTTTATATATATTCATGAATGATTTTTATCTGTAATTTTATTTCCTTTGAAAAATGTTTTGGTAATATCTTTGTCTATTTGTATTTAGCATTATTATGGCTTCATAAAATGAGTTAAGAAATGTTTCTTTCCTTGTCATCTATTTTATTAAAGAAATTATGTAAGCTTGGTATTATTTCTTCTAAAATGTTAAGTAGAATTCACCAGTTAAACTATCTGGACCTCAAGTTTTTTTTTTTTTGTTTGTTTTTTTGGGGGGCACATGTGTAAAATTTTAATTCAAAATTATTTCTCCTGTTATATACAAGGCTATTCAGTTTTTCTATTTCTTTCTGAGTTAGTTTTGGTAAATTGCATTTCTTAAGGGCATTCCATTTCATCTGTGTTGTTGAATTTATTGCCATACAATTGTTTAAAATATTCCCTTATTTTCATTTCCTGGCTATAGGCCCTGTTAGGCTATCACCTCTTTCATTCTGGACACTAGCAATTTGTGCTTTTTCTGTCTTCTTTTCTTGGCCAATCTTGCTAGGATTTTGTAAAATATATTAATCTTTTAAAAAAAAATAACAAGTTGTTTAGTTGCTGTGATTTTTGTTTTATATTTCATTGTTTTCTGCGTTTATCTCTATTTTCTTCCTTCTATTTTTTTAGATTAATTTGCTCTGCTTTTTCTAACTTCTTAATATAAAATCTGAGGTCACTTATTTTAAACATTTCTTCTTTAATCAGGAGTTCACATTAGTAAATGTCTCTCAAGCACTGCTTTAGCTGCATCTCACAAACGTTTATATATTGTATTTTCATCATTACTAAGTTTGAAATATTTTAAAAATTTTCTTAGTGGTTTATTCTTTGTCTCATGGGTTACTTAGATGTATGCAGCTTATTTTCCAAATAATTTGAAGTTTTCTACATATTTCTAATTTAATACTATTGTGGTCAGAGAAATACTCTCTATGATTTCATTCTCTTGATAGTTTTTTATACTTCTGTATGACCCAGCATATGATCTCTCTTGGTTATCTCATGTGCATTTCAAAAGAATTTGTATTCTGAAGTTGTTGGGTGAAATGTTCTATAAAAATTAATTTGTTCAATGTGGTTGATAGTGTTGTTCAGAGTTTGTATATCCTCACTTTTTATTGTAGTTGTTCTATTGGTCTATCAATTATTGATAGAGGGGTGTTAAAATCTCCAATTATCATTATAGATTTGTCTATTTCTCCCTTTAGTTCTATAAGTTTTTGGTTCATATTTTGAAGCCCTATCAATAAGTGCATATATATTTAGAATTCTTAGCTTTTTGTGAATTGGCCCTTTTATCATTTGAAAATGTCCCTTTATCTCTTCTTGTCAATGTCTATTTTGTCTGATAGTCACAGCAGGTTTTTCCACTCTTATTTCAATCTAAATCTGTGTTTTTACTTATCTATTCACTGTGCTTAAAGTATATATTTTAAAGACATTTTATAGTTGGGTCTTGCTTTTAAATCCAGTCTGAAAATCTGTCTTTTCATGGAGTACATTTGTATCTAATGCAATTATGTACATGGTTGGGTTTAATTCTATCATCTTGGTATTTATTTTCTGTTTAAACCATCCAGTCTTCCTGTTTCTCTTTTTCTGTCTTCTTTTGGATTGGTCAAATATTTTATAAAATAAAATTCGATTTTATCTCCTTTTTTATTGCTTTTTAGTGCATGCTCTAGAAAGTACAATATTCATCTTTAACTTATCACAGTTGAATTTTAAATATTACCTTGCAAACAATGTAAGAAACTTACAACAGCATAATTCTATTTAACTTCCCTCTTGTTTTTCTGCTTTTGTTATATCTTTACTTTTTTATATCTTATTACTTTAAATACATTGTTATTATTTTTTCTTTACATTGCCAATAGTCTTAAAGTTAAATATATATACATATACATATGTATGTTCACACATATGTAAAAAAGTCTTTTATATTTAGCCACATAGTTGCCCTTTCCGGTGGTCTTTTATTTTTTTCCTTGTAGATTCAGGCTTCTATCTTGTATTATTTTCTTTCATACTAAAAAATTTCCATTAACATTTCATGTAGATCAGGTTTATTGAGATAAATTCTCTTGACTTTGTCTATTTGAAATGTCTATTTTGCTTTTATTTCTGAGGGATATATTTGCTATACACAGCATTCTATTATTGCTTTCAGTACTTAAAGAATGTTATTCCATTGCCTACTGGCCTCCTTTTTTTTTTTTTTTTTTGAGAAGTCAGCCATCATTCCTATATTCTTTTTCTTGCACGTGATGTGCCTTTTTTTTTCCTGGCTGTTCTTAAGATTTTCTCTTTATCTTTTGTTTCTAGTAGTTTGATGTTATACCCAGAGTATGTGGATTTATATATTTTATTAATTTTGGAAAATTCTCAGCCATTATCTCTACAAAATAAATGTCTGCCCCATTCTCTCTTTCTCTGTTCTCTTTCTGGAACTCCAGTTATACATATATTAGATAATTTGATGTCATTCAACAGGTCTTGGCTTCCCCATTCAGTTTAAATATTTTTTTCTCTTTGTATTTCTGTTTGGATGATTTCTATTGTGGTTTTCCAGTTCACCAATCTTTTCTTCTGTTGTGTCCACTATGCCCTTATGCTCAGTAAGTGAATTTCACACTCCTTATATTATTATAGTGTTTCTACTTAGCTCTTTTGTATAGTTTTTTTTTGTTGTTGTTGTTGTTGTTGTTTTGTGGTACACGGGCCTCTCACTGTTGTGGCCTCTCCCGTTGCGGAGCAACAGGCTCCGGACGCGCAGGCTCAGCGGCCATGGCTCACGGGCCCAGCCGCTCCGCGGCATGTGGGATCTTCCCAGACCGGGGCGCGAACCTGTGTCCCCTGCATCGGCAGGCGGACTCTCAACCACTGTGCCACCAGGGAAGCCCTTTTGTATAGTTTTATATATTTGAAATTTTCAACCTCTTTTTGCATCAAGTTTCACTAGATTCTGTAAGGCATTTATCAGAGTTAAAGTTCTCTTTAGCTAAATAAAATATCTGGGTCATCTGTCAGCCTGTATCTGTCTTTTCCTTATTGGTCCCATTTTTCTACTTCCTCACATGTTTTGTAATTTTTATTGTATGGCAGTCATCTTGTATGAAGAATCTGCCAGCAAAGGCCTTCCCCTTCCTCTGTCAGACTGCCAGAACGTGTGCTGAGTCAGTCTCATCTGTCACTGCGCTGAGCATAGGCTTTGTGGTAGATTTAGTTAGATTCGGTTTGCCACTGCCTTCAAATACTTTGAGGATCAGCACCTTCTTTTCAGCGGGGCCTGACATATGAGTACCAATGATTCTCCAGCAATACTTCAATGCTTTAAAACTCAATTCCCAACTTTCTGAGTTACTGGAAGTTGATTTTGCTCTCCAGACCTGCCCTGGCTTTCTGTATCTCAGGACAGCTCTGTTTATCCTGCTTTCTTAACCCCTTGGTACACCTCAGGGGATCTCTTCAGTTTTCCCATTCTACTCCCGGCCTTCAGTGGGTTACGGCCTTGAAGTCAGTGAAAAACCCAGTGAAAATCCCGTGCAACTCTCCAACTGCCCCCCAGCCTGCAGCTGTTGGTGTCCTCTGCCTTGTGCTTTGGTGAAGGTCTTTGTCTGTCAGAGGGGTCCTGTTCTCTCTTCTTGCTCCCAGCCTTTAGGATGTCGTCCAGATGCACTTAGTGATGGTTTCGTAGAAGAGAGTTTGTGGGTGGGTGCACATTCTCTCTGGGACTGGGGCTCCCTGGGTCTGTAATCTGTCATACTAACCCACAGTAGCTACTTATAGCTTGTTAAAAGTTGAGCTGGTTTCTCTTTACCTTCACATGGAAGATTAGTCTCTCCTACCACTACTATTTTTCTTCTATCAATAGAAGCAGGCATATGATTCTCTCTTAGGAAAGACTTGTCCATTTTATTTAATTAATTTATTTATTTGACTGCACCTTGTGGCTTGTGGGATCTTAGCTCCCCAACCAGGGATTGAACGTGGCGGCCCCCGGCAGTGGAAGCATGGAGTCCTAACCACTGGATCACTAGGGAATTCCCCAAGACTTGTCCATTTTAAAATTTAATTCCCTCAAGGCTTTTTTTTTTTTTTAAATCATTAGCTCTCTGATACTCTGAAAAACTCTTCTTTGGTACTTTTGTCTGTTTTGTTTTGATTATATTTAAGGTGGGGATGATGGTTGTATTAGTGTCTTATTGTTACTATAAAAATTGCCACAAACTTAGTGTCTTGAACTAAATTTATTATTTTACAGTTCTGAAGGTCAGAAGTCTGAAATGAGTTTTACAGAGAGAAAATTAAGGTCTCAGTAAGGCTGCATGCCTTCTGGAGGCTCTAGGGGAAAATTTATTTCCTTGTCTTTTCCAGGTTTTAGAAGCTACCTGCTTTCCTTGGCTCCTTTATCCTTCTTCCGAAGTGATCTTCAAAGAGCATCACTCCAACTCCTGTTTCTGTTTCACAAGTCCTACTATTACTCTAATACTTTTCCATCCTTCTAGTCACAAGGACCCTTATGATTACCATGGGACCCAGCAGGATAATTCAGGATAATCTTCTCATTTCAACGTCCTTAACTTAATCACATATGAAATGTCTCTTCCCCATATATGGTAACATATTCACAGGTTTCAGAGATTAGGACATGAACATCTTTGGGGGGCCATTATTCAGCCTACCACAGTGTTCTATTGCAACTTCCTGCTTCCTAACAGAAACTGGAGATAAGGACATCATCTAAAATATATGTTTTATTTCTATCTTTCACAAAGAAAGACATGTTATAGATAAAATAAAAGAAATGTTTCATTGTGGGTTATAGATAACTGTTTCTTTTCCATAGGAAAGCCAAGAGGGAAATCTGACTCTGGAACACTAAGGCTTGACTACAAACTTGTATTGTTACTTATCTTCTTTGACCCTCTATTGGCTCAAATGGAGATTGTCATCTTTCACAGATTTGTTGTGATTATGGTGTTCAATGCCATAGGTACATTTCTGATTACTAATAACATAGTATGAACTCAATAAATAAATGTTCATTCACTTTCATTTTCTTTTTCTTTCTGTAGCATATTAAATTAGAAGAATGAGGACAGCACATTAGAATTGCAAACATACAATGGCAACAACGTCAAAGTTGAGAGTTTCCCTTTGAAATACCAGCTATTACTTGTGACCTTTACCTTGGTGGAATTGAGGTGTGTCTTACTGATAGTCAGCCATGTAAAAAGATCACAGAGTTATATGCCATATGATTGGCATCCTGTTATTTTGTCTACTCTCCTGAGGTCTCCCATAGCCCAATTCAGATTCAATATCCTTACATGGTGGAAATATGTCTAATACTACATTCTTCTGACCTTTAATTATTTCCATGGTAACTGGCCCCCAAAGAAATATGCTCAAGTAAGATCTTATATCATTGTCATCAGAGTAACTTGGCAATGGCTGACAGAGTGACATTAGAACTCCATATATAAATCTTCTCTTTGTGGGCAGTTTTTCTCCTAATGAGTACCTACTCAGTACAATTAGTCATTTCAGCACCCTATACTTTAGAACTATTCATATGTGGTTTATAAATAGCTGGCACAGAAAAGTGGTTTGGGTTTAATAATGCCCTCTATTTTAGATGACACTAAGTACCCTGTTACTGCTAGGAAAATAAATAATAATATACCTCTTATAAAATGCTAATCCCAGTCCATTATTATTAGTTCATCCTGTGGTGTAGGACTGAGACAATGTGACACGTAACTAAAAGCATGGGTGGTAATTATACTTGAAGATGTCCCATAATTAAAGTAAAACCTTTATAAAAGAGAACATTTTCTATAGTTAATTTATAACATCGCTTGCAAGATTTTGCTATGCCATTTTTACATTTCGAGTAATAAAAGATACAGGAAAATATTGCATACCTTCCATGTCTAAGCACAAATGCAGTTGCCATGTGGCTTTTGCTTCCCTTCTTTCCTAAACAAAGTCCGTGCACAGGAGTACAGCATTTTGAGCTACTATTTATCGTGAGAGGCAGGCTGCAGAACACAGATATAGCAATCTGCTTGGCTGACTCCTGCTGCACATTGGGAGTCATGGAATAGGTCTCCGCAGGTTGAGAGCTGTGCACCCACGCACAGCAGAACGCTGTGATTACAGCAGGTAGGTGGCTCGGGTAATGGAGAACTTCAGAGAGCGGGGAGTCCAAGATAATGTGATGTGTGATTTATTGGTATTGGTGGGGACACACACTATAATTGTATGCTTGGTCTAATGTCTGATTGTTGTGCCTTTTATGCCCTCTGGAGGCCAGACCCCATGTAAGTGATAACCCACTGGAGCTTTTGTTGTGAGTGCAACTGAAACATATGAAATGAATAGCAACTGATTAATTGAAGCAGACCACATTTTTGGAAAACAAATCAAAGTGATTTGCGTGAATCACAATTTGTTATATAATATATTTTGAGGGCACAAATTACCTTTTTAAAGCCTAAGACACATATATACACAGTGGAACAAACAGAAATACAATAAACTGGGCTATAACTACATAATTCTTATTGAATACTCGATGCCAAAACTGATATGAAACAAATGATTTTCCAATAAACTACTCAGGCAGAGACATATCTGTTCTAAACTTTCAATTGAATATTATTTATAATACCAATAATTCTTCCCAATTGTTAACTATGGAATGAGGGAACAATCTGTTTTACATATTAGTTTGGGGTGTTTGTGTATTCCCAAGTTGGAAACCGATTTGTAGTCATGTCCCAGAAGATGTGGTAAATAATAGTAAAGTCTGAGAGAAGTACTTGGAGGAAAAGTTTCATAGCAAAATCATTATTGCCTTGTTCTAGTTTTGAGTAAAAACTGAAGTAGTGAAAATAGTGTTGTCAGCATTAAAGGCAAATATAATCATCATTATCATTATATGTTTCTCTGAGTTTAATATCTATAATAGATTTTTAAAAGTTTCCTTTATACATTTATATACATACCTATATATGAGAAATAGTCCCAGGAAAATATATAAAATATATAAAAGAGTATTAGAAAATGGGATTGTACTATATGTATCACTTTATGATCTGCTTTTTTACATAACAAAAAGTACCCAAAATTTTTCTATTCAATAAATATATATCTGTATCATTACGGAATATCATTATTTATTTAACCAAACACATTTTTTTTACTATAATAAACAAAATACCAAAGAACATCCAAATACATAAATCTGAACACACTTGTTTGCTAATTTTATTGGGATAAGTTCCTAGAAGTGGAATTATTGAATCGAAACGTATGCAGACGTTGAAGGCTTTCGTTCACATTGTAAAATCACCTTCCAGTAAGTTTGTATCTGAGATTATTCCCCCATCTTCTTAAGTCTCATGACTCCTAACTCAAATGAAAATGTCCTTCTGTAGTAGGTTGGGCCCCTCTCTTCCTTTTTTATCCTCCCTCCTTTTTCCCTTTATTCCTGCATTCCTTTAGATAGATGAAGAGCAAAGTACCTCTTTATTTTTCTTAAGTGCACAACCTTCACTCACTTAACAGACATTTACTTAATTGAAAGATGACTTTTTTTAATAGATCGTTATTGGAGTATAATTGCTTCACAATACTGCGTTAGTTTCTGTTGCACAACAAAGTGAATCAGCCATATGCATACACATGTATCCATATCCCCTCCCTCTTGAACCTCCCTCTTATCCTCCCTCTCCCACCCCTCTAGGTCATCGCAAAGCACCTAGCCGATCTTCCTGTGCTATGCTGCTGCTTCCCACCAGCCAACTATTTTACATTCAGTAGTGTACACATGTTGATACTACACTCACTTCGTCCCAGCTTCGCCCTCCCACCCCATATCCTTACGTCCATTTTCTACGTCTACCTCTTTATTTCTGCCCTGCAACTAGGTTCATCAGTACCATTTTTCTTCTTTTTTTTAGATTCCATACATACACATTAGCATATGGTATTTGTTTTTCTGTTTCTGACTTACTTCACTCTGTATGACAGATGCTAGGTCCATGCACCTCACTACAAATAACTCAATTTCGTTTCTTTTTATGGCTGAGTAATATTCCATTGTATATATGTGCCACATCTTTATCCATTCATCTGTTGATGGACACTTAGGTTGGTTCCATGTGCTGGCTATTGTAAATTGTGCTGCAATGAACATTGTGGTACATGTCTCTTTTTGAATTATGGTTTTCTCAGGGTATATGCCCAGTAGTGGGATTGCTGGGTCGTATGGTAGTTCTATTTTTAGTTTTTTAAGGAACCTCCATACTGTTTTCCATAGTGGTTGTATCAATTTACATTCCCACCAACAGTGCAGGAGGGTTCCTTTTTCACCACACCCTTCCCAGCATTTATTGTTTCTAGATTTTTTTGATAATGGTCATTCTGACCAGCATGAGGTGATACTTCATTGTAGTTTTGATTTGCATTTCTCTATTAGTGATGTTGAACATCTTTTCACGTGCCTCTTGGCTATCTGTATGTCTTCCTTGGTGAAATGTCTGTTTAGGTCTAATGCCCATTTTTTAACTGGATTGTTTGGTTTTTTGATATTGAGCTCCATGAGCTGTTTGTATATTTTGGAGATTAATCCTTTGTCTGTTGTTTCATTTGCAAATACTTTCTCCCATTCTGAGGGTTGTCTTTTTGTCTTCTTTATGGTTTGCTTTGCTGTGTAAAAGCTTTTAAGTTTAATTAAGTCCCATTTGTTTATTTTTGTTTTTATTTCCGTTACTCTAGGAGGTAGGTTAAAAAAGATCTTGCTGTGGTTTATGTCAAAGAGAGTTTTCCCTATGTTTTCCTCTAAGAGTTTTATAGTGTCTGGTCTTACATTTAAGTCTTTACTCCATTTTGAGTTTATTTTTGTGTATGGTGTTAGGGAGTGTTCTAATTTCATTCTTTTACATGTAGCTGTCCAGTTTTCCCAGCACCAATTAATGAAGAGGTTGTCTTTTCTCCATTGTACGTTCTTGCCTCCTCTGGCCATTCTATCCAGAAATTGATCTATATTTCTGTTTTTGTGCCAGTACCATACCATCTTGATTACTGTAGCTTTGTGGTATAGTATGAAGTCAGGGAGCCTGATTCCTCCAGTTCCGTTTTTCTTTCTCAAGATTGCTTTGGCTATTCAGGGTCTTCGGTGTTTCCATACGAATTGTAAAATTTTTTGTTCTAATTCTGTGAAGAATACCATTGGTAGTTTGCTAGGGATTGCATTGAATCTGTAGATTGCTTTGGGTATTATAGTCATTTTCACAGTATTGAGTCTTCCAATCCAAGAGCATGGTATATTTCTCCATCTGTTTATGTCATCTTTGATTTCTTTCATCATTGTTTTATAGTTTTCTGAGTACAAGCCTTTCGCCCCCTTAGGCAGGTTTTATTCCTAGGTATTTTATTCTTTTTGTTGCAATGGTAAATGGAAGTGTTTCCTTAATTTCTCTTTCTTATTTTTCATCGTTGGTGTATAGGAATGTCAGAGATTTCTGTGCATTCATTTTGTATCCTGCAACCTTACCAAATTCATTGATTAGTTCTAGTAGTTTTGTGGTGGCATCTTTAGGATTTTCTATGTATAGTATCGTGTTATCTGCAAACAGTGACAGTTTTACTTCTTCTTTTCCAATTGGTATTCCTTTTATTTCCTTTTCTTCTCTGATTGCCGTGGCTAGGACTTCCAAAACTATGTTGAATAAGAGTGGTGAGAGTGGACATCCTTGTGTTGTTCCTGATCTCAGTGGAAATGTTTCAGTTTTTCACCATTATGATGCTTGCTGTGGGTTTGTCATATATGGCCTTTATTTTGTTGAGGTAGGTTCCCTCTATGCCCATTTTCTGGAGAGTTTTTATCATAAATAGGTGTTGAATTTTGTCAAAAGCTTTTTCTGCATCTATTAAGATGATCATATGGTTTTTAGTCCTTAATTTATTAATGTGGTGTATCACATTGATTGATTTGGGTATACTGAAGAATCCTTGCATCCCTGGGATAAATCCCACTTGATCATGGTGTGTGATACTCTTAATGTGCTGTTGGATTCTGTTTACTAGTATTTTGTTGAGGATTTCTGCATCTATGTTCATCAGTGATATTGGTCCATAATTTTCTTTTTTTGCGACATCTTTGTCTGGTTTTGGTACCAGGGTGATCATGGCTTCATAGAATGAGTTTGGGAATGTTTCTACCTCTGCAAGTTTTTGGAAGAGTTTCAGAAGGATCGGTGTTAGCTCTTCTCTAAATGTTTGATAGAGTTCGCCTGTGAAGCCATCTGGACTTTTGTTTATTGGAAAATTTTTAATTACAGTTTCAATTTATTACTTGTTACAGGTCTGTTTATATTTTCTAATTCTTCCTGGTTCAGTCTTGGAAAATTGTTTAATCCATTTATTAAATTCATTTAATCCACGAATTTGTCCATTTCTTCATGGTTGTCCATTTTATTGGCATATAGGTTTTTTTAGTAGTCTCTTAAAATCTTTTGTATTTCTGCAGTGTGTTTTGATTTCTCCTTTTTCATTTCTAATTTTATTGATTTGCTTTTTTTCTTGATGAGTCTGGCTAAGGATTTATCAATTTTGTTTATCTTCTCAAAGAACCAGCTTTTAGTTTTATTGATCTTTGCTATTGTTTTCTTCTTTTCTATTTTATTTATTTCTGCTCTGATCTTTATGATTTCTTTCCTTCTACTGACTTTGGGTTTTCTTTGTTCTTCTTTCCCTAGTTGTTTTAAGTGTAGGGTTAGATTGTTTATTTGAGATTTTTCTTGTTTCTTGAGGTGAGACTGTATTGCTATAAACTTCCCTCTTAGAACTGCTTTTGCTGCATCCCATAGGTTTTGGGTGATCGTGTTGTCATTGTCATTTGTTTCTATGTATATATATATTTTTTTGCGGTACGTGGGCCTCTCACCACTGTGGCCTCTCCCGCTGCGGAGCACAGGCTCCAGACGCACAGGCCCAGCGGCCATGGCTCACGGGCCCAGCTGCTCTGCAGCATGTGGGATCCTCCCGCACCAGGGCACGAACCCGCGTCCCCTGCATCGGCAGGCGGACTCCCAACCACTGCGCCGCCAGGGAAGCCTTGTTTCTATGTATTTTAAAATTTCTTCTTTGATTTCTTCAGTGATGTCTTGGTTATTCAGTAGTGCACTGTTTAGCCTCCATGTATTTGTGTTTTTTACAGTTTTTTTTCCTGTAATTGATTTCCAATCTCATAGCCTAGTGGTCAGAAAAGATGCTTGATATGATTTCAATTTTCTTAAATTTTCCGAGGCTTGATTTGTGACCCAAGCTGTGATCTATCCTGGAGAACGTTCCATGTACACTTGAGAAGAAAGTGTATTCTGCTGCTTTTGGGTGGAATGTTCTATAAATATCAGGTAGATATATCTGGTCTGTTGTGGCATTTAAAGCTTATGTTTCCTTATTTATTTTCTGTTTGGATGATCTGTCCATTGGTGTAAGTGGGGTGTTAAAGTCCCCTACTATTATTGTGTTACTGTTGATTTCTCCTTTCATGGTTGTTAGCATTTGCATTATGTATTGAGGTGCTCCTATGTTGGGTGCATAACCATTTATAATTGTTATATTTTCTTGGGTTGATCATTACATAGTGTCCCTCCTTATCTCTTGTAACAGTCTTCTTAAAGTCTATTTTATCTGATACGCGTATTGCTACTCCAGCTTTCTTTTGATTTCCATTTGCATGGAATATCTTTTTCCATCCTTTCACTTTTAGTCTGTATGTGTCCCTAGGTCTGAAGTGGGTCTCCTGTAGACAGCATATATAAGTGTCTTGTTTTTGAATGCATTGAGCCAGTCTGTGTCTTTTGGTTGGGGCATTTAATCCATTCACATTCAAGGTTATTATCGATACTTACGTTCCTATTACCATTTTCTTAATTGTTTTGGGTTTGTTTCTATGTGTCTTTTTCTTCTCTTGTGTTTCGCGGTGAGAGAAGTTTCTTTAGCATTTGTTGTAAAGCTGGTTTGGTGGTGCTGAATTCTCTTAGCTTTTGCTTGTCTGAAAAGCTTTTTATTTCTCCATGACTCTGAATGAGATCCTTGCTGGGTAATCTTGGTTGTAGGTTTTTCTCTTTCATCACTTTAAGTATATTCTGCCACTCCCTTCTGGCCTGCAGAGTTTCTGCTGAAAAATCAGCTGATAACCTTATGGGGATTTCTTTGTATGTTATTTTTTTTTGTTTTTCCCTTGCTGCTTTAACTATTTTTTCTTTATATTTAATTTTTGGTAGTTTGATTAGTATGTGTCTTTGTGTGTTTTTCCTAGGTTTTATCCTGTATGGGACTCTCTGTGCTTCCTGGACTTGGGTGACTATTTCTTTTCCCAGGTTAGGGAAGTTTTCAACTATAATCTCTTCAGATATTTTCTCAGACCCTTTCTTTTTCCCTTCTTCTTCTGGGATCCCTATAATTCTAACGTTGGTGAGTTTAGTGTTGTCCCAGAGGTCTCTGAGATTGTCTTCAATTCTTTTCATTCTTTTTTCTTTATTCTGCTCCTTGGCAGTTATTTCTACCATTTTGTCTTGCAGCTCACTTATTCGTTCTTCTGTCTCAGTTATTCCATTACTGATTCCTTCTAGTGTATTTTTCATTGCAGTTATTGTGTTGTTCATTTCTGTCTGTTCATTCTTTAGTTCTTCTAGATCTTTGTTAAACATTTCTTGTATTTTCTCAATCCGTGCCTCCATTCTATTTCTGAGATTCTGGATCATCTTTAATATCATTACTTTGAATTCTTTTTCAGGTAGATTGCCTATTTCCTCTTCATTTATTTGGTCTTGTACCTTTCTCCTTCATCTGTGACATATTTTTTTGCTGTCTCAGTTTTTTTTAATTAAAAAAAATTTTTTTTTAATGTGTGGGATTGTGTGCCTGTCTTACTGGTTGTTTGGCCTGAGGCTTCCAACACTGGAGTTTGTAGGCTATTGGGTAGAGCTGGGTCTTGATGCTGAGATGAGGAACTCCGTGAGACCATACTCCCATGAATATTCCCTGGGGTCTGAGGTTCTCTGTTAGTCCAGTGGTTTGGACTCGGAGCTCCCACTGCAGGAGCTTCAGCCTGACCCTGGGCTTGTGAACCAAGATCCCGCAAGCTGCCTGTGCTCATTTGTTGCTGGGTGCTGCTTAATTACCGGAGAGTTTCTGTTAAGGATTTTTAGCCCTCTTTGAGTCCAGACCTGTCTGAAGCAAGGTCCTGGAGTAACACCCCACCGTGTGTGGCAGACGGCAGGCAGGACATCTGAAAGATGATTTTAAATAATTTCTCATCTTTGCATTAATTCACTCTAGGAAGGAAAATCACTCACCTCTGGAATTTTAGGATTCCACACTGTCATTTCTGTGCCCGTCCTCTTGTTCCTGTTAGTGTCCATTAAAATATTTTCCTAGGGGAAATTGATGCATAGACTTTAAATGTTATTTAATTTCTTTTAAAAGGAAATGAATATACTACAAAACTCCTAAACCTAGTTATGATTGCCAAATGTCTAAGCAAGTCACACTAATCATTAGTAAGTTGAGCATAGAATGATCCATAGACTCTTTCTCCCTCTTAATTTATTAGGTCTTTTAAACTAGAGGTTCATTATCAGGAGAGCAGCACATATCTCCACAGACACTTGCTTGGCCTTCATAGAAGCTTGTGGTCTCTAATCTTTTTGTATGTATTTTACCTCTTCTTGACAAGTACATATATTTTTAAAATCCTGAATTAAGAGATTTGAAAGGAAACCAAAAAATTTGAACAAAAATAATTTTCACAAGGGCAAAGTTAGAATTGGGAGAGTTTTGGGTTAATAAAAATATTAGAAATTGCCAGAGATTTCCCCTACAAAGTGTTTACATAATATGAACTAGAAAACTTATCACATTGATAAGTTCTTACCTTTAAGAAATTTGTTTTAATATCATGATATTCCAAGATAGTCACAGCAGCACTGATGTAATCATATTGATTGGTAATATTTTTTTCTAGCCAAATGTATTTTCAACTTAATGGCACAACACATTAGGAAAACAAGTTTCATTTAATTAGGGTGGCCCAAGGCAAAATTGTGAACTAAGTGGGATTGATCCTAGCTATCTTCCTAACTCCAATTTCTCACTTGAAAAATTATTAAGCATATATAATATTCTATTCATTGCAATAAGAGTAAAAGAATAAGATAATTTCTCTAATCTTTAAAATTACTCAGTTAGCCAGGAAAAATGAGGAAAAACGGGTATGGGTGAAAGAGCCTTCCACAGGAAAGAACAACATGTGCAAAGACTGACTGCAAAAAAACACGTAACAATTTTGAGGAAGTGCGAGCTTTCAGTTGGAGTTCTTTTATGCCCTTCTCTGAATCCACTAACTCTGCACTATGGCTGTTCAGAGTCACCAGTCCATGTGGTTCCCCTTCTGCATTGGACTAGGATCAGAACCTTTCTGTCTTCTTCTCCCTCTTCACAAAAATTCTCTCTGTTGTAGCTATTTGTTGGAAAGACACTAACATCTTTGTGTGAATATTTGCCATTGACTTATAGGATACTGCACATGCTATCATTCTGGGGAAAAAACCATATCACAAAAGAGGGCAATACGTAATGCAAGAAACCTTTCATGGAAGAATTTCAGGCAATAGTGGCAATCCTTTGTTCGGAAGATGTTTTGGGATCTTTAGAATTACCCCTTATAGGCAGCCATATATTTTGGCCACAAATACATCTAATTTTGTATTTAAAAGAAATCTTTGTAATAGAAAGCTTTTCTGAAGAAAAAATGTATATCCAGTTATATGTGATACCTGTGCCACATACAAGAATTTGCTGTACTGTTACAAAATTTAGCACAACCATTGCCTTCCACTGCCTGCTTATTTTGCTAAGTACAGGTAACCACCACTGACTTGGATGATTCTCTAGACAGTACATGTCCTGAGATGCGCTTGTGACAGTTAAGATAAAAGAGTAATGCTTGGAGTGGTTCAAGGCTGAGGTTCCTGTCTTATGAAAACATTGTGAGCTGGCTGGTGTGTGTCTTTCTGGTAAAACATCTATGAGTTAAGGATGCTTCCTATTGTAGGTCATAGGATCTGGTGCCTACAGATCTCCTGGTTTTGGCTTAGGCTTGTTTTATACATTAGTGGGGATTAAACTTGTTGTTACCAGTTCCATCTGTTCCATTAGATGCTTATTAATAAAACTCCAGGGGCCCAGTATTCACCACATCATAACATACGGATGGCAGTTAATTCACCTAAAGTTTTCACATTTGATAACTTCCTCATTCGTGTTAATTGGGTACTTGGAATTTTCATCCATCATGGCATCTCAGGTTTTGACTCTTCTGAAAGAGTCCATTTGTGAGACATATATTATAAGCCAGATGTACACAAGCAAAATTAAGTGTAGGATCCAATTTCAACTGTGACTCATGTCTGCTTTGACTGAAGTGCTGGGTGTAACTTGGCCCTTCAACAGACTCTTCCTCAAAAGAGGAAAAGGAAGCTAAGAGACCTCAGACCTTTACCTCAGCTCTCCTTGCTCAGAACTCCACTGATCCATAGTGCCATGAGAAAAGATTTACGTTTAAGGAGGCTTTGAAAGGACACATGCTGCAGGGAGCAGTGTGGGGCAATTCTGAGCATTTGGAGAGTCAAGTTCTTTACTGGGACATTGAAGAGCATCATGATTTTGTTCCTTGTGTTTCTCATCTGAGCATTTGAAGAGTCAAGTTCTTTACTGGGACATTGAAGAGCATCATGATTTTGTTCCTTGTGTTTCTCATCTGTAAACCCCAACAGTCAAAATCCACGGTCTCTTGGGATCATTCCAACTCTTTAACGTGGCCAGAATCTGTTGATGAGAATTCTTGAGGTTTGAGGGAGTATTATGGTGCTTTTCTCTACCTTGCTACAAATATCTCCCCTGTTTCCATTCACCTACAGTTTAAAGAAATGCAGTGTTTAAAGAAATGGATTGTTCTTTTATTCAAAGCAACCAATTTCTCATTCTAACTTTAATCTGAAATTCATGCTCTGTTTCTCTTCTCATTGTAAAATATTTTTTTTAAAAAACAAGTAAGAACATTGGTGGTACACATTTCGCTTTTTTTTTTTTTTTTCCCTCTACTGCTCTTACCAGAAATGGTTACAGTTTAGATACAGAATATTTCAGTGAAAGAGAAACTCAGCAGAGGGCATGGGCTCAGGCCACTTTTGTCCATGACACTTGGTGAGTCATCTTTCCATAATGTGACTGCCCTATAACTACTGCAGTATCTGCTCACTGGGCTGAATCTGCAGACATCCTACTGGTTCGTGTATCTTCAAGGTCAAGTAAATAAGCAATTCCTACAGCCCCAAATTTCTCCTTATGCCAACATGCTGCCAGGATACTAAGTAGGTCACAATAGGACCCAGATAATAATTCATTTCAGGTTTCCAGGTTGCTAAGAGCCCCAGCGGTTTTCCTATGTATGGCCCACATTCTCTTCAATCTTGCTTGGCTGTTTCCCTTCTGAGGTCTTGATCTCAGATCTGCATATATTTACATGTTTTAGCCTGTAAGCTTTTTAGCTGCAAATTATATAAAATAGAGGTCAGCCCTCTGCCAATATAATTTTCCTTTTTTCCCCATTTGCTTACTCTAAAAAATAAATAAAACCATGAAGAGAAAGAATAAAAAAGTGAAGTCTTTCTATAGAGGTCTTTTAACTCTGACCATCAAGACAACTGTTGCTTTAATACTCCTTTCCACAGAGCTGTACTGTATCCCCAACTTCCAAGGTGCTTTGCTCCAAGCTGGTGTTTTCCCTACTACACATGGAGGGACAGTGGTGCTTCGCAAAGTTTAAAAGACTTATGATCTCTCCCGGTGAGGCTGGATCTTAAGACAGTATATAGACTTGGACACTCTGAACACTCAGTTAAATCAGTAATGCATGACCTGGGTTTCTGACCATTCTCAGTTCAGTTTTGCTAGTAAAGGTACAGTTAGTGATAATCAGTGGGTTGGGCTTTTCTGTCTTCAAGGTCATTGTGGTTCTTAATCCTTTAATCATATTTGTAGAATGATTTCTTTTCTTTTGAACTTGTGTTTAGTTTCATATTTTTGCCTATCCATTCTAATTCTTAATTATTACTGCTGTTTAACTTAACTTTCAATTTCAGGCTCCTTCAACATCCTTTAAACTTTCCAAGCACTTTTGGTTTTGTGTCCTTTTTAAAGTTACTATAACATATTATTCATGGATTTGGGAATGAAGAAGACATACTACAAATTTATAAATTCAGTAAAATTTCATCTCTTGCACTTAGGTGCTGCTAGTCTATCTGGCATATTTTTGTACATTAAAGGAAGCCTATCTTTCCTCAAGACATCTTCTTATCTGCCAGAACAAGAGTTCTAATCAATAAAGAAATCTATGATTACTATGAATTGTTCTCCCTGGAGCTGGCTGGCGTACAACATGTACCATCATATGCAGCAGACATGAAGAGCCTTTACCTTTACCTAACCATTGTTGCCCTAATTATACTTGTATACTTTCCTGAAGGAGTACCATCTTTATAGATTGACTATGATTGCTGAAAAGTGGAACTGAACCTGAAGTTGAATAGGAGACAGTGCTTCACCAACGACTGAAATGATTGTTAGCTGGGATAAGAAAAACATCTCCCTTTCTTAGGATTATAATGTAAACCTCCTTTATCCACTACAAAACAGCAGAATCATGAAGCCAAACTTTTCTGAAGAGATTGCCTCCAGAAAAAAAAAAAACCCCACTGTTAAATAGAGAAATCTGTAACATAACTCATGCACTGTAGTACATGATTATTGGGCACATTATAACCAGTGTATGTGCAGTATTTTAAAATACATCTGATGATTAATAAATCACCCATGTGTAATGACATATGGATATCAGGAAAATGGTTCTCTGAGTACTGCTAAAATCTGCACAGTAGAATACTGGCAGGTTTCCAAGACTTGATTCATATGGTCGTTCTAATATCTAAACAACAATGGATCAAATGTTTACCTGGATTAATGATTTAAGTTAATCATTCTATTTATTCTCAGAAGACCATAATAGGAATCAAAGGTTATGATTTAGATTTAATGCCATTCTAGTTATAGCCTATAAAATGTTCATCTTTTCACTTTTTGAACAAAGTATAACAATGGAACCCTAGTGCCTAAGCTAGAGGATAAAGTACAAACTCCTTAGCAAGGCACATAAAACTTCTCCAGCCAAGTTCACCATCTAGGCTCTTGTTGGTGTAAGTGGATAAGGGGGGGCTTGGGCTCTTTCCTGAGCTGGGGCCTTCAGAATCTGTCCCATGATCCTGGGTAAAAGAACCAAGGGGAGCTATTGTTTATGTCCTAGATGCAAGTGTGCTCAGGGATAGATGAAGAGCTTTTAGAAACTGAATCTGAAGGGAAATGTCTGCAGTGGAGATGAGGTAAAATGAGGAGGTTGGTGCTGGAGGCAGCACCCAAGGAAATTTCTGAAGAATGAAACAGTCTGTGGGGTAGAGTGTGTTTACATTTTCAAACACTTCCCTCTTTAACTCCATCTTCTACAATTCAAACACTCACTATATTCCAGCTACACCAATTATTACTTTTCCCTCTGCCTTGAAAATTCTTCCCATCACCTTCTACCTTTTGAACATATTCTTTAAGAACCAACTCGGTCTCTACTTCTATCAATTACTTCTTTATCTGAACCTCATACAGATTTGGATGGTAGCTCCCATCCTAAGACACTGTAACTATTTATGACTGAGAGCAGGACAATACCTTCTTTAATCAGTCTATGCCTGTGGATAGAACCTAAGATTCAGTAGTTTGTGGTATAAATAAATGAATAAATAAAAATTATCATTACTGAGATGTATATTCTGCCCTTATGCATAACCAATAGTCACAGTTACATTATCAAACCCCAAGTATTTATGGGCACTTTTCCGGTGCCAAAGACTCATATTTGCAGATATTTTTGGGATACTGTGGCTTATGTACGAGACGTAGACTTTATCATTGATGAATTTACAATGTAACTGGGGAAACAAGATATATAGTCATGAAATCAGTAGGAAACATGCAAGTTAGTGTGTGATATATGCTGTCTTTGGTACAGACCAGTTAGTAAATACTTCAAGTGGGGAATATATGGTTTGAAATAACTCCTTTTGGGAGTTCTGTGAACTCCCTGACTATTAAAGCCTTCTCAGAGAGTAGACAAAGGAATAAAAGATCGTAGGCATAAAAAAAAGAATTTCTTCATATCTACCCTGGAATGAGAGTTTGAGCACTTAACAAGGTGAAAGTTGAAGTCCCTTACAATCCTGAGATTTCTCATAACTATGAGGCAATAACCACATTGGGGTAGGTGGTGTGTGCTGTTCCAGGAAGGGGAAGAGCATGATAATGTCCTTTGTCTGAGAATATGCTTCTGTTATCAGGACCTGGGGCTTCTGAAGGACAAACTAGTAGACCATCCCACAGGTTTCTGATTTCCTCTTCTTTTATTTTGTTTGAGACAATACTGTTAGAAAAATTTCAAACTAAGATAAAATTTTTCAGACATAATCTTTACTTTAATTAATTAATTAATTAATTTTTTGGCTGCATTGGGTCTTCATTGCTGTGCGTGGGCTTTCTCTAGTTGTGGCAAGTGGGGGCTACTCGCCTTTGTAGTGTGCAGGCTTCTCATTGCGGTGGCTTCTCTTCTTGTGGAGCATGGGCTTCTAGGCACGTGGGCTTCAGTAGTTGCAGCATGTGGGCTCAGTAGTTGTGGCTTGTGGGCTCTAGAGCACAGGCTCAATAGTTGTGGTGCATGGGCTTAGTTGCTCCGTGGCATGTGGGATCTTCCTGGACCAGGGCTCAAACCCATGTCCCCTGTACTGGCAAGCGGATTCTTAACCACTGAGCTACCAGGGAAGTCCCGTAATCTTTTCTTAATGTCCAAAATTGTCTTGTTACTAATTTCATTCTTCCCCTTCTCAAATGGATTGTGTAAGCATTCCACTAGTTCTTATCGTTAAAGCAAAATTGCTTCAAAAATCCCACAGCCCTCAGTGTGCCATTGCTAAGCAGCACCACTAGGATGGAGCATTCGACATTATTTTGTATCTAATGCAAACACATATGATAATAAATTTGTTTCTGTAACCACCTATATATTTACTAACTTACCCAAATAGTTGACTTTTTTTCCCCTCATGGATAATTATTTTCTGACAATGCCAACCTAAACAAGAAGAAGAAAAAAAAGAATGTTATTGCAGTCATGGTGTTGGGGTTCCTATCATTTTCTTTTGACTCCTATTTCACAGAAATAAGGGCTGAGAAAGCCAGTACATGACTAAAGAGCACTTTCTAAGACAAGCGTTTTAGTTCAGCATCATATGAGACTGGCATCACTCAGATCCAGCACCATTTGCTGAAATGGTGTGTGTACTTACAGTTCTTTCTAAATGTGGTAATTAAAGGAAGAAGAGCCATTTATTTCTCTCCTTTGATTTTTAAACTTGAATTTACTTTTGTATGAGTAGAAAAAAGAGAAAATACATGAGCAGAATTTCTTTTTTTCCCCTTCTTTCCATTTGTACTCTCGTATTTAGCCCAGCCATTTACTTCATTTTCAGATTATCAGTATATATAAACCCATTAAGGAAACATGCCTGGAGCAAACAGATACCATACAGACTTATACAAAGATGCACGCAGTTTAGAGACTTCACCGGCTAATCAATTATGAACTATTTTGACAAAGAAATTTGTGGTTTTGTTAAAATACCCATATATGTATCCTTATACACTCTGACTCTTATTGCTGGATATTTCTGTAGAATGTCATATCCTTTCAAAGCTCTCTTTAGCCAGTAATTATTGCTGACAACAGTCTAGGCCCTGGCACTGTTTGCGGTCACCTCTGGCTGCTAAGAGGAGCAATCTAGACCCTAGCACACTGCAGTTAAATTAAATTATCATAGAGATGCAATACACGCTGCTACACCACTCTAGCCATGAGCCCAGAATTGAAAAAAGATTGATAGACTACAGGAATGGATCAACAAATAACTATGTGGGTGGTTCTGTAAGATACTTACTTCTACAAATATTGATGTAGATAAATGGAATGGGGCTTAAAAATTATATTTTCCCAAAAAGGAAAGTGTTGTTTGTTTATATTTCCCTGTAACTATCAGTTATCGAATGATAATGTGTTCATGTTTTCCATATATGGGCCCATGCGATATTTGGTGTAAGATTTGCCTTCATGTAAGTAACATTAAATCATCATAGGATGAGGTCACAGGTCCTGTATGCTTGAGAGTGACTACTTCTCACCCTGGAAAAATGTTGCAGAAAAGATCCATTGAAAGGTGACCAAAACATACAAGCCTTTTCCTTAATTCTGGAGTATGGACCAGCATCTATGCAAAAATAAATAAATAAATAAAAAATAAAAAAAGGAAGCAGTTGCAAAATACACTGGGATGTGTCTATAATTATAGCCACCATTTAACATAATGAATTATAAGAAGTAATTCCATGATGGCACTAATACTTTTGTGTCTATAAATAAAATATAAAAATAATTTTAGTTTGGAATGTCAAATGAAAGTGTGTTTTAATAAAACCAAATTAAAGAAGCCACTTAGTTTCTAACATTTAACTCTTCATTTGCATATTCAGCTTCTATGTAAGACTTTAAACAGCAAAGGAGAATACAAGACAATCATTTCTTTTAAGAAGACCTAGGAGATGAGACTGGCAAATGAGGCAATTAGATAAAAATATAAAATAGGAAACTTTAGCCATCTAAATCTCTGAAATACATAGACAACTATTATTTGGGATTATTATAAAGTCTTCAAGTGATATGGGCATTTTAAGACCTAGTAGAGTATGATACACATACTGCCTTCATTAGTTTTCAAGAAATTCAGATGGTAAAAGATGATAGGTAATAATAATCATAAAACAGGCAGAAAAAAGTTCCTAAGAGCTTGTATTAGATGAGTTAAATCACACCACCTTGAAACAGGTATATATCACATAGAGGCAGTGAAATAAAAGTATGTACGTAAAAAGAATAAAGTGAGACATAAATATATTGTATTATGTATTAGTCATAATAAAAGTGTTTATCTTTTCTGTTAAAAATAGAGTATAGAATCTCATATAATGCTCAGTTATAAAATGCCATGTATCCCTCTCTCATCCCTGTTTACATTGGCATGTAAATTTTTTGCTATGGAAATAAATCAAACATCAAGAGCAGATGTGTGTCAACACAGCTCTAAAGAAAGGATGCTAGTACTTACGGCTAATAAAAAGAGCCATAATTAATATTATCTCAAGAAGATATGGTGTCATCATGCCCAGCAATATCAGTTATTAACAGCTTTTGTTGTTAGAAAAGAAAATCCTTTCAAATGGAGAAACAGATTGGAATAGAGTGGATTCAATATGAAAATTCAAATTACTGGTGACCTACCCATACTTAAGATGATTGAACTAGAGAGGGCTTAGCTGTTATCCATTCCAATTTGTTCACTTTATAGTTAAGAAAAATAAAGCTCATTCACTCATTCAACAAATATTTATTGAGTACCACTGTGTGCTAGTCATGTTCTAGGTGTTGGGGATGGAGTGAAGAATGAGACACAAAAAGGCCCTACTCTATGGAGCTTGCATGGTTGATTTGGAAAGGCTTCTCTGAGGAGATGTTATTGAAACTGATGGATGAATGACAGGAAGGAGCCAGTTGGAAAAGACGGACAGAAGAGCATTCTAGGCAGAGGCATCAATTAGTGAAAGTTTGTAAGGCATGAATAAGCCACGAATGATTGATAAACAGGAAAGAAAGCTCACTGTGACTTGAGCATGGTGAAAATAGGACCATGAACGAAGATGAAGTGAGAGAGACAGGAAGGGGCTGATCACGTTAGCTTTATAAGCCAGGGTAGGACATTTTGATTATTATTATTATTATTTTTTCTGATAGGAAGCCATTGGAAGATTTTAAGCACTAGAGTGACATGATATGATTATACAGTGAAAGAATATGATGACTGCTGTGTGGAGAATGGATCAAAGAAGAAAAGAATGGAAGAGGCTGATTGGTTAGGAGGTCACCACATTTGTCCAAGGCAGAGGTGGTGCTTTGACTAGGCTGGTAATAGTGGAGATAGAATTGTTTGCTTGTGAAATAGGTTTTGGAGTAGAATCATCAAGGTTAGATGAAAAACTGGATACTGAGGGTAAACAGACTGGAGAAATCAAGAATGACTCCTAGGATTTCAGCTTGAGTTGCTGGGGAGATGGCAGTACTGCTTATTGAATTTGGTAAGGCTGAGGGAAGAGGAGGCTTGGGGGAACCCTTAGTTTTTGTGACATGTGTTTGGTATGATTATTAGATATCCATGTGGAACTGTCAGTTAAGCAGTCAAATTAAAAAGTCTGGCTTAGGGATGGTACTTAAAGCCATGTGACTGAGTGAATTCAAAGAGGAGAAAGCATGTATACATACAGAAGAGAGGAGGACCTAGGTAAAGAAGAGGAGGAAGAGACAGCAAAGGAGTCTGAAAAGGAGAGTTAGTGTCACACTGGGAAAATGATATCATGGAAGCCAGGAAACAATGTTTTAAGAAGATTGAAACTGTTACTACAACAAATGCCATTGAGATAACAGGTAACACATGATCAGAAAAAGAACCATTGGCCTTGGTAACATGAAAATCTTTGTTGGTTTGTCCAAGAGCACCCAGATAGAAAGTGCTTAAATTATTTGGGATTTTCTATTCCCATCTGCAAAAAACAGAAGTCCATGTTGCGACATTTGAGGACTTCCCCTGTATGTTAGCTGCATATTAAGGCTGTCCCCATAGCATTGGAATTTTGAATTAATAAGGTTTTATATTATCTCACCTTTGATACCTTTTATCAATTAAAGTTTTATTTACATGTTCTCATAATTCAGTGTATATTTCCTTCAAAGTAGGAAAAGAAAAAAGATGACCACATCTCCTTTAAAGATGGGAAAAATAGAGGCAAAACTAATGGTGCTAGGAGCCCTCCGTAGGTAGTTGTTATACATTAAGTAATTAATGAGACTGAAAAACGCAAATTTTTGAATCAGAGATCCAATGAACACTTTTGGACTAGGCAGAACAATTTTCTCAAAAGCACCTACTGCTGGCGCTCTCAGCAATAAGTTGGGCATTTTTCAGGCAAAGAGGAAGGACATACAGGCCTGTTGTTCCTGGAAGACTAACACTGAAGCTATAAGAAGAAAGTTTTACCTGCAATCTTCCTATCCTATGCTAAGCCATCTTCTCATCAAAAATGATGAAAAACTGTCAGTGCTGAAAACATCGAAATGATTCAGAAAATCTCCATGTTAATCCTTATACTCAGGATAGGAGTAAAGTGAATAAATTGTAGTTACTCCATTTGTCACAAATGAAGCTTCATTCATATCTGATTCTGGTGATACCTAGAAGAACTATTACATGTGGCTTAAGTTTAAAGACTTTAATCTTAGTCCATTTGATTTATGATAAATTCTGGGTTTTTTTGCAAAGACGGTTTTAAGGATTATTGCTCCTGCTGTTGGATCTGGGAACATGCCCAAAGTTCTCTGACAAAAAATACCTGACTCGTAGGAGCTTAAACTCTAAAAAGTTTACAATGCTCCTTACATTATGCATGAAATATGACCCTACATGTAAGTAAGCTTCTTATTAAAGTGAGCTTTTAATTTTTCCTTTATGTAATTTCTGCTCTTTTCCAACCCCACAACCCTCTTTTTACCCCTATCTTCAATTTGGTAAGCCCGGAGAGGAATAAGCAAAGAGATGAAAGAGAGTTTATTGGCATTACATTGAAGACACAAGTAATATTTTAGCTGGGAGAGGAATCAATCAACTGGCTCTTCTTATAAATGAGAAAACTGTGACCTAGTGAGGGTTCCATATCTAACTGGTGATGAGAACAGATGGAAATCCAGGAGAGATGCATCCTAGTCATGTGAAATGCAGTTTGCCCTTTTATCAGACTGTGATATTCACATGTCAAGGGGGTGATACAGTTTAGCACTTCCAAAATAGGACCTAAGACCAAAGCTAATTTCATCTTAGTCCATATAAATAAAAGTATACTTTTCAGAAAACGTAACCAGACCTCATAAAAATTATTACATTTGGCTCTAGGTGCCACATTTTAAAAGAGTCCCTAAGGGAAAGTAAGAAGGACACAAAAGACAATCAAAGCAAAGTCGCATGAGAAATAGCCCAGACAACTGGAAATGTTAAACTGGACTCAGAATGTCTCTTGGAAGAGAAGAAAGGTAGCAAGGAAGTGATAATGATATCGGCATGGAATCAGTTTATTCTGCAAGACTAAAACAGAATGTGTATATATTTCAAGGAGGTAGTATCCCATAATGGTTATAGAATCAGACAGAACTAAGCAGCTCTGTGCCCTTGTGGAAATTTCCTAAACTATGTCTGCATCACTTCATCCTTAAAATGGGTTTAAAACACTTCAAGTGGATTTAAATGAGGATATGCATGTAATGGTCCTATCCCAATGTCTGGTATGTAATGAATGTTAAATAAATGGTCACTATCATTATTAAACCTTTCATATTCCTACGGAAAGAAGGTCTCACTCAAGGTAAATATCACATCACTAGAGGAGAATAGGGGCAAATACAGACAGCCACTCCGAATAGATGTTGTAGAGAGGAATTCATGCATAGGATGGGGTGGTTTCTAAGTGCTCTCAATTCAAATGTAGTGATGTTAGGACTTTGGCCTCCTACTAAGTGTTTTCACTCCTGTCCTGTGAACTTCAGGAGAAAACAGCGAATCGAAGGTATGATTGTAAAACCATTCCTGAATCTTCATTATTCAACAAAGTGCGGGTTTGAAAACAGGAACAAAGTCACAGACTCCGTATGCGGTGTCGTCATTTCCATACTCATAACATTCACCCAATAGTTATTCTCTTCCACATGTTTTCAACCTTATCTTCCTGGACAGCTCTGCTGTGGTTGTGATCCTGATACCAGATGTTTGAACCAGTGTTTGTTTCTTGTTCTGTCTCCATTTTACACATGGAGAAACAGTACGACGAGTCCATTGGCTGACACAGAGGCAGAAGGGGTAGATGGAGGTAACAGGAGAGATGTAATAAGAGCTGAAGGAGAATAAGGAGAAGAGAGGTGAAGCTCACAAAGTAAGCTGTTCCCAGAATTAGAATTGGCATGCACAGAGTTTTCATTCCTTAGCTCCAAGCTAGGCTGGCTGCCTTCTAAATTTTAATGTACTAATTTATTTTTCTCAAATTTAATTTATACTCTTATGACATTTAATAGGTGACTTGTATCAAATGGTCACTTGACTGCTCAGGCCCACATCTCTCATTCATATTTTTACTGAAGCAAAATTTTACAGTTTTGAATAACGCAAAGGATTTTCTGGAGGTTTCCATACCGAAGTGGGAAAAACAGACACAGACCTGACTTTGCCCTGGCAGGGAAGCAGCAGTTCTAACACAGTTAGTTACTGGCAAGAGTTGTAACCTCCTGGAGGAGGCTCGTAACAACACTTGAGCTCTCGTCCCCCTCATTTAGAAGCCCCTTGGTGCTGATGAATCAATACGTACATGACAGAGAATGAGGCCCAGTGATGGGGAAAAAGGGTGATAATTTTTTCATATTTGTTTTGCAAGAGATAAAATGAAAGCCCAGAAAATGAGGGACTTGTGATCACTGAAGGCTAAAGTTGTTTGTTATCCTGAGATTAGACAGTCATTTAAATACTAGCTATCATACTCAGTATACCCAGACCCTTGAACTGGAAACCCTGGTTATGTTTAGAAAGGAAAGGGTAATTTTCTCAGCATCCTTCAAAACTGAATTGTTTTGAACAAGAACAAAACGAGCCCCACTCTTGCCAGGTAGATGACTATTTATCTGGCCTTGGATACTGATAAAACGAAGTCATGTGATTTATGGAATGTCAGCAACCGTCTCATCAGAATAACACAGACTTCTTTGGACTATGCACCAACCAGACTCTTTCTGGAAGGAATCTGGTTAGCGAATCTACTCAAACCTACAAAATTTGGGGTCAAAAGAGCTTTGGCTTTTCATTTTCCTTTTTACCTTTGGGAAAAGAATGACATACAAGTTGTATGACAGGTACAGAGAGGTTCAAAGCAGGAGGCTGTGATTGAAATGATGAACTACATCTAACTAACTTGCACTAATGCATTATGCAAAATAAAAAAAATATATAATTCAAACCAAACGTGTGGTCAAAAACTGCATTGCTTGATAAAAACAGACTTTCCCCCTAAGTAATGAGTCTAGAGGATGTATTTACAGGGCTATCAAAACAATCTGAAACATCATAAGGCATAACATTTGTTTGCCTTCTCAGGAAAGTAACTGTGCAGGCTTATGGATCATCTAAATTAGACTTTACTATTTTGATGTCCTTGCCATTTGTTCCTTTAAATTTCAAGCCTAAGGGGTATATTCTCCCATCCATGTGCATGTATAAGTCCCATTAAGGTTAATAGGAATTTGGTGCCTCAGCCCGAGGAAAAGGTGCCTCTAAGATGGCATTATGCACATGTAATACACAAAGAAAAATAACCCAAAAAATCCATTTCTCTTCATCCAAAGCACATAAAACAATTATATTAATTATAAGTACAAGATAAAGTACTTGCTTGTGGAATTTTAAATCCATTTAATAAATTTGCGATTTTATGCATTTCTCTCCCTCAAAATTGCTTTCCTCAAATTGCTTTAGGTTGTCTCAGGCTTTGAAGAACCTAGTGACAAATGGAAACCAAGAAGAATAGGGGTGGTGGGAGTACATTTCTCAACACAGTCTTCATTTATTTATATTCTGCAGCACACGCACTCATGATGTTTCAACCTTATTTCCACCAGATTCAAAATAAAGCCTGGAACACAAAACAGCTTGCCCATATTTTCTTGTTTAAGGCTCTATCTCCTGAGCTTTCCTCCGTATCTCAGTTTCTAACCACATAAGAAATTTTCAGGCAAGAGTCGGTATTCAAATGAGATGTTAATTTAAAAAAATTGCTCCATCCTTCTGTTTATTTTGGTAGAAGGGAAATATTGGTTCTTGGAGTTGCATTAAAACCCAGATAAAAAACAGTTTTTATCTTTATACATCTTTCGGAAAAAAAAATTCTACCTCAAGAAATTTCTTTAACAAAGAGAACATTATTTCAGACTCTAACATTTCTGTCTGCCGATTATCATTAGTCATAAGCTAAGCCCTGCACTAAATGTCTAGTGAGCACAGATAATGTTCATTTTGTCTGGAAGACAGGTTGCCGCCTGTCAAGGAGCGATGGAATAAATGACAGGTTTTGACTCTGTGCCTTGCAGGCATATTAGGCTAAGAAATCGCCAACATGATGAAAAATTATTTTGTCAAAAATTTGTAGGTCACCCATCATTGTCTAATGTATTCTGTGATTAATTGCTAGCATAGATCAGCATTATGTCTTTCCAGTGAATCGCTTAATTGTTGCCTGCTTCATGCTCTTAATGTAATGATGAGGCATCTGCTCCTTTCACATGTGCTTTTAAATGCCAGCTTTTGCATCCAGGTTACAGGGTTGGTAATATTCAACTTAAAGAACTAGTTCAAATTAAAACTTCAGGACCGCCATCTCTTCTTGCTTTTTATGGGAGCGTGCGCGGAAGGCTGAGTGTTAGTGTTAATGTATGTAGATTTTATTTCTGATGAGTGATTATTTGACTGTTCATTTTACGAAGATTTATGGTGTGCTTTCTATCTCCTGACTGCAGTGCTACTCTTATCTTTAATAAAGGAGATGAGGACATTAATCAGCCATTGTCAGGGCTCCTGACTAAGACATTAAATGTACTGTATGGGATAGGTAAACACGCTCCAGATCCTTCTCTACTCCACTAGATCAGGCAAAAAAACACTCATTATATTTATCATAATTTCACATCTGCTGTTTTTGAAGCAATGTACCATGAGGCCATAAACTGTATTACAACTGTGCATAAATTCAACTGATTTGTGGCTGGAGTAACTAATTCCTAAAGTACGTTTTAGAAAAACAAGCAGTGAGCCCTGAAATTGCAGTTCCATAAAGGCACGAAATTACTGACTGCAGAATCAAAAATTTGCTTGATGTGATTCTGCAGTGACCATTTTATAAAAAGTGACAGTGTGCCTGTGATTGAGTCAATAAAATAAGGACGAGTGAGCTGTACACTCAAACAAGATTAAAGAGAAAAGGAATGACAGAGGACAGACTCATGGTATACAAACAGAGGAAAGCATAATTTTCCCCCCAAAATGGCTTTAGGATGCAAGTATTTTAGCAACAATATTGATTTGTCAGTAATCTTTTCATTATTGTGGAGGTGAAAGAAAAGATTTTATTTTCCTCTTTTATTCATTTCACAGCACAATCGGGAGCGTACTTAATATGTTAACAGAGTGGATTTCGAAATAATTTTTTAATTGTGGCATTATCTATTGATTTAAGCTTGCCATAATATTTTCCAAGATTATAAAGGACAATTGTTTATGGATTATTTACTTGTCTCCTTGTTTTTAAGGGTGTATGTCCAAGTAAGCTCTTTGTTAAGGTGTCTAGCCACGTTTGGGTAGAAAATGCATGTGTGTATGTTTATGCGAGGAGGGGAGTGGAATATTTCTATGTGTGAGTTTACCTTTACGGATGTGTACCACTTCATATTTTACAAACTTGATCAGTACCTGAACTGGCTATAATATCTTCTGCAAAAGAGAAAGGAGAGCGGGAAGTGATCTTTCGTACAGGACAAGAGAAACCAGAAACACCATTGTTTTTGAAGACAAAATGCACTTGACATTTGTTAAGATGAAAACTAAAGGCAGACCTGACACGTGGAATCCTGAATAGAGGTGTGAGCCCACAAATGAAACCTGCTAAGGATGTCAACCATGTATGTTCTCCTGGAAGTAGGATGTGATTGTGTGAGTATTTATTGACTAGAAAAAGCAATTTAAGGGAAAAATAAATGGAACTGGACTTTCATTGCTTGGGTTTCTCAAGATATCCATTGCCTTTCACCAATTATTTCATGCACCTCTGTTGTTGAGACCGGAAGTGCCTCCGAGGTGCTTTTGTTGTCTTTGACAATGATACGTATGTATTCTTTGTTTAATATTCTGTGTTTGAAGGCTCCTTCTCATCAAATGCGGGCAATTACTTGCTACCCAGGGCAAACTGTGAAGGGCATCTACACAGAACATATTTTAGAGTAATATAATCTTGTTTGGTTTTATTTACAGAAGAGCATATTTGCCATATTTTATCCCTTTTCCTGACCACATTCCTGGTCAACTTTTATAACTGCAAATCTGGAGCTGGCACATTGAATATTGCTCTATTCTTTACTCATAATATCAAGTCAAAAATGGTCGTGTTCATAAGGCATTGCACAGTTTCCATCTAATGTTATCAATCTGTGCATCACAGAGCATTTCTTTTCCTGACATTATTACTTTACTGAAATTAAGCTTGAAACAATCTGATGTCAGATATTGTATATCTACTTTTATTGCCAGCCTTTCTGAGCCCACCATATTGCCAGGACTGCATCTCATTTTAGATGGGTTTAACCAGATATATATTCTCAAGTTTATTGAGAGTTGGAGAGATTACATTTCCCATTCTCAAAGAGCAGGCTGGTCCTTTCAGTGCATTTTATAGAACAAATGTAAATTCCCATGCTGCAGTTGACAAAAATTCATGGTTCTTTTCTTAGTGTCAAAAATAAATTCAGCATAGCACTGGAGATGAGTAAGTGTGGTATAGAGGAGCAGGCTTCAGTTCACCCTTCCTGATTTAGCAGCAGTTTCAATGTACTTGAGAAATCTGTAAAAGTTCAATTACTGTGGTCTAGGCAAAGAGATTTGCTCACACAACAGAGCTACTGTACTTGGATATGAATTGTAAGGACTCCATGAAATGCAAAGCACTTTCTGAGCACAGCACGCCCCTCTGCCTCCCATCTCCTCTGTCCCCTTTCCTTCCCCATCTACTTATATCTCTTACATGAAGCCTTTTCTGAAGGCTTTCATCGTAGTTAAATAAAACACAGCATAAAAAAATTGCCAAATGACTCTATTAAATGCAATAAAAATTAGTCTTTTACTACGTTTGGGAATTTATATATTTAGGAGGTGCAGGATATGCAAAGAATAGCTATCAAATAAATTTATTAGCAGCTTGGCTTGATCAGTTTGTCAAGATTGCTTACATATGTATGTTTTTGCAGGAAAAGCAGATTTGTATGGAAAAGGTGTTTATAGCTAAGAGTAAACCAAACATACTGAATCATGGAAAAAAATGCTCTCTCAAATACCATGCACTTTATCAACACAACACACAGCTCAGATTGTGGACTGTCTGCTTAAATGCCAAGAGTGTGTCCTTATAAACAAACAGCATGTCTTTCAATATTTACATTCATTGATTTGATTTTTTTTCTTGGTCAAAGTTAGGGGTTTCCTCTAACTATCCATCAAAAATTGCTTTCAGGAAAAAAAAAAATGAAGAAAAAAATTGAGTATCCCGTGAAAAGAATGTAGCCTGTCTACTACAAGAGTCAGGTCAGGTGTGCATGTGCTAAACATTTTCCTTTTGTCATTTCATTTTGCTACCCCAAGGTTTGAGCAAGTAGGGGATGGGTACAACTGGGAAGAGTTAAGACCTACATAATTCCAGCAGGGGGGAATGTGATCAGACTTTCTTAAAGAGGAAGGTCAAGTCCCTTACTGTCACATTTATACTCTCTTATGCATGTTCTTAACGAGAAGATCATAAATAAGGTGGAATCTTGTGGAATCTCAGAGTATGGTCCTCCTCTAGGCATCAATGAGGCAAGGACAGCCTTTGGTTACAAGGGGAAGACACATCTGGACACACACACACAATACATATAAAACATATTACACAGATATGGTATATAGTTATTACGTTACAATCATCCCATCTGACATATTTGTGTGTGATGATAAAATAAATTTTAAAGTATTAAAAAAATAATTATTTCAAGTTTGTGAATTTGAATGAGGGGCAGCCTTCACATTAGTCCAAACTAAAATCACAGAGCTTATTTCTAAGACATTGTGTCTTGTGAAAATTAATGCTCAAAGAACGTATACTTTCGTTCATTAAGGACTGTATCTTACATTCTCAAGGTAATTCATTTGATAAATATTTTTGGAGAATTCACCATACATCAGGCACAATCCAAAGCACTGTGAGCTTGTCAACTACCAGTGATCACACTATCCAAGGTGAAAATAATTAAAATCCAGGATAAAATGTTCTCTTATAAAGATATATAGAGAAGGACTTCCCTGGCAGTCCAGTGGTTAAGACTCGTGCTTCCACTGCAGGGGGTGCACATTTGATTCTGGTTGGGGAACTAGGATCCCTCATGCTGCTCGATGCAGCCAAAAAGGAAAAGAAAAAAGATATACAGAGAAACTGTCATGAGAGCACAATTAATAGCACTATGAGTGTGAACAGAAGCTATGAAATTTGTACCAATACTTAAATATGCAGTAGCTACATCCATTTGTTTATTCATTCACTCCCTTAACAAATACGTGGGAAATACCTATTATGTGCATCACTGGATTGGGCTCTGAGACTACAGCAGTGACCTGGGACAAGTCCATGCCCTCTATTGCCTACAGGGAGCTGGAATCAATAGGTGCTGGGATGATAATTTACCAGGGCAACTAAGCTGGGCTTGATGAGTCAGAGAAGGCCCCCTGGAGGAAGAGACTTCTGCAGTGACTCACAACGTGGAAGGACAAGGAGCACAGCTGGCCAGGTGAAAAGTGAGGAAGCCCCTGGAGAGTGGGGTGGTCCTTGAAAGAGTGTCTCCAACTGAGGGAAGAGAGTGTGTGCGGGTCAGGAGGTGAGAGAGAGCGCATGGTCTACTTTAGGAAATGGGAGTTCAGTCTCACTGAAATGTGTAGGCTGAGACGGGGAGGAAAGAGAAAGCAGGTCATGTTGGGTCTCAAGAACAAAGAGTCTGGATATACTCTTTAGGGCAATCGGAAGCTAGGAAAGGGCTTCCCGTAAGCAAGAGGGTGATCAAATTTTTAAAAATTATTTTGGTTGTAGTTGTGCCAAGTACCCCCCAAATTCTTTCATCATACATCCCATCAGTAAAGATTTTTGGAGAACTCATCTCTTAACATACAAATATTTATTTATTTTTACATACTATACAGGTTCCACTGTACTAATATACTATGTTTATTTAAGCAAGTACACAAAACTAAAAATTTAAAAGAATGACCTAATTTTGAAATGCATTTAAAATTTTTTTAAAGAGTATTTTGTTTTTTTAAATACATCAATGCCTCTGCTTTCAAGTTGTAGATGTTTGTTTTCAGGTAGTGGGTGTTCAGTTTTGATGTGTCTTGCTAATCACCGTTGCATCGTTTTTTATCTCATATCATTGTCTCAGTGATGCTTTCCCTGATCATCTTCTTTAAAATTATAAATCCTTCCCTACCATTCCCTACCTCTCTTCCCTGCTTCATTTTTTCCTATTACCTTTGAATACTCTATATAATTTACTTATTTGGTTTACTGTACATCTTACTGCACCTCCCCATGAATGCACAGATTGTCTTTTGTTCACAGCCATCTCCTGGGCCTAGAATACTGCTTGGCCCATCAAAGGTGCTCAAGAAACAGTTGTTGCAGGCTTCCCTGGTGGCGCAGTGGTTAAGAATCTCCCTGCCAATGCAGGGGACACAGGTTTGAGCCCTGGTCTGGGAAGATCCCACAGGCCGCAGAGCAACTAAGCCCGTGCACCACAACTACTGAGCCTGCGCTCTACAGCCCATGAGCCACAGCTACCGAAGCCCGTGCGCCTAGAGCCTATGCTCTGCAACAAGAGAAGCACCACAATGAGAAGCCCGTGCACCGCAACGAAGAGTAGCCCTCGCTCGCCACAACTAGAGAAAGCCCGCGTGCAGCAACGAAGACAGAATGCAGCCAAAAAAAAAAAAAAAAAAAAAAAAGTTGTTGCATGAGAAGGGTGAAGGTCATTATTAGCAGCTGTTGATGTAAGTCTACCTTTCCAATAGTTTTCCTGAGAATTAAAAAAATTTTTTGCCTGAAATTTTGTTAGACCGATTTAGGCCATCATTATTTTTTAACTTGTAATGTGAATGATGAAGCACATGATTAGGAATAAGAGAAGGATTGCATGTGCTTGTATTGTCTCAGTTTTTCTGCAGGAATCTTCTAGAGCCATAAGGCCATATTGGGAGGGTCAGTTTAGTTAAAACTAGATAACATGATCTGGAGGTCTGTCTAACTGGGTAGAAGTAGGAGATTATGCCCTGGGATGGGCTGGAAGCAGACGAAGGCAGGAGGGTCCTTCCCTGCTCTAGTGATATTGCTGCTTTGTTCAATTGCCCTCTTGTGCTGTAAGTGACATGTGTCTGAGTGAGGCTGTCAGTGTCAAACTGTATATTGAGTTTTAGTAAAGATTCATTTCCTTCTTACTTTTATCTAAAATTAAATACAGGGACTTCCCTGGTGGCACAGTAGTTGGTAGTCCTCTTGTTGGTGTAGGGGACACGGGTTCGAGCCCTGGTCTGGGAAGATCCCACATGCTGCAGAGCCGCTGAGCCCATGAGCCACAACTACTGAAGCCCACGCACCTAGAGCCCGTGCTCCACAGCAAGAGAAGCCACTTCAATGAGAAGCCCACGCACCGCAACAAAGAGCAGACCCCACTCGCTGCAACTAGAGAGAGCCTGGGCGCAGCAACGAAGACCCAATGCAGCAATAAATAAATAAATAAACACAAATAGAATGTCTAGTGTGTTCTCTCATGTCGGTGGCTCACCCTGAACACTCTGAAGACATCTGGGAGAGAAAATGAATCCTGGAGGGCAGCAGAGTGGTTAGGGAGGTAACCCTGGCTTCCCTTCACTTGGTCAGCTTCACCTGAGGAAGTCCAGGTGGGTAGGCTCCCAGGTTTTCAACTTCGAAGGGTTCAACCCTCATTGGGAAATATATTTTCTGCTATGCCTATTTTTCTTTTTTTTAATTTCCAAACAGAGGTCACCCCCCCTCTGCCACCATACACACATACCACTACTTTGCCAATGTATAAAACACCAAGTCAATTAAGATAGGATAGTGAACGTTTTCAGGATTGTCTCTTGTCAACTGTCTCTGCTCAACTAAAAACAGAACCCAAATAAACGGAAGCTGTAATTATGTGTACGGGGATTCGCTGGTAGTGAGGATTATTTAAAATTAGAATGTGCTTTTAAAAGTTCCCATTCTTATGTTTGTGGCCTGTGAGGAATGATATAGAGAAGAGTCTTTCTTAGCACAACATTTCTTTGGGTCCTTTCAAAATATGAGTGAAGGAGAAACCGATTTTTGTCTTCATGGAAATTGTATAGAGACTGGTATCTTAGTTCACTTCAACTGCTGAAGCACAGCTGCTATTCTGAAATAGCTGGGCAAAGCACTTCCTACTTTACAAATTGCTTGTATTACCATTATATTTTTATTTCTAAATATTTTGTTGTTATTGGGAAGCAGATCCTATACCACTCATTCCAGGTAAATAGTGAACAGTTGACTGTGTCTGCCTCACTGAAGCTGAAGGGGCCCATGTTCAACAGAAATAACGGTGCTAGGAAGGAACAGTCTCACAATTGTGACTTGGAGGTGCTGTTTACTTCAGCAGGAGTTGGGCAATTTGTAGTTTACGTCCTACATGGGTTGCAAATGGAAGCCAGAGTTTACTTCCCCATTGATTGAAATGATGTTCTTGCATCGCTTATAGATTGGATTGCAGGTCCATGAATAGGCTTACAGTTGGTGTCTTATCCAGCTCCGCACAGAAGCATAGTTTTAATGACTTGTTAAATCCCTTGTCACCTTGAGACTCAATTACTCAAATTCAGGGATCATAATCTAATTGAATCATTTCAGTAAGAAATCATGATTTTCATCTAACTTTTAATTTAATCTACTCCAATGAATTATACTGAGGTTATTACAGCATCCTTTTGACTTCAGCAACAAAGGCATCTCCCTATTCACAAAGCAGGACAAAATCCTTATATGTGGCTAGGTTCTTTCAAAGTAGAAGGCATTCTCTTGCCTAGTCTCTTTCCAAATGTGATTCTATGCTATTTGTCTAGTTAGTGTGTTAATGGTGTACACATGTGCATGAAATGGGACCAGTACATTGAGCTTTGTATGAAGTGAATATGGAGTGATGTCTCCAGTATGTGATAAGCGATCTGGACAGCACAGAGCCAAAGCAGTCATTTTGGCCATCTTGGCGATCAATACTGACCATTTCAGCTGTACGCTAGAGTCTGGAGTCTGACTTATTCACAAGAGAGGCCAAAGTGAAGAACAAAATGCCTCAGGATTCCACTTACATCATTCAGATGGGCACAATCTTGGTCAACATTTAATATGAACTTTGTGTTGAAATACTCAGAAAAGTGTTATAAATCACAAATTCAAAGGGCAAAGGAGACAGAAACAAATAAACAAAACCTAAGGTCCTAATTTCCAAAATAAAATATACATGATTATATTCATGTATAGTTTTGTGATTTCTAACATCCTCCTCTTGTGATAAGAGCTATTTCTAGAACTTGGACCTAAATTTCAAAAAGAAAAAACCATTAATCAAATGCTAATTAGCATGTATCATTAAATGTTATAGAGTGAGACAGGAAGCCCGCCTCCTTATAAATGGCTCATTCCATTTCTCCTATATTGTCAGACATTTGGCCATTTCTCTTTCTTTCTCTCTGATTCAGTTCTTTGCTCTGCAGACTGCAAAATATAATAACTTCTAAGCAGTGTGTAAAACAAAGTGCTCAATTCACTTTATTAAAATATCCAATAATAATTGATTTAAAGGCAATAAAATGTGTTCATTAGAGGGTTTATATTCAAGAAATATTGAAAGTATACCTAAAACTGTCACTTTTATTGTGAATGAACAGGATAATATAATTTGAAAAGAGTGTGATCATGCTAAAGATTTGTCCTGCAGCATTATCTGATAGCTCGTAAAGTGCTGAAATTTAATATGATGCTTTCAGTCAGTTTAATTGAAATTTAATTGCCACTTTGGGCAGAAGGTTTAGATCTGATCAATAAAATATTAAAGATTTTGTGCTTTCACTTGGAACAGTTCCTTTAGCAATGCATCAAGAGGACCCTATATTTTTGGAAATATTTGTTTGTTATAGTTCACACATTGTTCGATACCACTTTCTAATCTGAAAGTTTTAATGTGCTGTGCAGACAAATAGTGGAAATAATAAAGCAATAGTTGATCCATTTAATTACAACACGATGAAAGGAATAACGGTCACCTTCAGATTCATGAGAAAGGCATTAATGTAAAAGAGCAATAAATATTTTGAAATGTCAAACCTCAGAAAGACAGAGTCCAACTTGAGCTGGGTTGTAAATCAGACTGAGGGAAGGACCTTGAAAAAAAGATGGTTCTTTGGTATTTTAGAAATAATTACTAATACAAAAAGGGTAATGATGAAACTATAAATTACATTAAAAAGGGCCATTAGAGGAGGATTAGTTTATAAAGCCGAGAGATGGTTCTTAAAATTATCCTGCTGGTTATTTCTACTTTTCATTTTATTCAGGAACTCCCTGCTCAATTATCTGATTATTAATAAGCTAATTGATCACTGCTTTGCCGTTCAGATACTAACGTCAAGTTAACTTTCTCCTTTTCAGGGACTCCCATGGGACTTCCACATTGCTTATATTTTAGGAAGGAAGAGAGTTGGAGATATCCTAAGATATAAGAACAGTAAACTGAAGAATGACTTCAGGCTAAGTAACATCCCTATTAATATGTCTCAAAATTATAATTTCTTTCAGATGACTATATTCCAAAGATGACTGATACTTGTGTGGTTATACTCTTTTCCTATTTATCCCTGGAATAAGTCTTTTCCTAATGATCTTTTTTAACATATAGAACTTTTCAAATGCTCCATGTTCCAGTCCACATGTTTCTTTAGTCACCAGTCTCCTATAAGAGTGTAAGTTCTATAGCATCGCGAGTTGTTTTATTTGGTTTGGTATATCTCTAAAGTATATTTCCTCTTTACAACCACATTCAAGCAAGACTAATTATCTGCAATGATCATAATCACTTGTCTTTTTTCCTCTAACCATCTCTGTCCCAGACTTCTCTTGGTTAACCATCTGCTATCACCATAGTTTTTAATCTTACAACCTTATTGAAATAGATCATTTATTTTCTTTTGAAGTAGACACACATTTTTTTTCCTGTGACCAGTCAAAAATTGTTTTGTGACATCTAGATGCTGGGTGTTATTCTAGGGCCTGGAGACACAGCAATGCCTAAGGAAAACATTCCTGACTTCAAGAAGCTTATATTCTAGTCTGGGAGAAAGACAGTAAACATAGACAAATGAAGAAGATAATTTCAAATCCTGACAAGTAGTATGAGGAAGATAAATTAAGCCCTATCTCTAAGTTAGTGTGTGTGTGTGTGTGTGTGTGTGTGTGTGTGTGTGTGTACGCACGCATGTATATGAACAACTTTAACTCCTCTGAGAGATGACATCTAAGTTAATGAAAATAAGGAGGCAACCTTGTAAGGATTTGATGGAAAGCTTTCTAGGAAAAGGAAAGAGCAAACATAAGGACACTGAGATAGGCACGAGCTGGATTTCAGGGTCTATAAAGAATATCAATGTGTCACTCTAGCACTAATCAAGGGGAAGATTGGGAGGAAATGACATCAGAGAGGCAGACAGGGACCAGATCATATAGATTATGAATAGCCTTGTAGGCCAGAATGAGAAGTTTTGATTTTATTTAAGTATAATGGGAAGACAAAGGAAGGACTTAAGTCGAGGAAAGCAGGAAGTGATGGGGTGTATGTGTGTATCTCTCTCTCTATATATAGGTATATATATATGGGGAGGGTGAGAGCTGAGTAATATGAATTATGCTTTCAATAGCTCACTCCCTGCTTTATGGAGGCTGGGCCATAAAGAGTTAAGAGTGGTGGCAGAAGCATAAAATAACAGGTCATTGCAGCAGTCCAGGCAAGGTAGCTTGGACCAGTTGTAATCACGGACACATTAAGAATCAGTGAAATTTGAGACTTAATGTAGAAAGTAGGACGAAAGGACTTATTGATGGATTGGGTGTAAGCTTGATAATGGTAAGAAAGAATTCAAGATTGACTTTTAGGTTTTGAGCCTGAACAACAGGGTAGATGGTAATGCCATTTACTGACATGGAAAAGGTCTAGGAGAGTAGGAAGTATATATGTTTGTGAAAAACCAGCAGTTCTGTTTGGCCTCTGTTAAGTCTGAGGTGCCTATTGGAGAGCCAAGTGAGAGGTCAAGTAGGCAGTTGGATCTAGAACTTCAGAGCTCAAGGACAGGTTTTTTTTTTTTTTTTTTTTTTGCGGTACGCAGGCCTCTCACTGTTGTGGCCTCTCCCGTTGTGGAGCACAGGCTCCGGACGCGCAGGCTCAGCGGCCATGGCTCATGGGCCCAGCCGCTCTGCGGCACGTGGGATCTTCCCGGACCGGGGCACGAACCCCCGTCCCCTGCATCAGGAGGCGGACTCCCAACCACTGCGCCACCAGGGAAGCCCCCAAGGGCAGGTTTTGACATGGGCTATCATTTGAGTTCTATTAGCACATAGTTAGTAGTTGAAACTGGATGGGATCATCTGAGAGACTGTATTTAGAGATGAGAGAACCAAGGATAGAACTTTGAAACTTTATCATGAGAGATTTGGCAGAACAGGGTGGGTAGGTGAAGTCGACTGAGAAGGAGTGATCAGTGAAGGTGGCATGTAGCCAATGACACGTGTTTAAAATTGTTGACTCAGAGACATATAACAGCTTGTTTCTTCTCTGGGCACCCATTTGAACTTTCTATGTTACCTCTCCCCCTTTCTCACCTGCTTCTTAAGTCTAACCCCCCAGGAAAAACACATGAGAAACTACAAATTAATTCAATTTTTACAGTAGGATGACCATATGATTTATAGCTTTGTAGTAGGCATTAAGACACAGACCAATAAAAGTTAGTAAGAGAGCTGATCCCAACTTCACGAGGTTTGTAGTCTAGGGTTGGGATTGCACACTCTTTCTGCTTGCTTTCTAACAGGCATGCTGGACTTCTAGAATTGAAATTTGAAGCTCTTCCTAAGATTTGTCTCTAATATTTGTATGTTTTCTTGAGAGTATAATCAGGGCCCTCCCATATTATAGTTCTTAGTTACTGATTCCATTACTTCTTTTTAAGAATAAAAAGATGTATTTTTATTAAATAAACATTGGAAAATACAGAAAACTAGAAATAAGAAGAAACTGTTCCTGATTATATCACAGAAGTTTAGTTACCATTAATATTTTGATGTCTTGGGCTTCCCTGGTGGCGCAGTGGTTGAGAGTCCGCCTGCCGATACAGGGGACATGGGTTTGTGCCCCAGTCCAGGAAGATCCCACATGCCGCGGAGCGGCTGGCCCCATGAGCCATGGCCGCTGAGCCTGCGCGTCCGGAGCCTGTGCTCCGCAACGGGAGAGGCCATAACATGAGAGGCCCGCGTACCGCAAAAAAAAAAAAAAAAATTTGATGTCTTTTCCCATTTCCCATTGGCGTTTTTCTTCCATTCACTGACTTTATGGTAATTTTTTCATAGCTTTTAATGTAGTCTGAGTATTACATTAATCGCTATGTACTGTAAATCTGTTCATTGTGGGGTAAAATGGTGTGATGGTGAAGAATGCAAACTCTGGAGGGAGACTGCAATTTTCGTTGCTGGCTTATTGACTTACTAAGTGTGTTTGATCGTGGGCAAGTTATTCTACCATTCTATGCCTTGGTTTTCTCAGTTGTAAAATGTGGATAATACTATCTTCCTCACTGAGTTATTGGGAGCATTAAGTAAGTTACTGCATATGAAACACATAAAACAGTGTCTGGCACATAGAAAATGTTCAATAAGTTTTAGCTGTTGTTAATTAGAAGTGTTTCCATATATTTGTAAAGATATTTTTCCTGGAAGGCTATATATATAAATTTTTATTATAAAAGTCACATAGGTTTGTTGTTAAAATGTATAAATAAAGAGGAGATGAAAATCAATAATTATGACAGGCAATGGAAACACCCAGGGATGTTAACTACTGTTAATATTTTCATCTACATTCCTCTGAAAGTATATTTTACACAGGTACCTGGGTATTTCATGGCCCAGCTAATAAGTACAATTATCCTAGGTCTACAACTAATATGCTTTATTCTACTGCTGATGGGAAGTGAATCAGACAGATTACAAGTCACTCTGATGTGTTCAAGTCTAGTTAATAATTTTGGCACATTAGTGACAATTTGGGGGTCAAGTTAAATTTTTTGATAAATACCAGAAACCAAGTTATTTAAATAGTATGACCATAGATTGTAGACATCTTCATAATGCTTTTCGTATTTTATGTATTTTCTTAAAAAACTGTACACCCAACATGGTATTCATTGAATGCAGATTGTATGCTAAGAATTCTTCTATGGATTAAAGGTATAGTTCCCTGAACTTACAGAGGTTAAATAATAATGTATTTTCTAATTTTGGCATTCAGCAATTATCAGTTTTGCTGCCCGTGTTGTGAACCTAAGTCACCATCTCGAAATACTGTAATGAGTATATAGATTTGTTTAGTTTTGGAAGACTCTGGCCTGTGTCTGGGCAACAACAGCCTATGAAATTGTTACAATACACTTTCTTTTTCGAAGAGTATGGTAAAGTGGAATTTCAGTCCTGGGGCATTACTTCAACTTTTCACTAGAAGAATCCACGCAGTGTAGCAAAACGTAGAGGCACCATCCCATGTAGAAGGAGATGTGTTTTGGAATTTTACAGACGAGGGTTTAGACCCAGACCGTCGTTTCCTCACTCTGTGGATTCTGGCACATTATTTAATTCTTTTGCCTCTTTTTTTTTTTTTCATGTATACTGTAGTGATGAGAAAAATCATTGTAGGATTTTTCATGATAATCAACGAGATTATGTATGTTATGAAGCTTGCACTTACATTGTGGTTCTTGTCACTGGTGTTTTCATGAAGCAGGAGAGCCTCTGGGAGACCTCGATAGGATGGTACTTGTTACTGTCATGGCTCTGAGGATACTACTTCTTCACGTTGCCAGTGAGAGATGTGCTGCTTTATGAGTCTATGTGACCTCATTCTGACCAAAGGAGGCAGGGGGATGGGGTGGGAATCACTCCTAGTGTGAACAACAACAGGAGGGATGGATAAACTCTAAGAATGGATTGGTTTTAATATCAGCAAGATCTCAGTTCATATATTTACTTTTTAAAAAAAATAAATTTACTTATTTATTTATTTTTGGCTGCATTGGGTCTTCGTTGCTGCACGCAGGCTTTCTCTAGTTGCGGCGAGTGGGAGCTACTCTTTGTTGTGGTGTGCGGGCTTTTCATTGCAGTGGCTTCTCTTGTTTCAGAGCACAGGCTCTAGGTGCGCGGGCTTTGGTAGTTGTGGCTCGCAGGCTCTAGAGCGTAGGCTCAGTAGTTGTGGCACACGGGCTTAGTTGCTCCACGGCATGTGGGATCTTCCCGGACCAGGGCTTGAACCCTTGTCCCCTGCGTTGGCAGGCGGATTCTTAACCACTGCGCCACCAGGGAAGCTCTCAAATATTTGCTTTTGATAACTGCCAGCAAAGAATAAGTATCTTTAAATCTTTTCAACTCCCCCTTGCCTCGTGAGACTTAATAACATACTATTTCTTGTTTATCACTTTAATGACTGAATTAGTCCATTTTCTTACACATCTCTACCCATGTTCTATCTCTCAGAGTGCCACAGACTATTGCTCTTATTGGAGTCCAAAAAGCAGCTCTTCTTTTATATAGATTTGGTAAGAAAGAAGGCTACAGTCTCTTCCTGGAACTCTGAAAAGCTTAAACAACTTAATTCTAAATTTAGGAAAGGGATAATATGTACTAGAAAATTAGGGTAAGCACTGGAAAATCCTTTATTTTTATTTCCCCTTCTCAGCAGATTCAAGACTAAACCTTAGTTTCCCTATGTTTTAAGATAAGGATATTTTCCCATCTTGTTATTTCTGAGGAATGTGAAGAATTTGAATGGTGAATGGTTTGATTTTAGTAGTGAGAAAAGAATAAATTGCTCACTTAATAAACTGTCAGGTCACTTGGGTACTATTTAGTAGATTACCTTTTCCAGAGCACTAAATGATAGTAACTGGCAAGTGGCAGTAACCGGAAGAGTTAATGCAGCTTTGATCTCTTGAACTGAAAGACTCTGTAGTTTCCTTAGAATGAAATGGAATTATTTCTTCCCTTTTATCTGAGGCCCAGTAAACCCTCAAAAAAGGAAGACATTATTACTTTTTTCCCATCTTGCATGACCATTACAATAAAAGGGATATGATAGCTCTACGCACACTTATATGCACACCCAAAGCGGCCATTATGAACTCTGAAGAGAATTCTTGAAAAAGTACCATTTACCACTGATTTAATTAAAAATACTTACTGAGGACTGACTACGTGCAAGGGTTTGTGCTAGATGCCGGGAGAGCATATGGGAACAAGGTAGGCCCTGCCCTTTAGGTGTGCCAGTGAGGAGAAAATACTTTCTCAAGGCTCTTAATTTCACCTTCCTTTCAAAACAGCCGACGCTTAACACACCAATTTGCATCCTAATACCCACTGCTGGTAACATAGATGGTAGCACACATGGGCCACAGGAGACAGCCAGAACTGAGGGCAAATACATTTTAAGTTGCGACTTCTTCAGTCAGGAGCTGATTATGACCAAGAATAATAAAAGGATATCTATTCACTTGGTGGAATGCTTGTAGAAATGTTCTCTTGCTTGGTGGAGGTCACTCCTAATGCGAACAACAACAGGAGGGATGGATAAACTCTAAGAATGGATTGGTTTTAGTATGAGCAAGATCTCAGTTCAAATATTTACTTTTTATAACTGCCAGCAAAGAATAAGTATCTTTTTTTTTTTTTTTTTTGCAGTACGCGGGCCTCTTACTGTTGTGGCCTCTCTCCTGTTGCAGAGCACAGGCTCCAGACGCGCAGGCTCAGCGGCCATGGCTCACGGGCCCAGCCGCGCCACGGCATGTGGGATCTTCCTGGACCGGGGCACGAACCCGTGTCCCCTGCATCGGCAGGCGGACTCTCAACCACTGCGCCACCAGGGAAGCCCAAGAATAAGTATCTTTAAATCTCCTGAGAGTAAGTACAAGGCCTAGGGGGAATCGTACTCTCTGCGAAGTGTGTGCTCACTGCGAGCTCTAATACTTATGCTATTAGTGCAACGCTGGATGCCCGTACCACGGTCAAGTGGCAGATTCAGTCTGGAAGGAAAGGATGCACTTCCTAAGACAAGGCTGTGGTTGTTGACTAGTGTTCCTAGAAAGACTATTTCCACAGACTCTGCAAGAGATTCTCAAGTCATAGTCATTAAACAGAACCAAATTTCAGGAACTGGCAAGGCAGGAGAGGGAACATCCCGATTCTAATTTAATTCTAGTAGATGGTCGAACTGACTCTGAGCTGCTTTCACGCAGTACTGATACTCCAAATGGCAATCACTGTCTTATTAATTTGAATAGTAATATATGCTCATGGTAGAGCAAACTGAACTCCCAACATATACACAAATATATGTGCATGGTTAAAAAATCTAAAACCCAGTTCTACTACCCAGAGATAACTGCTCTTAACATTTGGCATTTATTTTTTTTATTTTCAAAATTGGAATCATACTGTGTATTCAATTTTTGCTGCCTGCTTTTATTCACTTAGGAACATACTGAACACATTTTCCCATGTAATTAAATGTCCTTTGAAAACATTATTTTAAATTACTGCCCAGTTCCTCTCTTACTGGGCATTAAGGTTGGTTTCCTAGTTTTCTTCTATATAAATAAACCTTCAATGAATATTCTTATTTGTAATAATCTTTGCCTATTATTTCTTTAGATTCCTAGAAATGACATTACTGGTTCAAAGGGCATAATTTTTAAGGCTTTTTGATATATTTTACCAAATTGTTATCTGGAATGATTGTACCATTTTACAGCTCCATCCATCTGCAGGCCTTTTAGGGTACTGCTTGATGACTGATACTGGGTTCAACTGACCAGGGCACAGAAGAAAAAATCACACAATTCACTATACCTTTGGGTTGTTTTGGTTTTAGCAGAGACAGAACTCTTTCCATTTTCAGAATCAGTTGGATTTTACAATGTTGTGTAGAGGAGGGCTTAACTATATAGACAATTGTACATTTTCTATTTCTACTACCAGTTGGTTACAAGTGATACAAAGTTTCAAACACACACACATTTTTATAGCAGAAAAAAACTTACATCTAAAAATACATTTTTATGTTTTTCTTAATCTAAGAGTAGGGTAAAAATACATTCCATACACCCATACTCACTACTCATGAATATATTTACTGATATGTATGAAAACAGGTATTATAGATATATCACACCAATACCATACACCAGCATATCCAATATTATACAGAGTATTATCACACCATACATCATATTTTTGTACCTGGCTTCAACTCAACGTATTAAGAATGTTTTTCCAATTTGAACAAGTTCTCATTTAACTAATTTTTCTTTTCTTTGGCTGCACTGTATGACATGCAGGATCTTGGTTCTCTGACTAGGGATCAAACCATTCTCTCTGCAGTGGAAGCACAGAGCCTTAACCACTGGACCACCAGGGAAGTCCCTGTAATACACAATTTTAAAACTTTTTCTTGTTTTATATTTTCACATCTTGTCTCTATTAGTTTTCTACACTAACAAATTACCACTCTAACAAATTATCACAAATTTAAGGGCTTTAAACAGCAAACATTTATATCTTACAGTTTTGTAGGTCAGAAGTTTCATGTGAGTCTCACTGATCTATAATCAAGGTGTCAGCAGAGCTGTTCTTTTCTGTAGACTTTTGGTAGGATCCATTTCCTAGCCTTTTCCAGCCTCTAGCGGCCACCCACATTCCTTGGTTCGTGGTCCCTTGCCTCCATCCTCAAAGCTTTCAAAGGCGAATCCAATTTTTCTGACACTGCATCACTCTGACCTCTTCTGTTTCCCTTTTCCACTTTAAGGACCCTTTTGATTACATTGGGCCCACCTAGATAATCCAGGCTACTCTCTCCTGCTTAAAGTGTGTAACATCTGCAAAGTACCTTTTGCCAGGTAAGGTAACTCATTCCCAATTTGGGGGGATTAGAATGTGGACATTTTTGGAAACCACTGTTTTGCCAATCACATTGTCCTTTTTCCTCTCATTGTTCATACCCTTGTATTTTTATTATAATCAAACTTTACTTTCTTTCTCCTTAGATTTTCTAATGTGGATGCAAGTCTAGACTTTTTGCTTCAGAGCTAGTACTTATTAATTCAGGTACCAACCCTTAGTGTGGTTGTCCCTTGATCATATGCTAAGCAGCATGGTAATTTAGGATGACAAAGACAATTATTTTGTTTGTTCCTTAACTTTCAAGCTTCTTCCTTCCAAGGGTACATTTTTCATTTCAAAGCCACAGGAACTGGTGTCACTTTCTTTCTGTACTGATAACACAGGATTAAAATTGTTGCACCAAATAGTCTTCTTCTTTTCTCTCTCCTCCTAATTTATCACAAGCAGATATTCTACCAGAAGTTGGGAAAAAAGATTTCCAGATGATGGGCAGCACCTCTACCTTGTGGAAGATTCATTGCCCTACACATTTTGAATCTGCTGACAAGAAACTTGGAGCAGAAGTAATCAGAGCTCTCTCAAGATTGATTTTTGTCTCCTGCTGGCATATGGTATAGAGGGTGGAAAGGCGCTCATCTCTCAAACTAATCTTAACTATTTAGAAGCCATTATTGCAGGATTACAAATCATCAGAATACCCCCTGTTCTCTAACAACGTTATTTATTAGCAAGACCTTCAAATTAGTCTTGTGTCTTGGCTTTACACTATTCTTAAAATCAACCCTGATATAAGTTGCTTCTAAAAAGCATTGCAGTTAGCACCATCACTTTAATTGCACAAACGTTACGCCAAATCCCATTTCCAGTTCACATTTTAAAAATAATTCAAACCAAAATGGAAATTGATTCTTGTCTTCAGTTTGTAAGAAATGCTTAAAGTCAACTTGTCATAAAGGAGAAATTGAATCTATTACCTGTACTCTCCCAGGAAGGAAGATGTATGGAAAGAATAGTGGGATTTATCTGATGTTTGGCTGATATATGGGTATATAAAATCTTAAGTAATACTGATAATGTCACACAATATTGCAACATATATTTTCAGTTGAACATTATAAGACAATAAGGCATAAATGGAAATAAAAGGGAAAAATCTGAATGGTTGTCAGGGAATACTTTTTCATTCAGAGAATCATAAACATATGGAATGGTGTGTCAGGCAAAGTTTCTAAGATGAGAATGTTGGAGTAATTACAAAATGGATTTATATTGTGAGGACTGAAGTGCACACAATGGGAAAGAGCTTTGAGTCAAATGATTTTTAACCCCCCCCCATAAAAGCACCTCATGAAAATGCATTTCATAAGCATTATCTGAGACTGTGAGGCATCAGAAAGAAAGAAACGTTCAATTCTTTAAGAAATAGCTATTTCAAAAAAAAAAAAAAAAAAAAAACGAAGGTAAGAAAAAGAAATAAGGAGAGATAATACAAAGATTGGAAGGGGAAGAACCAAGACAGTGTGAGGGAAGACTTAATAAAAAACCGTTTAAATGAAATGGATGTATTAATTCAATTTCACAAGTCCTGATTAAAGGCTGAAAACTTGGTCAAAGTCACCTTGAGGACTTTCTGAAACTTGGTGGATGATATTTTTAGCACAGCTACCCTATTAGCTTCACAAGTTTTGTACCAAGAATTCATAATCTTTACATCTGAATCCAGCCTACCTTGTAACCCCCATCTTCTGCCTCCTTCTTACAACAGATATTGCTATGTTACACCAAAACATTAGTCATTCCTAAACATAACACATGCTGCTCCCCCTTGAATGTGCTGATATGGGCCCCTCAGCAGAGATTCTCCATTTAGTGTTGCAGCTCTGGGAGTTCAAAAGAGCTCTGCTTGGTTGGTTGATTGGCTGAAACACAGACCATGAGGTGGTTCATAGTGAGGAAGCTGAAAATGCTGACCTGCCTTGGCTTCTCGCAGAGCAAAGGATTCAAAGACTTAGGGAGTTTGGAATGTTAGAGCAGGTCTGTCATTTAAGACTAACTACCCACGCTGGGAGAATCCAGGAGACACACCTTTTACCACAACTGTGAGAAATAAATTTGTGAGGGGAGGACCAGTATCCTTAAAGAGCTCTGTGATCATTCTTCTCTGAAATGCCCCACGGTGGGGACTGCGGCCACTAAACTGGAAAACCTAAATGCAATGAGAGTAATTGCAGCTGTTGCATGAAATGCAATTTCATTGCTTGAGCAAATTAACGTATCCCACGGTGCCTGGTGTGCACCTATGGATCTGGCAGATGTGGGTTTTCTTTCCTTGATACCTGTTAGAAGATCACTAGAAGCAGCTTACTTTCAGCTGGCAAGGCCAGCAATACACCTTCACTGTCCTACCTCAAGCATATATAAACGCTCAGCCCCATGCAGTAATTTAGTTCATAGGCTTTTTGATCACCTTTCCCTTCCACAAGATATCGCACTAGTCCATTGCATTGAGGAAATTATGCTGGTTAGACCTAGGGGGCAAGAAGTAGCAACTACTCTAGTCTTGTTGGTAAGAAAGACATTTGTGTCTCAGAGAGAGAAATAAATCTGACAAGGATTCAGGGAGCTGCTAGATTCCACATGTAAGTGATACTACCACGATGTACATTTAAATACCTTAAAATATTATTTGTCAATTATACCTCAAAAAAGCTGAAAAAAATTCAGGGATGTTCTACCTGAATTTCTGGAGTGAAATTTCTAGGTTCAGTGGTGTAGAGCATGCTGGGATATCTCTTCTAAGATGAAGGACAAATTATTGCATCTGGCTTCTCCTCCAGCTGAAGAAGAAGCACAACGCCTAATGGGCCTATTTGATTTTGGTGGCAACATATTCCTCATTTGGGTGTGTTACTTTGACCCATTTACTGAGTGATATGAAAAGCTACTAGTTTTGAGTGGGACAGGAGAAAGCTTTGCAATGGGTCCAGGCTACTGTGCAAGCTGTTGTGTTACTTGGGCCTTATGATCCAGCAGATCCAATGGTGCCTGATGTGTTAGTGGCAGATAGGGATGCTGCTTGGAGCCTTTGGCAGGCCCCTAGAGGTGAATCATAGTGCAAGCCCTTAGGATTTTGAAGCAAAGCCTTGCCATCCTCTGCAAATCACTACCTTCCTCCTGAGAAACAAAATGTTTAACCACGGGCCACCAAGTTACCATGCACCTTGAGCTGCCTATCATTAACTGGGTATTATCTGACTCACCAAGCCATAAAGGTTGGGCATGCACAGCAGTACTCCAGTGACAAATGGAGGTGGTAGATACAACATTGGGCCTGAGCAGGTTCTTAAGGTACACATAAGCTACATGATGTGGCCCAAAGTCCTATGGTCCCCACTCCTGCCATTCTACCTTCTTCCTCCCAGTTTGCACCTATGGCCTTATGGGGAATTCCCTACAATCAGTTGACAGAGGAAGAGAAGACTTGGGCTTGTTTTATAGACGTTTCTGCACGATATGCAGGCAGTATCTGAAAGTAGACAGCTGCAGCACTATAGCCACTTTCTGGGACACCCTTTAAAACAATGGTGAAGGGAAATCCTCCCAGTGGGCAGAACTCCAAGCAACACCCCTGGTTGCTCTTTTTGCTTGGAAGAAGAAATGGCCAGATTTGCAGTTATATACTAATACATGGGCTGTGGCCAATGGCTTAGCTGGCTAATCAGAGACTTGGAAGGAACATGATTGAAAACTGGTGACAAGGAAACCTGGGGAAGAGGTATGTGAATAGACTTCTTTAACTGGGCAAAAAATCCGAAGATATTTCTGTCCCAGGTGAATGTTCACCAAAGGCTGAGCAGTTGAATAATCAAGTAGATAGGATGACCCATTCTGTGGATACCAGTCAGCCTCTTCCCAGTCACCCCCATCATCACTTAGTAGGCACATAAACATAGTGGCACAGATGAGGGTGTACACGGGCTCAGTAACATAGACTGTCACTCACCAAGGCCAACCTGGCTATAGCCACTGCTGAGTGCCCAATCTGCCAGTAGCAGAGACCAACACTGAGTCCCCATTATGGCGCCATTCCCTGGGGTGGATGGCTTCCATCATGGAAGAGGCAGCATTTTATTCTTTCTGGAATAAACACTCTGGATACAGATCTGGCTTCCCAGCATGCAATACTTTAGCCAAAACTACCAACTGTGGTACGATTCTTTATCCACAATCATGGTATTCCACACAGCATTGCTTCTGATCAGGGAATTCACTTCACATCCAAAGAAGTGGGGCAATGAGCCCATGCTCGTGAAATTCACTGATTTTACCATGTTTTCCCACCATCCTGAAGTATCTGGTTTGATAGAGTGGTGGAATAGCCATTTGAAGACTTAGTTACAGTGCCAACTGGGTGGCAATACCTTGCAGGGCAGAGGCAAGGTTCTTCAGAAGGCTGTATATGCTCTGAATCCGTGTCAGACATATGGTTCTGTTTCTTTCACAGCCAGGATTCACAGGTCCAGGAATCAAGGGGATGGAAATGAGTGTGGTACAATTCACTATCATCCGTAGTGACCCACTAGCAGAATTTTTGCTACCTGTACCTGCAACCTTATACTCTGCGGGTCTACAGGTCTTAGTTCCAAAGGAAGAAATGCTTCCACTAGAAAACACAACAGTGATTCCACTGAACTGGAAGTTAAGACTGCCATCTGGCGATTCTGGCTGACGCATGCTTCTGAATCAATAGGCAAAGAAGGGAGACGTGGTATTGGCTGGGGTGATTGATCTTGAATACTAATGGGAAATTGGACTGAAACTCCGCAATGGAGGTAAGGAAGAAGATGTCTACAGTATAGGATATCCCTTAGGGCATCTCTTAGTATTGGTATGCCCTGTGATGGACAGTCAATGGAAAACTATAACAACCCGATTCAGGCAGCAGTACTAATGAGACCCTTCAGGTATAAAGATTTGCCTCTTCCCAGCAGGCAAAGGATCACAACCAGTTGAGGTTCTTGCTGAAAGAAAGGTAATATGGAATGGGTAGTAGAAAAAGATAGTTATGACCATGTGACCAGTGATAGAAATGAACACTGTAATTGTCGTAATGCATCCTTATTTTGTCATGATATGTTTGTTTTTGTGTGTGTATAATATCATTAACATAAGATGTATATCATATCAAGGTGTTATATCATTGTATTAAAGTACTGTTAACTTTACATCATAGTATTTAAATTACAGTATATTGAGAACAATAAACAATAAATACTTTGTATCTTCTTTTGGGGAAAAGGTTAGTATGTTTTCAGTTGTACACAGAATAGTCATATCATATTAGGCAGAAATATGACCTTATTATTCTCTTTATTAGGAGATTAAGGATGGTTTAAGGAGATCTGTATGGTTGCCAAGTTGATAAAAGGTGGGCTTGTGATGGTTGGTTTTGTGTGTTAACCTAGAGGGTGTTTAAATGTTAATGAGGTTAACATTTAAATTGGTGAACTGCTGGTAAAGTAAATTGCCCTCCATAAAGTGGGTAGGCCTCATCCAATCAGCTGAAGGTCTGAATGGAACAAAAAGAGGCCTGTCAGAGCAGAAGGAAATTCTCCAGCAGAGTGCCTTCAAACTTCATCTGCACCATTGGGAGGTGAATGCGTTAATTTACATGGCAAAAGAGACTTTTCATATGTGATTAAGGTAAGGAACTTGAAATGGGAAGACTATCCTGAATTGTTTATCGAGTCTAATGTAATCACAAAGGTCCTAATAAGGAGGCAAGAGGGTCAGAGTTTCTGGGCTGTTGGCCTCTTTACACTGAATCTGCACCATCAGCTTTCCTGGGTCTCTAGACTGCCAGCCTGCACAGCAGATTTTGGACTTGCCAGCCTCCATCATCACATGAATCAATTCCTTATAATTTCTTTCTATATATGTACACATCCTAATGGTTTTATTTCTCTGGTGAACCCTAATACATATTCCAAATATCTTACTTCATTTTTGGTTTGGGTACTTAGAATCAACATAATTGTCTTCTGACACAATGGCTTCGTTTTGTGCTTGCTATTTTTAAAAAATGAGATGAAAATGCTTAAAGAATTCCTATGGTTTTATGAACCAGGAGAATACTCACTTACCTTTTTAGGGTGAGTATTCTATAGCTCCTTGTACTTGGTACCATGTTAGTCATATTTCACAAAAGCATGGGAGCCTAACTTTATTCCTTAACTCAATTGCTTCATATGTGAGTTTATCAGTTCTCCTAAGACTGTAAGCTTTGGAGAAGTAGAGAATTTGACATATTTTTCTCTCCCCTGATAACACCTATCAGGAATAATATAATGAATACAGTATAGCATAGCAATGACTATGCAGTATAATACATAAATATAGCAAATGCTCAATAAATATTCTACTTGCAGTTTGGCTGTTGACCATTACATCTTGCCTTCCCAGATCAATTGGTCACCTGGATGAAATGAATCACCTGAAGTAACATTAAGAATAACATGCACAGTAAAGAAAATAAACTGAGGAGACCTTCAAGATGACGGAGGAGTAAGACATGGAGATCACCTTCCTCCCCACAAATACATCAGAAATACATCTACACGGGGAACAACTCCTACAGAACACCTACTGAACGCTGGCAGAAGACCTCAGACCTCCCAAAAGGCAAGAAGCTCCCCACGTACCTGGGTAGGGCAAAAGAAAAAAGAATAGAGACAAAACTCCCCACGTACCTGGGTGGGGCAAAAGAAAAAGGAAAAAACAGAGACAAAAGAATAGGGACAGGACCTGCACCTCTGGGAGGGAGCTGTGAAGGAGGAAAGGTTTCCACACACTAGGAAGCCCCTTCGCAGGCAGAAACTGCGGGTGGCGGAGGGGGGAAGCTTTGGAGCCGCAGAGGATAGCGCAGCAAGGGGGTGCGGAGGGCAAAGCGGAGAGATTCCCGCACAGAGGATCGGTGCAGACCAGCACTCACCAGCCCAAGAGGCTTGTCTACTCACCTGCTGGGACGGGCAGGGGCTGCGAGCTGAGGCTCGGGCTTCGGTCGGATACCAGGGAGAGGACTGGGGTTGGCTGCATGCACACAGCCTGAAGGGGGCTAATGCGCCACAGCTAGCCGGGAGGGAGTCCGGGAAAAGGTCTGGAGCTGCCGAAGAGGCAAGAGACCATTGTTTCGGGGTGCATGAGGAGAGGGGATTCAGAGCACCGCCTAAACGAGCTCCAGAGACAGGCGCGAGCCGTGGCTATCAGCGCGGACACCAGAGACGGGCATGAAATGCTAAGGCTGCTTCTGCAGCCACCAAGAAGCCTGTGTGCGAGCACAGGTCACTATCCACACCTCCCCTCCCAGGAGCCTCTGCAGCCCACCACTGCCGGGGTCCCATGATCCATGGACAACTTCCCCAGGAGAACACACAGCACACCTCAGGCTGTTGCAATGTCACGCCGGCCTCTGCCGCCACAGGCTTGCTTCACATTCCGTACCCTTCCCTGCCCCCCACCTGAGTGAGCCAGAGCCCCCTAATCAGCTGCTACTTTAACCCCCTCCTGTCTGGGCAGGGAACAGATGCCCTCAGGTGACCTACATGCAGAGGCGGGGCCAAATCCAAAGCTGAGCCCCGGGAGCTGTGCGAACAAAGAAGAGAAAGGGAAATCTCTCTGTGCAGCCTCAGGAGCAGCGGATTAAATCCTCACAATCAACTTCATGTACCTGCATCTGTGGAATACCTGAATAGACAACGAATCATCCCAAATTGAGAAGGTGGACTTTGGGACCAACTGTAGACTTGGGGTTTGCTTTTGGCATCTAATTTGTTTCTGGTTTTATGTTTATCTTAGTTTAGTATTTAGAGTTTATTATCATTGGTAGATTTTTTTTATTGATTTGATTGCTCTCTTCCTTTTTTTAAAAAAATATTGATATATATAATTTTCCTTTTTCTCTTTTTGTGAGTGTGTATGTATATGCTTCTTTGTGTGATTTTGTCTGTATAGCTTTGCTTTTACCATTTGTCCTAGGGTTCTGTCTGTCCGTATTTTTGTTTTGCTTTATTAGTATAGTTTTTGGCTCTTGTTATCATGGGTGGATTTGTTTTGGGGTTTGGTTGCTCTCTTCTTTCTTTTATTTTCTTATTACGTTTTATATTTTTAAAATTTTTAATAATTAAAAATTTTTACTTTAATAACTTTCTTTTCTTTCTTTCTTTCTTTCTTCCTTTCTCTCTCTCTCTCTCTCTCTCTCTCTCTCTCTCGCTTTCTTTCTTCTTTTCTACTTTTTCTTCTGAGCTGTGTGGCTGACAGGGTCTTCATGCTCTGGCTGGGTGTCAGGCCTGTGCCTCTGAGGTGGGAGAGCTGAGTCCAGGACATTGGTCAACCAGAGATTTCCCATCTCCACATAATAGTAGATGGTGAAAGCTCTCCCAGAGATCTCCATCTCAACGCTAAAACCTAGCTCCACTCAACGACTAGCAAACTACAGTGCTGGACACCCTATGCCAAACAACTAGCAAGACAGGAACACAACACCACCCATTAGCAGAGAGGCTGCCTAAAATAATAATAATGTCACAGACACCCCAAAACACACCACCAGACCCAGTTCTGCCCACCAGAAAGACAAGGCACCTCATCCACCAGAACATCGGCACCAGTCCCCTCCACTAGGAAACCTACATAACGCACTGAACCAACCTTAGCCACTGGGGGCAGAAACCAAAAACAACAGGAACTATGAACCTACGGCCTGCAAAAAGGAATCCCAAACACACTAAGCTAAGCAAAATGGGAAGACAGAGAAATATGCAGCAGATGAAGGAGCAAGGTTAAAACCCACCAGACCAAACAAATGAAGAGGAAATAGGCAGTTTACCTGAAAAATAATTCAGACTAATGATAGTAGAGATGATCCAAAATCTCAGAAATAGAATGGAGAAAATATAAGAAACATTTAACAAAGACCAAGGAGAATTAAAGAGCAAACAAACAATGATGAACAACACAATAAATGAAATCAAAAGTTCTCTAGAAGGAATCAATAGCAGAATAACTGAGGCAGAAGAACAGATAAGTGACCTGGAAGATAAAATAGTGGAAATAACTACTGCAGAGCAGAATAAAGAAAAAAGAATGAAAAGAATCGAGGACAGTCTCACAGACCTCTGGGACAACATTAAATGCACCAACATTTGAATTATAGGGGTTCCAGAAGAAGAGGAGAAAAACAAAGGGACTGAGAAAATATTTGAAGAGATTACAGTTGAAAACTTCCCTAATATGGGAAAGGAAATAGTCAAGTCCAGGAAGTGCAGAGAGTCCCATACAGGAAAAATCCAAGGAGAAACATGCCAAGACATATATTAATCAAATGATCAAAAATTAAATTAAAAAAATATTAAAAGCAGCAAGGGAAAAACAACAAATAACATACAACAGAATCTCCATAAGGTTAATAGATGATCTTTCAGTAGAAACCCTGCAATCCAGAAGGAAGTGGCAGGACATATTTAAAGTAATGAAAGGGAAAAATCTACAACCAAGATTACTCTACCCAGCAAGGATCTCATTCAGATTCGATGGAGAAATTAAAACTTTTACAGACAAGCAAAAGCAAAAGAATTCAGCATCACCAAACCAGCTTTACAACAAATGCTAAAGGAACTTCTCTAGGCAGGAAACACAAGAGAAGGAAAAGACCTACAATAACAAACCCCAAACAATTAAGAAAATGGTAATAGGAACATACATATTGATAAATACCTTAAATGTAAATGGATTAAATGCTCCAACCAAAAGACACAGACTGGCTGAATGGATACAAAAACAAGACCTGTATATATGCTGTCAACAAGAGACCCACTTCAGACCTAGGGACACATACAGACTGAAAGTGAGGGGATGGAAAAACATATTCCATGCAAATGGAAATCAAAAGAAAGCTGGGGTAGCAATTCTCATATCAGACAAAATAGATTTTAAAATAAAGACTATTACAAGAGACAAAGAAGGACACTACATAATGATCAAGGGATCGATCCAAGAAGATATAACAATTGTAAATATTTATGCACCCAACATAGGAGCACCACAATACATAAGGCAAATACTAACAGCCATAAAAGGGGAAATTGACAGTAACACAATCATAGTAGGGGATTTTAACACCCACTTTCACCAATGGACAGACCATCCAAAATGAAAATAAATAAGGAAACACAAGCTTCAAATGAAACATCAAACAAGATGGACTGAATTGATACTTATAGGACATTCCATCCCAAAACAACAGAATACAGTTTCTTCTCAAGTGCTCATGGAACATTCTCCAGGATAGATCACATCTTGGGTCAAAAATCAAGCCTTGGTAAATTTAAGAAAATTGAAATCATATCCAGTATCTTTTCCAACCACAACGCTATGAGACTAGAAATCAATTACAGGAAAAAAACTGTAAAAAATACAAACACATGGAGGGTAAACTATACACTACTAAATAACCAAGAGATCACTGAAGAAATCAAAGAGTAAATGAAAAAATACCGAGAAATAAATGACAATGAATACACAATGACCCAAAACCTATGGGATGCAGCAAAAGCAGTTCTAAGATGGACGTTTATAGCAATACAATCCTACATCAACAAACAAGAATCATCTCAAATAAACAGCCTAACCTTACACCTAAAGCAATTAGAGAAAGAAGAACAAAAAAACCCCAAAGTTACCAGAAGGAAAGAAATCATAAAGATCAGATCAGAAATAAATGAAAAAGAAATGAAGGAAACAATAGCAGATTCAATAAAACTAAAAGCTGTTTTTTTGAGAAGATAAACAAAATTGATAAACCACTAGCCAGACTCATCAAGAAAAGAAGGGAGAAGACTCAAATCAATAGATATAGAAAAGAGAAAGGAGAAGTAACAGCTGACACTGCAGAAAGACAAAGGATCATGAGAGATTACTACAAGCAACTGTATGCCAATAAAATGGACAACCTGGAAGAAATGGACAAATTCTTAGAAAAGCACAACCTTCCAAAACTGAACCAGGAAGAAACAGAAAATATAAACAGACCAATCACAAGCACTGAAATTGAGACTGTGATTAAAAATCTCCCAACAAACAAAAGCCCAGGACTAGATGGCTTCACAGGTGAATTTTATCAAACATTTAGAGAAGAGCTAACACCTGTCCTTCTCAAACTCTTCCAAAATATAGTAGAGGGAAGAACACTCCTGAACTCATTCTACGAGGCCACCATCAGCCTAGACCAAAACCAGACAAAGATGTGACAATGACAGAAAACTACAGGCCAATATCACTTATGAATATAGATGAAAAAATCCTCAACAAAATACTAGCAAACAGAATCCAACAGCACATTAAAAGGATCATACACCATGTTCAAGTGGGGTTTATCTCAGGAATGCAAGGACTGTTCAGTATATGCAAATCAATCAATGTGATACACCATATTAACAAACTGAAGGATAAAAACCATTTGATCATCTCAACAGATGCAGAAAAAGCTTTCAACAAAATTCAACACCTATTTATGATAAAAACCCTCTAGAAAGTAGGCATAGAGGGAACTTACCTCAACATAATAAAGGCCATATATGACAAACTCACAGCCAACATCGTTCTCAATGGTGAAAAACTGAAACCATTTCCTCTAAAATCAGGAACAAGACAAGGTTGTCCACCCTCACCACTATTATTTAACATAGTTTTGGACGTTTTAGCCACAGCAATCAGAGAAGAAAAAGAAATAAAAGGAATCCAAATCGGAAATGAAGATGTAAAGCTGTCACTGTTTGCAGATGACATGATACTATACACAGAGAATCCTAAAGATGCTACCAGAAAACTACTAGAGCCAATCAATGAACTTGGTAAAGTAGCAGGATACAAAATCAATGCAGAGAAATCTCTTGCATTCCTATACACTAGTGGTGAAAAATCTGAAAGAGAAATTCAGTAAACACTCCCATTTGCCATTTTACCAAAAGAATAAAATACATAGGAATAAACTTACCTAACGAGACAAAAGACCTGTATGCAGAAAACTATAACACACTGATGAAAGAAATTAAAGATGAAACAAACAGATGGAGAGATATACCATGTTCTTGGATTGGTAGAATCAACATTGTGAAAATGACTATACTACCCAAATCAATCTAGCAACATTGTGAAAATGACTATACTACCCAAAGCAATCTAGCAAAGATTGCAAGATTAAGTGCAATCCCTAGCAAACTACCAATGGCATTTTTCACAGAACTAGAACAAAAAATTTCACAATTTGTACGGAAACACCAAAGACCCCGAATAGCCAAAGCAATCTTGAGAAAGAAAAACAGAGCTGGAGGAATCAGGCTCCCAGACTTCCGACTATACTACAAAGCTACAGTAATCAAGACAGTATGGTACTGACACAAAAACAGGAATACAGATCAATGGAACAGGATAGAAAGCCCAGAGATAAACCCCTGCACATATGGTCACCTTATGTTTGATAAAGGAGGCAAGAACATACAATGGAGAAAAGAGAGCCTCTTCAATAAGTGATGTTAAGAAAACTGGACAGCTACATGTAAAAGAATGAAATTAGAACATTCCCTAATGCCAAACACAAAAATAAACTCAAAATGGATTAAAGACCTATGTGTAAGGCCAGACACTATAAAACTCTTAGAGGAAAACATGGGCAGAACACTCTATGACATAAATCACAGCAAGATATTTTTTGATCCACCTCCTAGAGACATGGAAATAAAAACAAAAATAAACAAATGGGACCTAATGAAACTTAAAAGCTTTTGCACAGCAAAGGAAACCATAAACAAGACCAAAAGACAACCCTCAGAATGGGAGAAAATATTTGCAAGTGAAGCAACTGACAAAGGACTAATCTCCAAAATTTACAAGCAGCTCATGCAGCTCAATATCAAAAAAACAAACAACCCAATCCAAATATGGGCAGAAGACCTAAACAGACATTTCTCCAAAGAAGATATACAGATGGCCAACAAACACATGAAAGGATGCTCAACATCACTAATCATCAGAGAAATGCAAATCAAAACTACAATGAGGTATCACCTCACTGGTCAGAATGGCCATCATCAAAAAATCTACAAGCAATAAATGCTGGAGAGGGTGTGGAGAAAAGGGAACCCTCTTGCACTGTTGGTGGGAATGTAAATTGATACAGCCGCTATGGAGAACAGTATGGAGGTTCCTTAAAAAACTAAAAGTAGAACTACCATACGACCCAGGAATCCCACTACTAGGCATATACCCTAAGAAAACCATAATTCAAAAAGGGTCACGTATATATACACTACCAAACGTAAAATAGATAGCTAGTGGGAAGCAGCCGCATAGCATGGGAGATCAGCTTGGTGGTTTGTGACCACCTAGAGGGGTGGGATAGTGAGGGTGGGAGGGAGGGAGACGCAAGAGGGAAGAGATATGGGAACATATGTATATGTATAACTGATTCACTTTGTTATAAAGCAGAAACTAACACACCATTGTAAAGCAATTATACTCCAATAAAGATGTTAAAAAAAAAAAAAGAGTCACGTACCACAACGTTCATTGCAGCTTTATTTACAATAGCCAGGACATGGAAGCAACCAGGTGTCCATCGACAGATGAATGGATAAAGATGTGGCACATATGTACAATGGAATATTACCCAGCCATAAAAAGAAATGAAATTGAGTTATTTGTAGTGAGGTAGATGGACCTAGAGTCTGTCATACAGAGTGAAGTAAGAGAGAAACAGAAAAACAAATACCATATGCTAATACATATATATGGACTCTAAAAGAAAAAAAAATGGTTCTGAAAAACCTAGGGGCAGGAGAGGAATAAAGATGCAGACGTAGAATACGGACTTGAGGACACAGGGAGGGGGAAGGGTAAGCTGGGACGAAGTGAGAGAGTGGCATGGACATATATACACTACCAAATGTAAAATAGATAGCTAGTGGGAAGCAGCCGCATAGCACAGGGAGATCAGCTTGGTGCTTTGTGACCACCTGGAGGGGTGGGATAGGGAGGGTGGGAGGGAGACGCAAGAGGGAGGAAATATGGGGATATATGTATAGCTGATTCTCTTTGTTATAAAGCAGAAACTTAACACACCATTGTAAAGCAATTATACTCCAATAAAGATGTTAAAAAGAAAAAAGAAAAGAAAACTACAGAAAGGAATTATTGCTAGAGATAATGGAGGTTAATAGCATAAATGTAAATCTTATGAGTTTCCTATAGTTGCTGAAACAAATTATCACATACTCAGCAGTTTAAAACAAGACAAATTATTTTACAGAATAGTAGGTCAGAAGTCTGAAAATGGGTCTTATGGGTCTAAGATCAAGGTGTTAGCAGGACTGTTTTTCCTTCTGGAGTCTCTACAGGAAAATCCTTTCTTTGTCTTTTCCAGCTTCTAGAGGCTGCCTGCATTCCCTGGCTGGTGGGTCCTTTCCAGCAATGGCAATTCCCTGACCTCTGCTTCCACTGTCACATGGACTTCTCTGACTTTGACCATCCTGTCTCCCTCTTATCAGGATCCTTTTGATTACATTAGATTCGCCTAGGTAATTCAGGATAATTGCTGCATTTCAAGATCCTTAACTCATTCACATATGAAAAGTCCCTTTGGCCATGTAAGGTAACATATTCACATGTTTTAGGAATTAGAAAGTGCATAGTCTGCCTATCACTAAAGTCAATATTTATTAAAAGGGTTTGGCACTTTTTTCTTAAAAATAGGAATGTGTATATCTTTTCATTTTCCAAATAAAGTTAAATACTTTCTGGATTAAGTATGTGTGGAGGATTCCACAATGGAATGTGTTTTGATGTTTCAATAGCAGATGTATCACCCAGGGACATTCTGCTTAGGAAACAGCAGGAACCTTCTGCCTACTCCCTCTTCTGACTTGGAATTCATCTCCTCACCAGCTGCCGACTTTAAACGGTAGTGGGTTTCTCCGTTTATGGTCCTTTCAAGCTAAAATCTGTTGCACTGGTAGAGAAATTATAATACTTATGTAAATCAATAATTGCAATGTATATGACACCATAAATTCATAGCATGCCCAGAGTGTTATTAGCTGCAACATTCATGTTTAACATGTTTAGCCTATAAAACAACATATACAATGTAACTCATTTTGCATACCTACCTAGGTATATCTTTAGTTTTCTAATTCATTTTTTATAAAAATACAACAATTCTGGATTCAGGAATTTTTTTAAAAATTGAGAGAACTCTTGAGTTTAAATAATTCAAATTATATTGTAAATATTCTGAGGGTTTTTTTTTTTAGGGCTTCAACATGGTAACATTTCTGAGCAAGACTGGAAGGCTCTTACTAGAGCTTTTTCTCCCCAGTTGCTGTCACAGATTCAAATCAAAAGTCTTATTAGAAACTGGAAGTAGACTCAGTGTTGATAGTTCTAGGTGAACCCAGGTTCTAGATTTAGAAATTTTATTTTCTCTCTTAATTTTAGTGCCTGATTCTATGTTAGTGTTAAAAGTTAACCATACTATTTTTTTTCTCTGCACCATCTAGAGTTTGCATGGGAATAGTTATTCATTTATTCATCAAGTAATTTTAAAACACCTGTCACCTCATGCATGTGTAAAAAAGGAGATACAATGGTAAGAGAGACATGATGTCTGCTCCTAAGAAATCTACAGTCTAGTGGGGGAGCAGTAATTAACAATCATACAAATAACACATCAATATAAATAAAATTATGATAAGTGCTGCCCAGGGAAAGTACAAATATAATGTACAGCAATAGATTTAATGTAGTCAGGAGATGAGAGAAGACTGCCCTAAGGGAGTGCTTTTAGGTCGAAGTGGAACAAACAAGTTCTATTTGAGGATATTTTCTTCAACTAGTCATTTTTTCTTCTACTGCGGCTATATGACAAAGCTTTTGACTCGGCTCTTTCTTCCATTTAATTTTTTTTTGGCAAATATTTTCTATGGCTTCAATGAAACAAAGACCTGCTGCCACCCACCGACTCCAAGATGTTTCTGTAGCGTACATTGTTCCTCCAGGTTCTTTATTCATCTTGAGCTTGGAAGTACAGTTCAAGCTTGATCACACATTTGTATTTTGACAATTTACAGACCTTCCTTATTTACTGAATTTATTCTTCTTGAAAATATTCAGGCTCAGTTTAGGATACAAACTCAAACCTCATTTGAGTTTCAAGTTGGGTTTGACTGCAGCTCTCTGTCAATAACAGACACCGTGGCAGTGCATCCTGACATGGGTGCCACCTGTGCTCTTCCATTGGAAGACCCATTTTCCAGGGGCAGGGAGGAGGACCAACCCAACCTATTTTTATGCCTAAATGTACCTTTATCTCTGCTGGGATTATCTCACTCAAGTTACTAACCAGAAAAACTTTGTAACCTTCCTCATAGTGTTATGTACACATTTTTCAAGACATTTCAAGTATTTATATGCATCTCCTCATAGTTTAAATTGGTGAGAATTCCTCTAGAAAGAACTGTGCTATATGCTGCCATTGCATAAAAATTTAAATGCACAGACCCATAGTCAATTTTGACATGTTTCATGTAAATCTCTAGAAAAAAAATTTGTTACATACTTGGGTATTTTTGTGAGGTTATGAAGTAGAAAGCTTCAACTCTTATTGTGAAAGGGTTTTCCATTTTTCTTAATATCAGAAGACATTGGGAGACACTATTAGTATTGCCTTGACACACTCTAGAGCATTAGACAGTTCAATCTGGCAACGATTGGGAGAGGCACTGTGCTTACTGACTCAGAGAGCTGGTTGGAAAGTCAGGTAGCCTGGATCTGAATCTCAGCCCTGCCTGTACCAGCTGTAACTGGCAAAATTGCTCATTCTCTCTAAGGCTCTCTCATGTGAGAAAAATCATGATCTACCTATGGGCTTGTTGTGGGGATTGATTAGGTAATGAATTGCACAGCGCCTGAAACACTGTAAAAGACTCAATGCCGACTACTATTATGAGTACTGAATTTTATACCATATGCTAAGTAGTGTTACGGATACTAGGCCTCACACTTAGGGAGACAGTGGTGCTGGAGAAGTGATCTGTAGTACTAAGTAAATGCCCCTCCCTGTATGGAGAGGTGGGGGTGGGAGTGACAAAATCTTCCTGGGATGAGAAGGTGAGCAGAAGGAGGTGGATTTAGAAATGCTTCTCAGATCAAGTGACTTGTAAGCAAATTCTTAAAGAATAAAATGTATTTTCTTGGTGGAGTAAAAGGGAAAGAGTTTTGGAGGCAGGGGAGATATTTAAAAACATGTGGAAAGTACCCAGGTAACCAGGGAATGGTAAGGAACACAGTGGGACTTCTGGACTGAGGACATGACGGGGAAGATGTTGCAAAGGTAAGTTGGGGACAAGTTATAAATATAGTGAAACGCTTGTTCAGCACTCATATCTGACCAGATGAAATATTGCTGAGAAGGAATTTAAGCTAGTTCACAAGGAGTGAGTCTATATATTACCATTTGTCAGAGCCATCAAGCTATCAAAATATTCTCATTCTTGGCAATGGTAGTTTACATACATTATTCAGTATATCAAGGTGAAATTTTTACATGTTTTCTGAGGGTCTTAGACCATGCACATTCTCTAAAATGTGCAACTTCAAACGGAAATAAATGCTGCCAAGATCATGTGAAATACAATCCCATCTTGCCAGTCCTCTAACAAATTGTGAAGAAGGTCAAGCTTGACTTTCATTTTCTTATTGCTCATCAATTCATCTCAATTTATAATATATATGTACATATATATACTCAAATCTCATAATTTCTCGCCACTTCCAGTCAAAATCACTAGGAAAATTAGAATATATTTTGAACTGAATGAAAATAAATCACAGCATATCAAAATTTGTGGGATGGAGCTAAATAAATGTTTATGGAAATTTATAGCATTAAATGCTCATATTAAGAAAGAAAGAAGGTCTTAAATTAATGACCTAAACATTCACTTTAAGAAACTAAAAAAAGAAAAACATAAATATAGACGCTAAAATCAATGAAACAGAAAACAGAAAAATAACACAGAATTTAAAAAAACAATGAAAACAAAACCTGTTTCTTTGAAAACATTAATAAAATTGATAAATCTCTAGTCGATTGATCAGAAAAAAAGAGAAAAGAAACAAATTGCCAATGTGAGGAATGAGAAAAGGGACATCATTACGGATCCTTCAGGCCTAAGTATAATACGAGTATATCATGAACAATTTCATGTCAATAAACTGAACAACTTATGTACAATGGGCAAATTCTTAAAAGATAAGAGCTTTCAAAGCTCACTCAAGGGAATTCCCTGGTGGCGCAGTGGTTAAGAATCCACCCGCCAGTGCAGGGGACACGGGTTCGAGCCCTGGTCCAGGAAGATCCCACATGCCGTGAAGCAGCTAAGCCCGTGTGCCACAACTACTGAACTACTAAGCCTGTGCTCTAGAGCCTGCGAGCCACAACCACTGAGCCCGTGCATCACAACTACTGAAGCCTGCGCGCCTAGAGCCTGTGCTCCGCAACAAAGAGAAGCCTCTGCAATGAGAAGCCCACACACCGCAACAAAGAGTAGCCCCCGCTCGCTGCAACTAGAGAAAGCCCGTGCACAGCAACGAAGACCCAACGCAGCCCAAAAATAAATAAATAAATAAATTTATTTTTTAAAAAAAAGCTCACTCAAGAAACTAATTACCTGAAGAATCCTAGATCTCTTAAAGAAATTGGACTTGAAGTTAAAATCTTCCCCCAAAGAAAACTCTAGGCCCAAGTGGCTTTACTGACAGATTCTAACTAGCATTTTAAAAAGAAATTGTACAAAAATTCCTCCAAAAAACTAAAGAAAAAAAATTTTCAACTCATTTTACGAGGCAAGCATTACCATGTTAGCAAACAAAGACATTATAAGAAAAGAAAACCAGAGATCAGAATTCTGCATAAACATAGATGAAAGAAGCTTTAATAAAATGTTAGCAAATCAAGCCCAGAAATATATTAAAAATGGTGATTAATAATGACTTAAGTGGGGTTTATCCCAGGAATGCAAAGTTGGCTTAATGTCTAAAAATGAATCAATGCAATTCTCCATATTAATAGATGAAAAAGGAATCCATATGTACATCTCCATAGATGCAGAAGCAGCATTTAACAAGATTCAAAATACATTTATAATGAAGAGTCTCAAGCCTATCTAGAAGAGGAGGGAACATTCTCAATCTAGATAAAGGTAACTGTGGAAAAATATATAGCTATCTTTATACTTAATGGTGAAGTACTAAATTCTTTTCCACTAATAGGGAAAAAAGCAAGCATGTCTACTCTTGACACTTTTATTCAATTTACTGAAATTCCTAGCCAGTGCTATAAGGAAATGAAAATAAATGTTTACAGGCTGGAAAGGAAAAAATAAAATAAAAGTCTTTATTTACAGTTGGTATGATCATCTTTATAGAAATTCCAAAGAATCTATGAAAGCCCAAATTTGACAAGGTAGCATGATACAAGGTTAATGCACAAAAATCAATTTTATGTCTATATGTTAGCAACAAACAATTGAAAATCAAAAGTAAAGCAATAATGCCATTCAAAAATATGAAATACTTAGGGATAAATTTAACAAAATATATGTAAGGCATGTACACTGAAAATTACAAAACATATTAAAGAAGACCCAAACAAATGAAGAGAGGTACTATGATTATGGATTATTAGAAAGTGTAATATTATTTATTTATTTTTAACTGAAGTGTAATGTTATTAAAATGTCAGTTCTTCCTAACTTGATTGACAAATTTGGCTTGATTCCAATCAAACCCCAGCAGACTTTTTGTGGCTGCTAAGAGCTTATTCTAAAATTTTCATGTATATGGAAAGGACCTAGATTGGCCAAAATAATTTTGAAATGGTAGAACAAATCACAAGACCTACACTACCTATAGATTTCAAGATCTAATATCAAGCCACAGTAAAGATAGAAATATTGATCAGTAGAATAGAAGTCCTTAAATGGATTTTTCAGGGTGGGTACCAAGACAATTTCATTGAGAAATTATGATCTAATCAACAAGTGGTGTTGGAACAACTGGATATCCATGTACAAAAGAAAAAAAAGAAAACAATCCCAACCATTACCTCAAGCTGTATTTAAATTTAACCTGAAGTAAATCATAGTTTTAACTGGAAGAGTTAAAACTGTAAAACTGTAAGTGTAAAAATGTGGAACAACTGGAATTCTCATTGCTGGTGGGAACGCAAAATGGCACAGATACTTTGAAAAACAGTTTTGCGGTTCCTCATAAACTTAAATATATACTTACCATGTGAACAGCAATTCCATTCCTAGGTGTTACCCTTAGAGAAATGACATTTAGATGTACATAAATACCTGTAGTTGAATGTTCATGGCAACTTTATTTATAATAGCCTCAAACTGGAAACAACCCAAATATCCATCACATGGTGCACGCACAATTTGTGGTATGTTCATAAAATGGAATGCCATCCACCATAAAAAGGAATAAACTACTGATATACATAATAACACAGATGACTCTCAAAAGTATTATGTTAAATTAAAATTTAAAAAACAGAACTGTAGTACACAAAAAGCAGATCAGTGTTTGCCAGGGGCTTGGGGGAGAGTTTGCTAACGAATACAGAAAAAACTTCTGTTCAGATCATGACTGGTAGTGGCCATACGAATACTTACATTCATCAAAACTCATTGAATTAAAACTGATCACTTAAAATTGATATATTTATTGCTTATAAATTATATATCAATAAAGTTGACAAATATACTAAGAAAGAAAAAAATGACAAAAAAAGTTAAGACAAGGACATATTCAAGAGACCCACTCAGATTTGAATAAAGAAACTAAATTAGCTTAGGGAGAGTAGACTGGGAATAAAAGGTTGGATCCCTGTTATCATAAGCATGTTTGAAAATACCCATTATTGCTTTTCTTTCTTTGTTATCTAAGTACTTATTAAACTAGCACCTAGAATATTATAATGCTTCAAGGACATTTATTCAGTAAATGTTAGGTGATATAGGTAGGAAAGTAAGGAACCACAGATCTACTCAAGAAATCACCTTCACTCTTGAGTGAAAATTCAAAAATGGAAGAGGGATTGCTGACATTTTGATCTGTTCAGTCTTACCTGTTTCATCCTCCTGGTGGTTTAGTTTTTTTGTGTAAGCAAATAAACCAATCAGAATGATTCGTGCCTGCTACCAGTTTAGTTTATATGAACAAATATTTAAATTAGTCACTGTGGGCCAGTGAGACAAATGGGTGGGCATCATCCTGATTCTGTCGCAAGTTCTGGTACATGTTCAATCTTATCAGGCTTCCCCAGAGCCATAAACTTAAGCATAGCTGAGTCTTGTTTTTGACAGAATAAAGTGCGTATAAATTGAAAGTTCACGAAGGAATATGGACTCTGAAACCTGTTTTGTTATTGAGGTTTTTTTTTTTTTTTTTTTTTTTACTATTAACTTTTGGTAAATATATATCTCCTTTTCTTATGTAGTACAAATCAAGTGAAGTATCAGAAGGGGTGTCTTAAGAGAACTTTCAAACTTTTTAATCTATTCAATTCATAAAATATGCATTCTTATATTCAAAAAATTTCTTTTTTAGAATAGGCTTGCATTTTTATACTTTCATATGATAATTCTGCGTTTAAGATTATTTCATCAACTGAAATTAAAGACTAAAAGAAAGTTAAGGTGTTTATTCATTATTACATGGTAACTATGTACACAGTTAAGTATTTATTGTATAAAGTTAGAGTAAAAATCATACACTCTACCAATAGGATTCTGTAGTATGTTACATTCTGACATATGTTACTTCTATCTGTCCAGCAATGATCCCATCTTTTCTGGTAGTTGCATCCTCTTTTACTTTGGATAACTACTTCTTAATGTCACTCTTTTTTTTTTTTTTTTTTGGGCTGCTTTGGATCTTTGTAGCTGCACGTGGGCTTCCTCTAGTTGCACCAAGCACGTGCTACTCTTCGTTGTAGCCCGTGGTGCACGGGCTTCTCATTGCAGTGACTTCTCTTGTTGCGGAGCACAGGCTCTAGGTACGCAGGCTTCAGTAGTTGTGGCACGTGGGCTCAGTAGTTGCAGCACGCGGGCCCCTAGGGTGCAAGGGCTTCAGCAATTGTGGCACGTGGGCTCTAGGGCACACGGGCTTCAGGAGTTGTGCTGCGTGGGCTCAGTAGTTGTGGCTCACGGGCTCTAGAGTGCAGGCTCAGTAGTTGTGGTGCATGGGCTTAGTTGCTCCACAGAATATGGAATCTTCCTGGACCAGGGATCAAACCCATGTCCTCTGCACTGGCAGGTGAATTCTTAACCACTGTGCCACCAGGGAAGTCCCTTAATGTCACTCTTAATGTCAATCAAGGTTCTCTGCCCTTTACTAGCCAAGAGGCGCATCATTGAAACTAGGCTAATCTGATTCTTCTCTTTTCTGGGAACTTTGAGTTTTGAGAAAGGATGAAAAGTGGGGCTAAGTCCCTTCCAAAATGGTGTCCAGAAAAGATGATCAATTCCAGCTATGTAGAACTCTGGATGCATTCTGGTTTCTATTCTTTCAGAAGAAAGTATCTTCAGTTTTTTTAATCTTTCAGTTTTTTACAGAATACTATAAGCTATTCTACATATCCTTATATTAAATTCCTTCTTTCTGCTTAAGTTACCAGTGTCAATTGAGTCAGTTTACCAGCTTGTTGCTTGCAACTGAAGAGCCCTAAGTGTTAAAATCCCATGATTATCCTGAGTGACTTCTTGTCCAAATGGAAGGTTCAACTAATATGCTATCTGTCAGACCGATGATCTCTACATCTCCACGGACCTTCATCTCTACATCTCAGCAATGTACTTCCACTAGCACACCTGGATCTTAGCATTACCCATATCTCCTTTTACTCTAAAATTATTAGTTCAAGTATGCTGTTTCCTCTGATTACATTTTCTCTCCTTCCAGTTTACTTGTTCAATTACTTCCAGAGTTTCCCCTTTCAGGGGATGAATTTCAGGATGTGGAGTTTCCCATAATTCCCTGTTATAAGAATAGTACCCCACTCAATCCTTGGACAAGCCTGCCTATCACCAAGTCCAGTTCAATTCTCATTCTAGAATCTCCAGTCTTCTGCTGGAGTCCATAGAGGATCAGGAAGGGAACCTGGAGGACCTTGATATTCTCTATACAATCTTCCGTTCAGATTTTCATGTTTTCAGCCTCACCATGCATCACTTTCCGAGGTGCTTGGAACCTCAAATTCCCCAGCATTTCCAAAGGTTTAGTGTGGGAAGTGACTTCTTTTTAGTTCCCTTCCTTTTCCCTATCCTAAATGTGGATTTAGGTTTCCAAGCCAGCAAGACTACTATCTAGTCTTCAGTATTTTACCCTCTCCACTGTCATAATTTCTCTTTTTCTTAATTTTAAACTCACTTTAAAAAAACATTTTATAGCAATTTTAATGAGATTTCAAGCGAGAGAAGAGATAAATAAGTATATAACTTGCCATATTTATCAACACTGCTATTGCTTTATAGATTTTCCAAGCTAGAAACATCTTAGTGTTATCTAGTTAACACCTACATTTCCCTCTCTTAAGCTTCCATCTATAAAATGAACGTACTTTTTGCCTTGTGGTAACACAGTGTTATTTGAATATCAAGAAAGGTGAAGTATTTGAAATATTGTACAAAATAAAATATTTTACTATTAACTTTATGTAAAGTTTTATGCAAATATGAAACATTATTTTTAGCAATCATTTATTATTACATTACCAAATTGTTATTGAGCATCGAATAATAATAACATATGAAACAGTTTATAGCTATTCAGCACCTACCATCTGCTAAATACTCTGCTAAAAGTCAGGATTTTGAAATAAAGAATAAATAATGGCCTTTATTCTCAAATATATCACATTAAGGTAAAGAAGTAAGCACATAACAAAGACACGCTTTATGTTTATCATAATAGTTATTATATTTTTAACAGTTTTAATATATTATATAATAATGTCATAATATATGTTCCATACATTCTAATAGAGTTATAATTTAGGTAAGGAAATTATGCACAAAAGAAAAAGAAGGCATCTGGAATCAGAGAGGGTCTCAGAAAGCTAGTCATATCTGATCTATATCTTAAAAGATTAGCAGAAGTTTTCAAGGGAAAAATGAGCAACTAGGCAAAAGTGTGTGCAAACACTCAGAGGCACAAAAAATTATGCATGGCTGGGAAATTTACATAGCTACTGTATTACTTAGGGTTCTCCACAGAAACAGAACCAATAGGATCTATCTATCGATCTATCATTCTATCGGTCTATTTATCTATAGATTAAGATATACAGAAAGAGAGAAGGACTGGCTTACACAATTATGGAGGCTGAGAAGCCCTACAATCTGCCATCTGCAAGCTGGAGACCCAGGAAACCTGAAGGACTGAAAACCAGGGGAGCCAATAGTGTAAATCTGTGTCCTAAAGCACAAGAACTAGGAATTTGGATGTCTGAAGGTAAGAGAAAAGAGGTGTCCCAGCTTCAAGCAGAGAGACAAGATTTGCTCATTCTCCACCTTTTTGTTCTATTCAAGCCCCCAATGGATTGGATGATGCCCACTTGCATTGGTGGGGGTGATCTTCAGTCTACTGATTCAAATGCTAATCTCTTCCAGAAACAACCTCACAGACACACCCAGAAATAATATTTTACCGGCTATCTGGACATCCATTACTCCTGTCAAGTTGACACATAAAATTAACCATAACAGCTACATTGTAGAATATGCACAGGAAAGTGGTGGGGAGTGAGGATTCAAAAAATGACTGCAGTAGCCCACACTGTGAGGGCCTATATGATGTCTGGGACTGTTAAGAAGCAATTTTGTTTTATGAAATCCTCTAAATAAGGATTTCAGATTAGCTTCACAATAATGACTTAGAAATTTGGTTCTTACATGTAACATGAGAATCATCTAAAGTTGTTCTAAGTTCAGCGTTTGTTGCTCTAAGTGCTACACGTGTTTTTCTATCTTTAGTGGATGGTTGGTCCTTGGCTTCCATTTAGCACAATCAAAGAGCAGGAAAGGAAAACTCTGCAATACCAAAATACAGATTATAAATTACTACATAGAAAAAAAAGGTCAATGTTCACCTTAGTTTTTCTGCTGAAGGCTTCATAAACCTTTAATACTTAATCTGTTACCCTCAATGTGAATTATGATCGACACTATCCTCTGAAGCCTCCAAATGGTCCACATTCCTTTTGGAGGGAATCTAGAGATTGATACAAGCCCACAGACGGGTCTGATGGTTAGAACATAGAATGACAAACTTGGAATTAAACAGAAACTTCCTGGTCATAAAATAATATGGAGAGTGCTATGAAATGCATTAGTAGGTCTTTGGGCTGTAGTTTCTTCAAGATATACTAAATGAATTCTTAGGTGTTTACCAGCTATAACATGCTGGGATGTAACATGTAAGATGCTGTTTAAAACCTGCAGATAACTAACAGGTGAATAATTTCATTCTACCAAAATTTAATTATGGTGTCCAGAGACCAGTGTTCGCAACATATTAAAACGTTCATATTTTCCTAAAGAGAGATTTGATTAAGGGATAACACATTTCACTGGAGTATCCTGAGGAGATACAAAACATCAGATGTTAATAAGGAATGTTTATCTAGCATAGTTTAATGGTTTTCCCTGGAGACTATTTTAATTAGCTATAGTAGTTCATAGGTTAGTATGTCATTTTTTTCTAAAGTGCATTAGGACCTTGTGATTATAATGACTTCCATCATATCAGGTCACTTCCGCTGAGGCCCTGTAAAGAGCCAGGTGTTCTCCTTTTCACCTGTGCTTTTGCAATTGAATCCTATATGATTGTGTTCTTGAGTATAAATTCTCTGGGATAGATGCAGAGCCATCAATATAAAACATTATCTGGATTTCCTCACTAGTCTATGACAAATATAAGCCATTGGGAAATGCTGCTGCAGTGTCATGTCTCAGGAGCATGTTACATGCCAAATTAGAAGGAAACCTTTTGTTCCACCACGATGGTAGATCACACTTCATTCCCCTAGAATTAGATGGTTATTGTTTATATGGCAATTTATTCTAGCCTATCATACATGTAAAATCATACTTCTATTATTTATATTAATGTAATATATATTATAAATTATATATATATATATAAAGTTTTATTCCCAAGTGTTTTTCCTACTGATATGGTGATGTTGACAAATACTATATTTGATATTCTATTTTGGTAGGCCAGAAAAGATGCATTTTGGAATATATTGATTATGGTTTAAAGTAAAATCCTGGTAGCCAAATGAGAAATGCCATTCTATGTAATTGATATTACGTAGGACTGAATCATTTTACGTAAAAACTATATTTTAGTACTATTCTTAAGCAATAAACATTATAGAAATTCTTCCTCACACAGTATCTAAATTTTCATAATAATACTCTGTTCTGGCTATTTCTATTACTAAAAGAATCCAGATGCTGGGGCATGGGTGAATAGCCATCCTTTGCAATGAATGAGGAATGACCTTGTGATTTTTTTTTTTTTTTTTTTGCGGTACGCGGGCCTCTCACTGCTGTGACCTCTCCTGTTGCGGAGCACAGGCTCCGGACGTGCAGGCTCAGCGGCCATGGCTCACGAGCCTAGCCGCTCCGTGGCATGTGGGATCTTCCCGGACCGGGGCACGAACCCGTGTCCCCTGCATCGGCAGGCGGACTCTCAGCCACTGCGCCACCAGGGAACCCCGATATTTTTAATCTAAATATAAACAACTACTTCTTAAAGGGGCGAGCTTAATGATATCACAAGTTTATATTCCAGAAGACTGAAAGAAATGAAAGAAAATGGATTACTTGGGTACCTAGAGCCTAGAAGATAACCAACAGTTGTTGAAAAGAAGATATACTGGCTAATAATCTGAGAGCAGTGAGTTGGATTTGACATTGAAAGTATACAAGACTAAATGTTATTAAGATTTAATGTGAGGCATATCTGGTCTAAGAATGGTTTTACAAGAAAATTCTATTTAGTAAATTTATGCCCAGAATGTTTTGAATACCAATAACAACCCCCAAAATTTCTCAGTGCAAAAGAGACACAATCTTGATCAACATACTTTACCAAAACTTCAAATTTAAATCGTAGGTCAGAAAGACAACTTATAAATCATTGAGTCCAGTCCTCCCGTCCTCCTCTTGGGCTTTCCCACCCATATATCCAAATACAATTTACACTTCAGTAAAGTAGGTGAGGAATTTATAGTTGAGCCTGCAGAGGGACTAAGTGACGTGCCTAACAAAGACAGAAGGATTTGTGGCAAAGAACATAGCTGACTGGATTCAAATCCAAGCTTCATCACTTACTAGCTGTGCAATCTTCAACATATCACTTAACCACTTCTGTGCCTCGGGTGTCTCATCTGAAAAATGGGAACAGTAGTAGCAACTAACTCATATGACTGTTCTGAGGTTTAAATTAGCTAATCTGTATAAGGTGTTTAGTACAGTGCCTAGCGTATAGTAAGTGCTCAATAAATGTTATTTTAAATTCTAGTTCTGCAGTTGATTAGTTGTGTGCCCTTAGGCAACTTACTCTAAGCACTTTGTGACACTTATCAGGATTTGCTTTGCACAGTTTATCATTTATGGTCTATCTTCTCCACTGGATATAAAAATCCAGGATTGCAGGGACTAGATCTGAAGTGTTAAATAATTAATAATTAGTGCATTGTTTAATAATAATTAATGTATTATGTGGTGTCTAGCATATACTAGGTGCTCAATAATGCTTTTTATTATAAGCATAGGGTGGATTATTATACTCACAGCCCTTAATAGGGTTATTAAGAGGATTAGATGACAGAATGAAAGTGAATATGCTACAGGATAGATAGTACCATGCTATGAACTCAAATGAGCAAGTACTTAACTAATGTGTGTGCTTGTGATTGTTGCTATCACTGTAAGCCTCAAAACTAGACAGTGGCAGAAATGCGACTGCAACTAGCTCCCCACGGAATGATATCAATTATATATATATGGAAAGCAGAAAATCTCACTCTTAATGTTAGAAAGTGTATCTCATGATGTTATTCTGAAGTTGAGGATACTGCCTGGCAACAAAATTGGAGGAAGAGATGGTAAACTGAGAGATCAAGGGTTGATTGAATTCTTCTCATATACACTTTGCTTGGCCTGGACAGCATTACAATAACAATATCAAATAGGCGAGGTGGCCAACATTTTAAGGTAAAGAGATTTTACAAAAGTTATCAGAATTTTGGTCTTTCTGGAAAAAATTAGAAGGGAGGCACACAGGGCTGGCCTCCCCACCTGGCAACAACTCAGTGGCAGCTCAGAGGTGGCTCCCCCTTCTGCAGGGCACTTGCCTTTCAATTTACACATGACCCTTTGGAGGCACTGGTGTTTGGGACCTGATTTGGGACTAATAGGATGTAAGGCATCTGGATGTCTTTGTAGTAATGATTCTGACCCACGTAAGCAACATCTTTTTTGTTGCAGAAAAGATTTTAATTTCTGTTGCCTTTTTCATCATTCCTCACCTTGCTTGTGTTTTATGCAGCATCTGATAGTGTCAAGAGAAATTTGAAATTATAGTTCATTTACTCTGGTTAAACATAAGGAAGGGAAAGCAATTACCATAGTAAAATGATGGAATTAAAGATTCTTCTTGCAACCTAGTTAGGTATTTAGTGTTTGATGAGTGCTGGAAAATATAAATACATTTTTCGAGGAGGACTATATCAATCTGCAATCATGAATGAAAGACTCTGAACATGATTTAGATATCAAACATATGGTTTGCAAACACAATCAATCTTTCTCTAGGCAGTCAGAGTTAGTTGACAATATATTGTACCTCTTTTTTTGTTTCGAAATTGGAAGAGTCTTTTATAGTAGTGAATAAATTTCCTGTACCAACAGATTTTTTTTTTTTTTGCTAAGGAAATATGCTATAAGATAGATGGTGCTTTAGAAGAGACCACGCAGATGGTCTGTAGAAAATCTTATAAATATAATCCCATATAAACAGAGTGAATGCATTCTTCATATGAGAATAAAATGTTAATTAGTTTAGTTTAATTACAGATTTGCTTCATGCTAGAAGTTTAAATTTAACGGATTGGTGATTCAATTTGATAGATCATAAAAAACAACTATAAGCATGTTCCTGGCTGTTTTGCTGACTAACTTAACAGGGATGCCCCATGCATCTTTAATTCAGTTCTGGCTCAAAATGTACGTTATTCATAAAGGAGCCCATCAGATAATCAAACGTATCTAACTCATGCTAACATGGACTATATACATCAACCTTTCTTTAAAACTAATCATGTGGTCCTCTTATCTTTCACAATACACCCGTAAGAGAGAGTTACAAAGCAGTAGAGCGTTCTCTCTGCAATAATGTAAAATTTGGAAATGTTGCTGTAGTTTTGTTCTCAAAAATTTGAAGGGGTAAGATTTTAGGAGTGGGCTGTAGTTATTCTGCATTTTTTATGAAGGCAAAAAACCCCCCACAAAAATCAGGGGAGAGATACCAATCACATCAGGAAGAGACTGATGAGGAAACTTTTGATTCAAGAGCATCTTAAGATATCGGAATGCATTATTTAAGGCCATTGTAGAATCTCTAAGATTATGAAAGATATTAGTGTGGGATGATTACTTGTCATTTTGTTACAATGCTGGAGATTAGACCAGACTAGTTTTAGAAATACATTTCAGAAGTGATTACACTCCAAAACTTCTCTCTAGCTAGCCTACTGCATTTTCATTGTTCACATTTGCACTAACCCATGCTATCACTTCGTCCTCATCTACTTACTTCTTTCCCATTCTAAAAAGCGTGGATAATAATTTCACATCAACAAAGATTTCAGCAAAAATAAAAACAAATAGAAAAGTGAATAACTTCAGTACCGATATAAATTATTTGTGCTTCCTGATTTGGTGAAGTCCTACTTTCATGCTTAGATTATGGTATTAGTCACTGATGGTTTTATGAAGTTCTGTTATCAAATTATTTTATGAAAGAAAAGTAAAGACTCATGACCAAAAAATGTAACATCAGCTCAAAGAGAAATAAGTGCAGTGTTACTTCTGTATTAACTGAGAAACACAGAGAAAAGTGTATCAAAACTATTTCTAAAAGCAAGGGTTAAGACCTGATGAGCTTGCTTCAATTTTCATCACAGTTCCTGTCACTGTGTGTCCTTGAAATATGTTTATTTATGGGTGACCATGAATTGAAAGGATTTACAATATTTCAGTTAAATTATTTGCCATTGAAGCATTTTATATTTATAAAAACATTACATTAAAAGAAGAACCCAACTCTATTTTCCTATAGATATATTGCTTTTTGCTTGATGTAGACCATTTTCATAAGATTACTTGATTTTACTAGTCTGCTGATGAGTAATAGTTGTATTCCCCTCCTGTCTCTTGTGGAAACTCATTCACAGCCTGTTAAAATTCATTAAAATTTTTTCTAAACATCACTGGCATTTTATTTGTGCAGGTATATTTTGAAAAGACTTATGAATGTACCTGTTTTGTTGCACAATAATTTTAAAATTTGCTTTCAATACATAAATCTAAGGAGGCTGTGTCTACACTTTTCTTTTACAATAAAAAATATCAGGTATTTCCAATGATTGAAATACTAATAATAATAAAAAAAATCAAGTAAAATTAATCACAAAATCAATTTTTCTTGCATTTAACATAACTACGTAGTAAATTTAGATGTTAGAATAATAGATTTTAAATATTTTCTCATAAATAATATTTTAGGAGGTATATAAATAAGTAAATCAGTAGACCAGTAGAATAAACATAATCTGTAGAATAGGAGATTAGCAAATTATTTTAGAGATAAACTGAAATCAAATTTGAAAGCATCTGAGAATAGTGCCTTTTCTACTGAAGGCCTGAAGGAAACGAGGCAGATAAAAATATGAACTCTTAGGCCTAAAAGGATTTTGTTAACAGGGACAAACAAAACAAACATTTTGTTAAATGCTTAACCTACATTATTCATTTATACTTCACAACAGTCTGATATAGGAGGTGTTATATTCTACATTTTGCGGACTGTGAAACTATTGAAAATCAGAGATATTATATTACTTGATCATGATTATATACCTCCTAAGTGGCTGAGGTTGGATTTGAACCCCGTGCTTTTGGTCTTACATTATAAAGTCTTCTTCCTTCCCACACTTACTGCATATATACAGATATTTTGGGAATTGGTGCAGTGAAGACCTTATATAGCTAGACAATTTATGAAGATACTCATTTGTGTATGGACTCCCTGTGTTGTTTCTCTCCCTCAACAAACTTGTCTACCCTCTCCATTAACAGGCAGATAGTCTAGTCTCTTCATTTCCTTGTCTCGGAGATTTCTGTACAGGTCGAGGCTCAGAGAGGCTTCTGGGCCTCTTGAAGCCTCCTGAAGCCCAGCAATTCAGAAAACGATGAGGGGGACAGGAAGGCCTGGCTGTGAAGTCACAGGTCACACCAGTTCCACCTTTAGCTCTGACAGAAGGCTCCTAGGCCCTTCACTCCACTGTCTTAAATTCAGAAAAGCCACAGTCTTCTCCATATGTCCCCATACCATTTTGGAGGCTTTCAGAGGGAGAGGAAAAAACAATGAGAGTATGAATTAGTTTTCTATTGCTTCCATAACAAGTTACCATAAATTTAGCAACGTAAAGTAACACCAATGTCTAATCTCCTGGTTCTGAGGCCAGAAGTCTGACAGGGGCCTCACAGGGCTAAAATCAGTGTCGGCAGGACTGTATTCCTTGCTGGACACTCTAGGAGAATATCCGTTTTCTTGCTCATTCAGGTTGTAGGCAGATTTCAGTTCTTTGCATTTGTAGGACTGAGGTCTCCGCTCCCTTTCTGGCTATAAACGGAGTCATTCCAGACTTCTAGATGCTGCCAGCAATCCTTGCCCCTTTCTTCCATCTTCAAAGCTTCAACAGTAGGTCAAATTTCATATTTTAAATCTGTCCTGCCTCTTCTTCCATCATATCTGTCTGGCAAAATTTTCCGTCTTCCTCTTCTTACTTACATGGGCCTACTTTTAAGGGCCCATGTTATTACCTTTGGCCCACCTGGTTAAAGAGTTTAATCTCCCTATTTCAATGTCTATAACCTTAATTCCATGGAAATATCCTTTTACCATGTAATATAAAATATTCACAGGTTCTAGGGATTAGGGCATGAACATCTTTGGGGACCATTTTTTTGCCTACCACAGGGTTTTTTTTTTACCTTAAAGTAGTTTAAATTATTGTACAGGTCTATAGTTATTGTATTGTGTTGTAAGCCTACTTTTTCCTTATGTTGGAGGAAGGCAGTCATGAGGAAAATTAGTCATCTCTGAAAAAGACAAAGTGATGAAGTCCATTTTCTTTCTGTATTTGAATGCACATCTGAATTGTGATTCCATTATTTAGAACAGAGAAATAGTTTTTAAACAGATTAATCTTGCAGAATATGGACCTCCTAACCCATATGCTCTATTTGCTACTGCTGAAAAATAATTCTCATTTTAAAAGGGTATGTTGGCTTTAAAAATAAGTTTATAATAGAAATGATTACTTCTCACAGTACCATAAATTTAGGCACTATTACGCTATAAATATTATTGCTATGAGACCAACCCATGCACCTACAGCCTTAAGTAATACATAGGCCTTTCAGAGCTTCCGGACGTTTTGAGAAACAATACTTGACGGCTGTAATTTTAGGTCTTCCAAAGCTGGCTGAAGTTCTAGGGTTCTCCTGACTGTTGATCAATTGCCAGAAGTGTAGCTGGCTTCATGGAATTCCCCTGACATTTCATATTAGTTGTTAATATTCTATGATTTAGACATCTATTTGAATATTTCCAATAACATAGTTCCCAGACTAACGGACCCTCTCCCCGGATTCTTTAGACTAAATTCATGAACACTGACCTATCTTATTAAGACCTAATTGTAATATCCCATTTTGAATTCTAAGCAATGGAATTGGACTAAAGGAAACAAGTCCATTAGTAATGTGACTGAGATCATTTCAGTGGTAAGTATCTGATAGGCTCAGGAACTGAGACCTTGTCTGAGCATCTACCAGATAACCAGGGCTGAATGGGGAAGTAAGATTGGTAGAGGCCTGGGGAATCTTGGTAAGTGGAGATTTTTGGATCTGGGTGTCATGGCTTTGTATATGTGCAGAATTCTGCTTTTGGTTCTTTAATCTTTGTATTTCACTTTACTCACTGTTTTATGATTGTGCACTCTCTAAAAACGGTCATAATTTATAAGCATTACTGAACGTTTTATATGTTTTTATGTGTCAGAACTATATTTAAATTTCTATGCAAAGAATAGACTGAACTTAGTTAAGGAAAGAAAGTAAGGTAGAAAGAAGAATTCGGGGGAAAGAGTGCACAATAACTGAAACTCTGAAAAACTATAATTGCAAGCAATTTGGGTACAATGGAACAGAAACCATGAAACTGAGCCTATAAACAAACTCTTTGCTCTATAAATGAAGGGCATGACCCGGTGAGTATGAGTAAAGGTGAGACAAGATGGGGAGGGGTGGTGGTGATAGTTAAGAGCCAAAGGAAATCTTCCCAACTTGATCAAACAGCTCCAAGTTTAGAGATTTTCTTCACCCTGACAATACGACTCTCAGAATGGGAAACACTGCCTTAATTCACAATTTCAATAACGCAGGAAGTCATTATTCAAATTTTCCTACAGGGTCAAGGACTCAGAGGTTGACTTCAAACTATAAAGCATTTTAAACTCCTTTGGCAGGCTTAAAGTTCTCCACATCTACATATGTTATGGTATATATACTTGACTACACAGACACAATTTGTATATAATTCCATTCCCAAAAGGCATGGAAGAGGCAATGTATCTTAACTCAATTGCCACCAAAGAGCACAAAGATGAATGTTTAAGTCCAGACACTGAGACATCCCCCTAAATTTTCAAAGCATGGCTTGCAGTCTCAGCCCCCTGACTCCCATTCCCTGTAATGGAAGTCAGGTGGCAAAACCCTAATGCAAACTCCTTGGAAATCTAGAAGACGGCATAATGATGTTCTTTGTTTTGCTATGGAAACATTTATATGGGACACAGGTTCAACTGTCCATGAAATGATGCACTAATCTCCAGAGTTCACAATGTAATTTGGAGTGTATTTTCTTCTCCATGTGCATGCAATTGTGAAGGTAATTGCCACCCTGAAGGTAAAGAATGCCAAGTGTCCCCCATGTAACACACAGTTACATTCTCAGAGCCAGATATTCACATTATGCATCCAAAGAAAAAGTCCAGGGAACTTGTGTGCATCTTCATTTTTAACATGCAGTCTTTCTGGAGAACACCTGATCTTTCCTTGATAAGGTTTGTTGGCTTTCATAAACTAGTTTGTTGTGAATAATCAGTTCAGTTTCTGGCCTGAATAGTATCATTGATTTAATATGATAAAGAAACAGTTCTCTTGCTTCTCAAATTTATAAATTCTATTTGGATCCCATAGATGTTTAAAATCTGAAAATTAAACCAGCTTAAGAATTACAAGGGCGGACTTCAGATATGCTAGGGATTTATTAAATGCAATATCAGCCCCTCAACTGTTCTTAGATTAGGCTGAGGCCACAAGCCAGAGGCTCCTCTGTTACATTCAGGAAGTAAAATCACTATCTTAATTTGTGTGTAAACTATTTTTAGAAATTAAAATAATTTAATTTTGGATAAAAAAGGGGTTACCTACATTTTCAATGACTCTAACATATGATTACATTAATTATAGGCAAAACTCTAATAATAAATATTTTTAATCATTGTATCTAATTACCTTAAGAGAAATCCACTGCAACTTAACTGTTCTACGCAACCTAGCACTTAGGGACACATAGTTTTATGTCTATTTCATGTTTTAAAGTATCACTCTTTTTCTCTCTTCTGAACTTGACTAAGCACTCCTCAAGGGATGTAAAAGAAGTTTAAGACACAGTTCTCCCCCGTAGCATCCAGCACGGAGTAGAGTTCATTAAATACTGTGCATGTATTGATTGATTGTCAGCATTCTGCTTTGTGACTCCTTTTAATATTTCAGGTGCTGAAAGGTCATTATCATAATCATTGTAAACCTCATTTATCTGTTCATGACACTGTTCTGGGTGCTACATAAAATTTAGCAGTGAGTTCTATAAGAACAACTGAATGCACGTTGACTTACCCACTAATCAATCAGGAAAGATGGCACATGGGGTTGGAGGATTCACCCACACATTTTAAATTAAATTTATTGAATTTATATATAACTCACTTCTTTTCAAAAATAACTTGAAGCATTTTATGGCAAAAAGTGATAAAGTTATAATATAAAAATAAGATATCCGTACTAATGTAAGAAATGGGTAGAATGATGAGAGAGTGAAAGTTTTGCTGTGAATTTCTCTGCAGTCCTGGCAAGGAGAGAAATATCCTAGGCCAACCTCATTTTGACATTTTGGACTGGATAATTCTTTGTTGTAGAGTGCTGTGCATTGCTGTCTGTTTAGCAGCATCCCTGGTCTCTAACCACTAGATGCCAGTAGTACCTCCCTCCCTCCCCTTCTGTTGTAACCACTAAATATGTCTCCAAATACCACCCCCAATTTGAGAATCACTGCCCTAGGTGACCTAGACTTCTTTATAAGGATGAGAAAGCACAACCTAGTTCTATGGGGGTAGGGGTATAAGAGAGCAACACAATTATTTTCTGACACTAATTTCTAAAACAAATTTCAATAAAACATGAATGATTTGATCTATAGTGTCCTCAGTAACACTGGCTAATATTTCTTGAGACCTTACTATAAGCCAGCTGCTGAAATTGGCACTGTATACACATGACTTATGAGACAGGTAATACTGCAATCTTCACTTTATAGGTAAGTAAATTGATGGGACTTCTTATTTGAAATAGCTTGGCACTTAATTTTCATCGATTTCAATACTATGTTGTATCACACTGTAGAGTGAGAAAGAATCTGGAAAAGAGCTTGGAATTATACCGATCCAGGTTGAATTCTAGTACTGAAACCTACAGCTGTGTAACTCTGAACAACTATTTGACCTCTCTGGTCCTTATCTGAAAATGGGTATATGAGTATTATATATATAAATATATATATATTTATATATATAATACATATAATATAAATGTATAATGTATTTATTTATTTGTAGGCATGTTATAAGAATTACAGACTTAGGTAATACAAAGTATTTCTTAAAATGTTAAGTTGTGAAAATGCCTACACAGTACTAACACTCTTTTTTATGTGTTATTTGCTATATTTGCCCTGGAAAACTTGTGGAACTTAGTATAATGAAAAGGGAAGTAGTGGTAATACTGGAGATTACCAGGGCCATTTTTTTTTTCCTGGGAAAACATATATTGTCCAATGCTCTATTTCTTCAGGTAGAAGTAAGCTTTTGGTTTATGTTGACTTATTAAATATCATCCCTTTGGAACTACTTTATCAGATCCTGAGCTCTCCCCCTCCCCTACTGGCCAACAAGATGCACTTTCTCTCTTTTTGTTCCTATTAGGCTCTTTAACAGAATCAAACTATGACTCAAAGATTAGAAAGATTTATGCTGACTTGCTGAATACCCCATACATGTCTAGTTTTTGACTGATTGCTAATTAGTTCCCTTCCTTAGCCATTAATTCTTTTGTAATTTAGTGGATTTTGAAATACATCCAGAAGATCCTATTAGATACTCCATTCTAAGCTAAGTCAAGCATAAACATATATATTTTGGAACATATTTTTAAAATACCTTTCTACTCTCACTTAGGTTAGGTAACCCAATTCAGCAAGTATTTTCGAGTACCTACATAGGCAATGCAGGAAATGTAAAACATATATAAGATTTGATTTAGCTACTCAACAAACTTAGAATTGCTAGTTCCAACAAGACATACGGGAGGGCCTTGGCACATGGCAGAGGAATTCAGAAAAGGGGGAGCAAAAATAAGCTGGAAACACTGTGAAAGGTAGGGTTGGTAATATATATCCCTTTAAAAAATTTTTAAGCAATATACATACAATTATATGATAGTTATACCTCACATCCTCACACACAACACACATGCATTCGAATTTGTATACTTTTGTTGTTCTTTGTTTTACTAAGGAATGAGATTATTCTTTAAATTTTTTACATGGATATACTTCCATACAGTGTACACAGACCAGCTTCATTACTTAAAAATGTGAATCACATAAAATGGATATGCTATAATTTAAATATTCGCCATTGACGCTCATTTTAAGTGGGTTTTCAAATTTCCTCTCCTATGGAGAATACTGCAAAGAACATCCTTACTTCCCTATGCAAGCAATTCTGTAGGATACGGTTCTAAAGTGGAATCCCTGGTTCAAATTATATGCATATTTAAAAAGCATTATTGGATGTACAAGTTAGCCTCTAAAAAATTGCCCCCGTTTATAGCTCTTTGGAGACCAAACTCTTTCTCCCACACCTGCATAGAATCATTCTTTTTATTTTTGTCAATCTAGTAGGTGAAAAATGATATCTCTTCTTTCAAGAATGAGATTTTAAAATTTGAATGACAGGTAAGAAACTGAAGCCAGGAAAATTTCTTTGAGAAACGACTGTTCTAACATGACAGAGTCAATCGAGACCGTAAGGAGTTAGGCTATGTGAAGCAGAACATTCACACCAGGAAATAGAATTAAAATGGGTTAGGAACAGGTGTGTTAGAGAATGACATGCCCATGAAAATAAAGCACAAAATTGGCCAATGTGTGATCAGAAAAGCCTCTTAAAAATTATTCTCCCTAAAAAAGAGATTTGTAGGTCTTTTCCCTAATTTTGTCCTTTGCCTTAGGGTTTTTTCCTATTCTGATTCCTACTTTACCAACCTACTTTTCTTCCAGGAGTATACTTTATATCTTTTGGCTCAAAGTTACACCAAAATAGAATTCCTTACCATTTGCAAGGCAAAGCAGGTATGAGTTAGTGGTAGCAGTGGGAATGAAGAGGAAGGATTGTATCCTAGAAGTCTCTGAGGATGTATCATAAAAATGACTCGCTGGCTACTGAGTGTGGACTGTGGAAGCAAAGGCTATCTTAGCAATGGCCACTGGCCTAAGTGACTAGAACAGTCTCGCTGAGGTTGAGAATACAATAGGAGGAGGAGGTCGGTGAGGGAAGTTAATTCAATTTGAGGCCTGTTCAGTTTGAGGTGCTGCTGGTGCTTGCACATCTGCTAGGCGAAATTTTGGAAATTCTGGTCTGCTTTTCGGGAAATCAGTCATACTGAGCTAATATCTGAAGTTATTTACCTGGACACGGACATCAAGAGGAAGAGAAGACAGCCAAGGTGAGAACATTTGGAAGTATCTCCTGTTAATGGTAGGCAGAGGAAGAAGAGCTGTGCTTTGTGAGAAAGACTGTCAGGTGATGGGAGGTCCCTGGAGAATGCGGAAGATGAGTTCTTTCTTTTTGGTTTTATTGGGATATAATTGACAATTAAAATTTGTATATCTTGACACTTTGATACGTGTGTACATTTTGAAATGATCACTATAATCAAGCTAATTAACATATCCACCACCTAGTTACTAATTTCTTTCTCTTTCCCTTCCTTTCTTCCTTCCTTTCTTGGTAAGAACACTTAAATTCTTAGCAAATTTCAGGCGTAAAATAGAGTATTTTAAACTATGGTCACCATGCTGTACATTAGATCTCCAGAACTCATATAATTATCTTGCATAATTAAAATTTTGTACCCTTTAACCAACATCTCCCAATTTACCCCTCTCCCCAGCCACTAGCAATCACCATCCTGTACTCCTGTAAGTGGATTACTCTAGATTCCACATGCAAGTGAGATCACACAATATCGTCTTTCTTTGTCTGACTTGTTTCACTTAGGGCAATGTCCTTCAGGTTCATCCATGCTGCTACAAATGAAATAATTTCCTTCTTTTTAAAGGCAGAATCATATACCAATGTGTGTGTGTGTGTGTGTGCGTGCGTGCATGTGCGTATATAACATTTTCTTTATCCACTGAAGGTGAATTTTTTCTGAATCCAAGATATGAGGAGAAGCCATATAAAAAACCTTCAGAGATCTTGTAAAGTGACAAAACAGGATGTCACTGCAACCTCCTGCAAGAGTGGTGTTCAAAGGGTCTGATGCAAAATTCAAATTGCTGGAGATCAATGTAGTATAGCAGTAGGGAAAAACTTTTCAAAAATTTAGCAGTGAAGGAAAAATAATAAAATTAATCACTACCTCTACAAACAACATAAAACTATTATATCTAGTTTGATCATTTGAAGGAAATGAATATTTTTTAATCAATATTTTTGTGTGCATAATGCTGTAGAATTACATTTGTGTTTATGCCTTTTCTTTCCTTTTGAACCTCGAGGGCAGAAGGCTGAGTAATAGTACTTAAAACACTTCTCTTCCTTAATATTATTTTTTATTTATTATGTTTTGTTCCCATTATTCCTGACCTTAACACGTACACCTTTCACTATGCCCTAACAGTATTTCAGTGGCCTCCACACAAAATACTTCAAAAATGTCTCTGAATATGTATATATTTTTAAAAATGCATATTTTTTGTATACATAGCTTTAATTTACATAAAGACTATTATTTTGCCAATATTGCTTTATCTCATTTTCATCACTCATTTTTTTCACAAATCTGTCTTTGATGGGGGAAAAAAAACCTCTTCTTAATTTCTTCTCACTTCTCAAGAGTATTTCATATTCTACATCTCCCACATTTTACGTATCTACTCTTTCCAGGACGGAAATATAGGTTGCTTCCAACACCTCACCATCACAAAGACCATGGCAATGAACATTTTAACATCTTCCCCCTTGTGAAATTACACACGAGTGACTTTGGGGTACATGCCTGGGGATGGGATTAGATACTTGCATACTTAATCTTGTTAGCTATTGCCCTATTGCTCTTCAGAATGGCTGCACCAGGTTATACTCCCAACAAGACAGTGCTCATTTGCCCACATCTCTTCAATAAAGCTTGACATATCTGACTTTGTGATGTTTGTCATCTCATAAAGAGTTATGCCATTGTTCTATTTTATTTTACATTGTTCATTTAAATCATGAGAAATTCTTCATAAAATTTTAGTCATTAATGTTTCATTTTCTCTGATTTATCTATTAATTTCCTTTTTTCTACCAGATTTTCAATCTTTATGTTGTTGCATTGAGGAATTCTTTAATGTACTAGATGTTAAACTCTAGCTAGTTTTTATTTTTTTTATTTTTTATTTTTTTTCTGTACGCGGGCCTCTCACTGTTGTGGCCTCTCCCGTTGCGGAGCACAGGCTCCGGACGCACAGGCTCAGTGGTCAAGGCTCATGGGCCCAGCCGCTCCGCGGCATGTGGGATCTTCCTGGATCAGGGCACGAACCCGTGTCCCCTGCATCGGCAGGCGGACTCTCAACCACTGCGCCATCAGGGAAGCCCTAGTTTTTATTTTTAACTTTCACTTTGGAATACTTTTTTATTTACAGAAAATTTGAAAACAATATAGGGAGTTCCAATATACACGTCACCTCGTTTTCCCTAATGTTAACATCTTACGTTAGTGAAAACTAAAAAATTCCTAGTTCGTGTTTTAAAAAAACCTTTATTGTGATATACTTCACATGCCACACAAACCTCTACAGATTTGCTTATTATGGACATTTCATATAAATGATATCATAAAAATGTTGTTTTGCAACTAGGTTCTTTTACTTAGCATGCTATTATTGAAGTTCACCCATGTTGTAGCATGTATCACTACTTCATTCTTTTTTACTGCCAAATAATATTCCATTGTATTAAATTTTGTTTATCCATTCATCAGTTACTAGACATTTGGATTGTTTCCACTTTTAACCTATTATGAATAGCACTACTATGAATATTCATGTAAAAGTTTTTATGTGAATATGTTTTCATTCTTTGGGATATATACCTAGAAGTAGAACTGCTGGATAATATGATAACTCAATGTTTAACATTCTGAGGAATTATCAAAGTTTTTCAAAGCAGCTGCACAATATACATTCCGACCAGCAAGGTATGAGGGTTCTAATTTGTCCATATCCTTGCCAACACATTATTACCTATATTTTAAATTATAGTTGTCTTTGTGGCTGTGAAGCAGTATTTCATTGTGGTTTTGATTTATTAGGTTTTTTTTTTTCCCTTTGGAAAAATGTCTATTAAAATCTTTACCCATTTTTAACTTGGGTTATTTGTCTTTTTATTGTTGAGTTGTAAGTATTCTTTATATATTTTGGACATAAGTTCCTTATCAGTTATATGATTTGCAAATATTTTCTCCCATTCTATGGGTTATGTTTTCACTTTGTTGTTGGTGTCCTTTGAAAAATAAAAGTTTTTAATTGTCCATTTTATCTATTTTTCTTTTTTCAATTGTGTTTTTGGTTTCATATCTAAGAAGGTGTTGCCTAACTCAAAGTCATAAAGATTGGCTCCACAGTTTTTTCTAAAGGTTTTGTAGTTTTAACTCTTACATATAGATCTATAATCTATTTTAAGTTAATTTTTGTGTATGGTATGAGTAAGCAGTCCAACTTTATTCTTTTGCCTGTGGATGTTCAGTTGTCCCAGCACTATTTGTTAAAAAGACTGTTCTTGGGACTTCCCTGGTGGCACAGTGGTTGAGAATCTGCCTGCCAATGCAGAGGACTCGGGTTCGAGCTCTCATCTGCGAAGATCCCACATGCCACAGAGCAACTAAGCCCATGTGCCACATTTACTGAGCCTGTGCTCTAGAGCCGGTGAGCCAAAACTCCTGAAGCGCACATGCCTAGAGCCCATGCTTCGCAACAAAGAGAAGCCACTGCAATGAGAAGCCCATGCACTGCAATAAAGAGTAGCCCCCACTCGTCGCAACTAGAGAAAGCCCACACGCAGGAATGAAGACCCAACACAGCCAAAAATAAATAAAGTAAATAAATAATAAAATTAAAAAAAAAAAGACTGTTCTTTCCCCATTTAATTGTCCTGGTTCCTAATTAGTTTTTGACAGTGTATTTTTTCCAATCTATTTTTTGTTAATTTTGCATATGGTATCATTTCTGAATAGAATACTTACTTATTAATGCAATCAAAACCATCAATGTCCTACCTTATAATGCTGGCTTACTGAAGAAAATTCTTTCCATCCTCAAGTTTACAAAAATATTTTTCTATAATTTTGTATATTAGGTCTATAGTTTTACTTTTCACATTTAGGTATTTACCTGTAATATGCCTTTATATGTGATATAAAGTATACATCTGACATCATTTTCTTCATATAAGGCAGTTATCAAACAATTCATCCTTTCACCACTGGGAGGTCTGACCTCTCTTGTTCAAATTTCTAATCAAAGGCTGGGGAAATTTAGAAAGTTGTTCCAAGTTAGAATAACAGAGCACATAGATTTTAAGGACAAGGTAGATGAACAACTTCTTACAGTGGTGCATCACTGAGAAAGATTTCTGGTGAAGGGCGTTTTGCTAAGAGAAATAGTTTAGATCAAAAGTAGTTTGGACATTGGTGTTTCTTTTCCTGAATTACCAAGCAATACTGTAATGACTGAAGTCATAATTCACCCAGTATTACTGAAGGTATCCCTCAAAGTCCATAGTTCGAGACTCTTAAAGGCTTATAGAATAGTCCTAGGTCTTGTTATTATGGCTTCTTTTCCACAGATTTTCCTTGCTATGCACCAGGCAGGCCACACTGATATCATGCCACTCACCCTGCAAGGTAATCATAATCCATAGAGGGAACTTAAAGTGCACCCATATGTCTTTAATGTATACTTTGGAGCCATTACAGTCTATCTTATTAAGTCATTTAAATATTTAGATAATATATTATGGCCTAGTAGATGTTTCTTTAGATCTGGTTTAATCTTCTGGGTACGTTGACAAGCCTTCAAAAAAAAAAAACTGCAATAAAAATGAAACCTTGGGGCTTCCCTGGTGGCACAGTGGTTGAGAGTCCGCCTGCCGATGCAGGGGACATGGGTTCGTGCCCTGGTCCGGGAAGATCCCACATGCCGCGGAGCGGCTGGGCCCATGAGCCATGGCCGCTGAGCCTGTGCTCCGGAGCCTGTGCTCCGCAACGGGAGAGGCCACAACAGTGAGAGGCCTGCGTACCACAAAAAAAAAAAAAAAAAAAAAAAATGAAACCTTGAATTTCTTAAAATTTAGCAATAAGAAATACTTTCAAGTGACAACTATTTTTTTCCTTTTTTGATCATCTTTATTCAGATGTAAGTAAAAGTTGATTTGTACAAAATTCAAATGAGGCTAATGTTTTCAATTTTACCTCCTGTGTTTATAACCTTACTCTCATTAAATAGCTAATAAATCTGTATTTTATAATTTCAGTATGGTGTATAGTTTCAAGTTTTTATAGCTATTCTTATTTGTCCTTTAGTCAAAATAAAGGATATTGTGAGGTCAAGGTTTAATAAATTTAATATCTGAATTATTTCACATGTTGTAGCCATAAATCTTTATCCTATAGAAGGACTATTCTGTTCTTTAGGTTGAAGTTTCTTGAGGACAATACAGATTTTATTAGAGCAATTAATGAGATATTTACAACTTACTGACATTCAAAAATGATTTACATTTAAAATAGCCTTTTTGTGTAGAAATATATATAAAAAAATATATAAAAGGCTGGTCTTACTGAACTGTGTGCTACATCAGGCTCCAGATCTATAGACTATCTCTCCCATGATAGTTATTGACTCAGATTGTTACCATCTTGCACTTCATTTTCCCTTTACTCATTATGTTGTATTATATTATTTTTCAAGTGTACATATTTGGGAGATTTTTTTGTTCAAGTGAGAACTTTGATAGCAAAATATTTCTTGTAGTTACATGTAATTGTTTAAAGTGTAGATAAAATAGGACTTTTAAACAACTGAGTTTGAACTTGGGGAAAATAATTCAATTGCTTGTTACTAAATTTATAAGACAGGAAAAACTTCCCTGAAATGTGTAAAACTAGGGCCATGAATAAATTTTGTTTGAGAAAAACTGTGCTAATTCCATTTGCAAATATTTCTCTCCATCAGTAGGTTGTCTTTTCAGTTTGTTGATGGTTTTCTTTGCTGTGCAAAAGCTTTTAAGTTTAATTAGATCCCATTTGTTTACATTTGTTTTTATTTCCTTTATTTTAGGAGATGGATCCAAAAAAATATTTCTGCGATTTATGTCAAAGAGTGTTCTGCCTAGGTTTTCCTCTAGGAGTTTTATAGCATCAGGTCTTACACTTAGGTCTTTAATCCATTTTGAGTTTATTTTTGTATATGCTATTAGAGAATGTTCTAATTTCATTCTTTTACATGTAGCTGTCCAGTTTTCCCAGCACCACTTATTGAAGAGACTGTCTTTTCTCCATTGTATTCAATATATTCTTGCATCCTTTGTCATAGATTAATTGACCATAAGTGTGTGGGTTTATTTCTGGGATCTTTATCTCATTCCATTGATCTATGTGTCTGTTTTTGTGCCACTACCATACTGCTTTGATTACTGTAGCTTTTTAGGTATAGTTTAAAGTCAGGGAGCTTGATCCCTCCAGCTTCATTCTCTTTTCTCAAGATTGTTTTGGCTATTAAGGATTTTTATTTCAATATAAATTCTAGAATTATTTGTTCTATTTCTGTGAAAAATGCCATTGGTATTTTGATAGGGATTGCATTTAATCTGTAGATTGCCTTGGGTGATATGGTCATTTTAACAATATTGATTCTTCCACTCCAAGAACATGGTATATCTTTCCATCTACTAATGTCATCTCTAATTTCTTTCATCAGTGTCTTATAGTTTTTGAAGTACAGATCTTTCGTCTCCTTAGGTAGGTTTATTCCTAAGCATTTTATTCTTTTTGATTTGATGGTAAATGGGACTGTTCCTTAATTTCTCTTTCTGATATTTTTTGGTTAGTATAGAAATGTAACAGACTTCTGTGTATTAATTTTGTATCCTGCAACTTGACCAAATTCATTGATGAGCTCTAGTAGTCTTCTGGTGGTGTCTTAAGGATTTTCTATATATAGCATTATGTCATCTGCAAACAGTGACAGTTTCACTTCTTTCCAATTTGGATTTCTTTTATTTCTTTTTCTTCTCTGATTGCTGTGTCTAGGACTTCCAAAACTATGTTGAATAAAAGCGGTGAGAGTGGACATCCTTGGCTTGTTCCTGATCTTAGAAGGAATGCTTTCAGCTTTTCACCATTGAGTAAGATGTTAGCTGTGGGTTTTTCATATGGTGTTTACTGTGTTGAGGTATGTTCCCTCTATGTCCACTTTCTGGAGTTTTTATCATATATCAATGTTTAATTTAACAAAAGCTTTATCAAAATTCCCATATCTCCCAGTTTAATGACTCTACAAAACTTTACATTAGAAAAAAGTCTAATTAATAATTTCATTATAATAGAGAATACCAAAACAGCTCGTGTGTTTCAAGTCCTTAGAGATTTACTTATATTAATTTTTCACTTCAAAAGTCCACAATTGTGAAGACTTTATAGTATATGGTACATCACTTGTTATTTCTCTTTGCCACTTTTAGATAGTTCCTTTGGAGTAAGTGTACTGCTTCATTTCCTATTTTTAAACGAAGAGTCAAACCAGTGAGACTTAGATCTAAGTGAACAATGATGTAATTATGGATGAATCCTATGAATCTTACAAATTGACAGAAAAATGGCAGATGAATGGGCTTAGAGCTTGAAACCCAAACTGTATGTATAAAATAAAGGAGTCTTGGCAATGAGCCATTATGAACAGTTCCCAAGTATACATGTCTCGATGTTATCTATTGTGAAAGGGCCAAAATAATTTGCCTATCTATAAGAAACCCATTGAAAACAAAACTTCTATTTATATATATTACATTACCTTGAATTTGGCATGGGTTTGAGGTGAATCAAGAAAAAATAAATAATATTAGGAAGAAAAGACTAAAATAAAAGAAATGAAGAGATATGAATATGAAGAATATTAGGGGTCTTCAGTCTTAAAAGCAAAAGCCAACTACTGATTGGCCTGATTGAGATCTATATAGTGTGAATATTATCTGTAAGAAATTATGGAAATTTTCAGCAAATTTCATATAATTAAAATTAAGAACACCTTTTGAAGCTTGAATCATAAAAAATAAAGACTATGTTTGAAAGAACTATTTATACAGCAGCAATAAAGATATAATTCTCAATAGTCTAAGGACTCATATAGTTAGTTAACAGAAAATAATTAAACATAGCTTTAAAATGTTAGAAAAGATGCCCGTGGGAGTAAAGTATTCTAACCATTTTGCAAGCATGACTTTCTCAGCCCCTTCTGTACCCTGCACAGAGTTGGCTTTTATGTGTGATAGTAACAGAAAGACAGTCTCATACCTGAAGGACTTGGTAAGTAAACCATTCATATACTCTTCTTAAAATATTACTCCAAGAGATATTTCAAATGACTGAGGGATATTTCAAGATGAAAAATTCAGTAATAGGAAAACTGCATTGTTAAAAAGATTGCCAATGGGGCTTCCCTGGTGGTGCAGTGGTTGAGAGCCCACCTGCCGATGCAGGGGACACGGGTTCATGCCCCGGTCCAGGAAGATCCCACATGCTGTGGAGCAGCTGGGCCCGTGAGCTATGGCCGCTGAGCCTGTGCGTCCGGAGCCTGTGCTCCGCAATGGGAGAGGCCACAACAGTGAGAGGCCCGTGTACCGCAAAAAAAAAAAAAAAAAAATTGCCAATGAATTTTAAAACCATGAAACAGTAGAATTTAGATTAAATATCTCACAAAGAGGATTATAAAACTGAATTGAAGTTCTAAATATTACTTTAAAAGAAAAGCATAAGGTAAAAATATAATAAGGAACCAGATATAATAAATACTGGATAATGCCAAAAATCACCACAGAATGAGAAGGTGAGAGGAAGAAAACAAATTATACCAATGCTGTTAATGTCCTTAGTGGTCAGGAAGGAGAGCAAATAGCTATTGCTTAACTCTTTAAAATACTGATTAGAACAAAATAGCTTAAAGTATGGCTTAGAAAATAAAAAGATTAAGGGGATAAAAACAAATGATACTATGATTTATACAGTACACAATAAAAAATAAAATAAATATTTTTATAACATCAGAAAACATCATGACAGAAATAAATGTATAGTTATTGCAGTAAAATGCACAAGTTAAAAGCTATCCCCCCCCAAAAAGCAATGTACTTTCTGTAAGATCTTTCCTTTAAATAAAATGACTAAACAGACAAGCAAAAAGAAAGTAGTAGGTGTAATATCAAAAAAGTGTAATCCAAGGCAGAAAATAATGGAAAAAAGAGTCATGTTAATGATAAAAAGGTAAAATGCACAATGAATATGTATAAGTCATGAATTGTTATATGCAAAATGAATGAATAAAGTACATTTTTTAGAAATATGTAAGATTGATAGAAGCAAAATAGTTCTGCAGAATTTTCACAAGTTGGTCATGACTAATCATAAGAAAAACTTCACTCAGTTCCCTAGTGCAAAAAATTTAGAAGGCATATTCCTGTAGCAAAGCAGTATAACTACACAATTTAAAAACATCACTGGAAATTTAAAAACAGAAACACTTTACTTAGTAATTCTGTTACCAAAGAGGAAATCAGGAATATAGTTATGAAATATTAGAAAATTATACTAAGACTACAAATTATAAAAACTTATGAGATATAGTTAAAGCTGTGCTCAGAGTCAAATTCATAGCTTTACATGCTTTAAATTTTCCAGCTTTATTGAGATATACAGTAAGACCCCTACATATGAACCTTCAAGGTGCAAACTTTCAAATATACAACCATGCTTTTCATCAGCCTCAGGTGTGAGTGAAATTGCAGCTTGCCCTCCATCTCCTATTGCTGACAATCCTTCAGTTCTACCATCTCCCACCTCCTCGCCCTCCTCCATAAGTAACTCTTCTTGCCTGTTCACTCAATGCCAGCCCCTGTATGCCAGCTGTTGTACTGTACTACTATACTTTTCAAGGTACTGTACTATAAGATGAAAAATATTTTCTTTTTGTGTTGGTTGCTTTTTATGTATTATTTGTGTGAAGAGTATTATAAACCTATTGCAGTACAGTACTCTATAGTCAATTGTGTTAGCTGGGTACCTAGGCTAACTTAGTTGGACTTATGAACAAATTGGACTTACGAATGCGCTCTCGGAACAGAACCTGTTCATATATAGGGGACTTACTGCAACTGACAAATAAAAAATTGTATACTTAAGGTGTACAATGTTGTGTTTGATATAAGTATACCTATGTAGTGATTACATTCAAGCTAATTAACATTCCATCACCTCACAACATGCTTTATTTATTAAGTGAGAAAAGGTAAAAACTGAACAAGTTATTGCAATTCAAGATGTTAGAAAAATGAAAGTGAAATAAATCTAAGGAAATTGGGGCAAAGAAACATGTATAGATAAAACAAATGTAATGCATTAGAAAAAAGAAAAATACATGAATTGAGACATTGTGATATTGTGGTTTATAAGAAATATATATTTGGTCTTAGTCCCATTTCTGGCACAGAGCTCCTAAAACCCTTAGAATTTTCTAAGTGCTGGAAGCAAAAAAGGTGTCTTTTGTTATTTTAATGCAGTGACTTTTGGACTGCACCTATGGAAGGGATCTGGTTGCCAGGAGAACTAACCCAGTAATTAGAGGTTTGGAACTTTCAGTCCTGCCTCCTGCAACCCTTGAGGAGGGGAGAGGAAAAAGGGATGAAGATTGAATCAATTGCCAATGGTCAATAATTTAGTCAATCAAGGCTATGTATGGAAGTTTCCATAAGAAAACCCCAAGGACTGGGTTCAAAGAGCTTCTGGGTTGGTGAACACATGGAGGTGCTGGGAGAGTGGCGAGCTTGGAGAGGGCATGGACACCCATACAAATCTTTCCCATGCCTTGCCCTGTGCATTCCTTACCACTCATTCCTGAGTTGTATCCTTTTATAATAAACCAGTGCTCAAGTAAGTAAAATATTTCTCTAAGTTCTATGAGCCACTCTAGCAAATTAATTGAACCCAAGGAGGGGATTGTGGGAGCCTCTGGTTTATAGCCAGTGAGACAGAAGCACAGGTAACAACCTGGGCTTGTGACTGGAGTCTGAAGTGGGAGTTGGGGCAGTCTTATAGAACTGAATCCTTAACCTGTAGAATCTGATGTGATCTTTGGGAAGACAGTGTCAGAATTAAATTGAATTGTAGGACACCCAGCTGGTGTGTGCAGAATTAATTGGTGCTGTGTGGGAACAACTCTCTCATCTCTACACATTGGAAATTGAGTCTCAGAACCACTTTAGAGGTGATTTTTAAATGAAAAAATTTAACTAGATGAAGCTCCACAACAGTATTTTTTGAAATGGTAAATTGAAAATATAGGAGCTTCTTGTCGAATATATTTTGCAGATGTTACATTCAGATTCACAAGGTAAATCAACATGTTAAAGAAACCTGGTAGTTAAAACCTTGTCTAAATTGTTCAATTCTCCATTCCACCCCCTACTTCTGAACATAGATCTTTTCCCTAATTTTTTTATATCCAACTTAATATCACCTGGAAGCTACTTTGGGAAATAATCTGCACAGTCCAAGTAGGAGGAAGAAACATATAAGATTAGAAATAAAAAATTATTTATAACACTTATTAAGATTTAAAATATAAAATGTTATTCTATGAAATAATATGTATGAGTTTGTCTTAAAACCTGATGCACATACATTTGAAAATCATGATGAAATGGGTTGTTTGAAAGAAAGCAGATAGTATTCAAACTGATTAATGAAAATGTCTTGTGAACCTGCCAGTAATCATGGAAGAAAATGAGCACATATTTTGAAAATATTAACATCAAAATAAGCAAAGTTTAGTTTCATAAATGAGTTAATTTAAACTTTCAAGGAACAAATATTCCTATGCCATATAAACTATTCCCTACAAAAGAAAAGGAGAAACAGAGGGCAAAGAAAAAAAAGATAGCCTCATTTTTTTAAACTAATTTAACCTTGATAACAAAGTCAGACAAAAAAGGAAAATTCTAGACTAGCCAATCTCACATGAATAGAGATTCAGAAATTTAAATAACAGCAGCATTTTTTCTTTTTCAAAATAACACACCATTGCTGGGATATCAATAGGAGTTCTATGAAAGAGTTCCGAGGTCATAAAACTTCTGGAAACACTAGGTTAGAGAATATTATACTACAATGTAAAATTGATAATTGATCATTTTAAAGTGCTAAAATGCACTGTGAACCTTAAAGTAGAGGATGTAGTTTGCATTGTATCTAAATCTACTTAGCAGTGCAATTTTTTTGGTTGAGCACTCTGTGGGACCAATGATCCATGGGATATCAGTTTTGGAAGTGCTACACCAGAGGCATTACCATTAATGACAGGACTGAAACAAGAATGCCCACAAACATCCCTTACAAAATACATGTTTTGGAAGATTATAAATGAAAGAGAAAAGGGAAAAAAGTATAACTATTGCAGAAGTTCACATCTTCCTAATTCTAAAGTGTATGTTCATAAACACTGTGCTTAACCACTGATATAGTGAGAAATCAACAGCTTTTTCTTCATCATAATCATCACTGTCATCACCATGATCACCAAAATATAAAAACACAATTCTATAACTTCCTAGAAAACAAGTGAATGAACTGAGTAACTATTAGAAGTAATAAGAGAATTCAGTAAACTGCACAATTATAAAATAAATAGAAAAAAATTTAATAAATAACCAATTCAAATATAATAGGAAAAAATCATGTTCAAAACAGCACCCAAAATTTAAACAAGCTAGAATAAAGTCAATAATAAATGTTCAGGAACTGTGTGAATAAGACTTCAAAATTTCACTAAAGAACATAAGAATTGAATATATGCATAGTGGGATTGAAAATTTTATAGATGTCAATTTCTCCCAAATTAATTTATACATATAATGTTACCCCAATTAGTATCACATTAGAATTTTGGAATTTTAATTTTTATTTATTTATTTATCAACATCTTTATTGGAGTATAATTGCTTTACAATGGTGTGTTAGTTTCTGCTTTATAACAAAGTGAATCAGCTATACACATACATATATCCCTATATCTACTCCCTCTTGCATCTCTCTCCCACCCTCCCTATCCCACCCCTCTAGATGGTCACAAAGCACCAAGGTGATCTCCCTGTGCTATGTGGCTGCTTCCCACTAGCTATCTATTTTACATTTGGTAGTGTATATATGTCCATGCCACTCTCTCACTTCATCCCAGCTTCCCCTTCCCCCTGCCTGTGTCCTCAAGTCCATTCTCTATGTCTGCGTCTGTATATCTGTCCTGCCCCTAGGTTCTTCAGAACCATTTTTTTTTTTTTTTTAGATTCCATATATATGTGTTAGCATATGTTATTTGTTTTTCTCTTTCTGATTTGCTTCACTCTGTATGACAGACTCTAGGTCCATCCACCACACTGCAAATAACTCAGTTTTGTTTCTTTTATGGCTGAGTAATATTCCATTGTATATATGTGCCAGATCTTCTTTATCCATTCACCTGTCCACGGACACTTAAGTTGCTTCCATGTCCTGACTATTGTAAATAGAGCTGCAGTGAACATTGTGGTACATGATTCTTTTTGAATAATGGTTTTCTCAGTGTATATACCCAGTAGTGGGATTGCTGGGTTGTATGGTAGTTCTATTTTTAGTTTTTTAATGAACCTCCATACTGTTCTCCATAGTGGCTGTATCAATTTACATTCCCACCAACAGTGCAAGAGGGTTCCCTTTTCTCCACACCCTCTCCAGCATTTATTGTTTGTAGATTTTTTGATGATGGCCATTCTGACTGGTGTGAGGTGATACCTCATTGTAGTTTTGATTTGCATTTCTCTGATGATTAGTGATGTTGAGCATCCTTTCATGTGTTTGTTGGCAATCTGCATATCTTCTTTGGAGAAATGTCTATTTAGGTCTTCTGCCCATTTTTGGATTGGGTTGTTTGGTTTTTGATATTGAGCTGCATGAGCTGCTTGCAAATTTTGGAGATTACTCCTTTGTCAGTTGCTTCATTTGCAAATATTTTCTCCCATTCTGTGGGTTGTCTTTTGGTCTTGTTTATGGTTTCCTTTGCTGTGCAAAAGCTTTTAAGTTTCATTAGGTCCCTTTTGTTTATTTTTGTTTTTATTTCCATTTCTCTAGGAGGTGGGTCAAAAAGGATCTTGCTGTGATTTATGTCACAATGTGTTCTGCCTATGTTTTCCTCTAAGAGTTTTATAGTGTCTGGCCTTACATTTAGGTCTTTAAATCAGAAAGAAAGAAGTAAAATTGTCTATGTTTACAGGTGACATGACACTACATAGAGAAAAGCTTGAAGGCTCCACCAGAAAACTGTCATAACTAGTCAACAAATTCAGTAGTGCTTCAGGATACAAAATCAATATGTATAAATAAGCTGTATTTCTATATGTGAAAAATGAACTATCATAAAAAGAGATTTAAAAAAAATCTTATTTACAATGGCATCAAAAAGAATAAAGTACTTAGGAATAAATCTAACAGTCAAGGATCTGTACGCTAAAAACTAAATAAGACATTGATGAAAGAACTGAAGATATAAATAAATGGAAAGATGTTCTGTGTTCATGGATTGGAAGAATTAATATTGTTAAAATGTCCATACTATCCAAAGTGATCTGTAGATTCAATGAAATATCTATCAAATTTCCAAAGCATTTTTCTTAGAAATAGAAGAAACAATCCCAAAATTTGTATTGAACCATAAAAGACCACAATTAGCCAAAGTAATCTTGAGAAAGAAGAACAAAGCCGAGGAATCACACATCCTGATTTCAAACTATACTACAAACCTGTAGTAATCAAAACAATATGGTATTGGCATAAAAACAGACACGTAGATGAATGGAACAGAATAGAGAGCCCAGAATAAACCTAGGCATATATCGTTAATTAATTTATGGCACGTGATCCAAGAATATATAATGTGGAAAGGACAGTCTCTTCAATAAATGTTAGGAAAACTGAACAACCTCACGCAAAAGAATGAAACTAGTTCCCTATCTTACACCTTAGTAAAAAATTAACTCAAAATGAATTAAAGAGTTAAACATAAAACTCCTGGGAGAAAATATAAGTGGTTAGCTCCTTGACATTGGTTTTGGCAATGATTTTTTTGGACTTTATACCAAAAACACAGGCAACAAATGCAAAAATAAACAAGTGGAGGGCTTCCCTGGTGGCGCAGTGGTTGTGAGTCCACCTGCTGATGCAGGGGACACGAGTTCGTGCCCCGGTCTGGGAAGATCCTACATGCTGCAGAGTGGCTGGGCCCGTGAGCCATGGGAGAGGCCATAACAGTGAGAGGCCCGCGTACCGCAAAAAAAAAACAAAAAACAAGTGGGACTACATCAAACTAAAAACCTTCAGCACTGTGAAGGAGACCATCAACAAAATGATAAGGCAACCTATAGAATGGGAGAAAATATTTGCAAACCATATAGCCAGTAAGGATTAATATAATATACAAGAAACTCATACAACTCCATAACGAACCACCCAAATAACCCCATTAAAAAATGGGCAAAGGACCCGAATAGACATTTTTCCAAAGAAAACATACAAATGGCTAACAGGTACATGAAAAAATGGTCAACATCACTAATTATCATGAAAATGCAAATCAAAACCGTAAAGAGATACCACCTCACATCTGTCAGTACATCAATTATCAGAAAGACAAGAGACAACAAGTGCTCATGAAAACATAAAGAAAGCGAACATCTGCACACTGTTGGTGGGAATGTAAAGTGGTACAGCAACTGTGGAAAACAATATGGAGTTTCTTCAAAAAGTGAAAAATAGAACTACCATAAGATCCAGCACTTCCTCTTCTGGGTATATATCCAAAGGAAACAAAACCATTATCTCAAAGAGATACCTGTACTCTCATGTTAATTGGTATGGAAATCACCTAATAGCCAAGGTACGGAAACAATGTAAACGTCCATGGATAGGTGAATCGACATAGAGGATGTATAAGTACACGATGAAATATCATTCAACTTAAAAAGAAGGAAATTCTGTCATTTGTGACAACATGTATGAAGTTGGAGGGCATTATGTTAAGTGAACTGAGTCAGACAGAGAAAGGTAAAATATTGCATGGTACCACTTATATGTGGAATCTAAAAAAAAAGTTGAATTTATAGAAACAGTATAGAAAAGTGGTGGCCAGGGGCTGGGATTAGGAGAAATAGGGATAGGAACAGGTGGTTAAAAGGTACAAAAAAAACCACCTTTCAATTATAAGATCAATAAGGCCTGAGGATCTAATATGGTATAACACAGTGACTATATTATGTAATTGAGATTTGCTAAGAGTAGAACCTAAATGTTCTCACATGCACAAAAAACGGTAAATATGTGAGGTGATGTATGAATGTTAAGTAACTTTATGGAGGGAATCCTTTCATCATGTTGCACACTTTAAATATCACGATTTTATTTGTCAATTATACCTTAATAAAGCTGAGAAAAGAATATATAGAGATGGCAAATAAGCATATGAACAGATGCTCAAAATCATTTGCCATTAGAGAAAATATACTTAAAACAACAGTGTGATACCACTGCACATCTATTAAAATGGTTAAAATCCAACAAAACAAAACAACCTGACAACATCTACTGCTGGTAAAGATGTGCAACAAGAGAAACTCTCATTCATTGCTGATGGGAATGCAGAATGGTGCAGTCACTTTGGAAAACAGTTCAGCTGTTTATTACAAAGCTAAATATAGTCTTCCTATATGACTCAACAATCACATTCCTAGGTATTTATCCAATGGATTTGCAAACTTATGTCCACACAAAAACTTGCAAATGGATGTTTATAACAGCTTTATTCATAAATGTCCAAATCTGGAAGCAACTAAGATTTTAACAGGTGGATGGATAAATAAACTGTAGTACCTCCATACAATGGGACACAACTCAGTGATGAAAAGGTATGAACTATCAAGTCTCACATAAACATTTATGAATCTTAAATGCTAAGTGAAAGAAGACTGAGAAGGGTAAATACTGCATGCTTCCATTTATATGACATTCTGGAAAAGACAAAACTGTAGAAAAAGTAATCTGGTCAGGGGTTGCCAAGCGTTTGGAAAAGTGGGAGTGTTGAAACACAGATTTTTTTTTTTAGGGTAATGAAGCTATTTTGTATGATACTGTAATGGTGGATACATGACACCATGCATTTATTGAAACCCATAGAACTTTATAATACAAAGAGTGAACTGTAATGTATGCAAATTAAAAAAAATCATTTAAGAGGACAGGGGATCCCAGAATTAAATGCAGAATATTACAGAAGAATCTAACTGTATTACACTGTATGAAATAACCTCACTGACAGAGAAGGGGACAAAGGATTTGATTTTTATATATATAACTCATAACAGATCTTGAATTAATAAAGTTTTATAATGATTAACAAGCTTTCATTAATCAATTATAAAACACAAATGCCCAAACTTAAAATAAGTAAAATACATAAACATCTGTCCAATAAAGAAGAAAAACAAATTGCTAATTAACTTGCTTAAAACAGTTCAAAATTACCTGAAGAAAAAGAAGCAAAAGTTAAAACTATAACATACCATCCACCCACCCTTCAACTTTACAAACATAAAGAAGAGTGGGGAATGTCTAGTACTCAAGAAATTGAACGCCCACCTTGAAACAGACTTCTAACCATTTTGTTCTCTATCCTTACTTCAACTAGGACCAAATTAATTCAGTACACTTTGAGATGGCAGTTTATCTCAAGCTGTTGCTTCGTGTCAGTCAGGAAGGTGATGCTATCCATAGCATGCAGAAAAGAGTCGAGAAGCAAGTACAAAGCTAACATCTTTGCTGTTTGTTAAATTAGGCCCAATGTAGATTCACTTCTTTCTTTGTGGGACTCTGACTATTCAGAAAATCAGACTTACCCATTTTTAAATACAAGTTCTAAATCTCATTCCCCAGACAAATAAAATGATGTTTATAATTTCTTGTTCGTTTCTTCCATAGTCTGTTCCCATCAGGGCAAATAATCACAAGTAGAACTAGCATTTCTTTTTAACTAGGTTGAGGCTCTGTAAAATGACTTGACTTTAAATGTATTTTGGGTTTTTTTTCTTAAATGAAAAAAAAGATGATGACCCTTCAGTCAAAGATATAAAAGTCCTATGATTTGAGAGAAAACTGAGATAGATTTTTCTTATTAATATGAACAGAAAATAAAAATCTATGAGTATAATGACACATCACACTCTGAACTGGGTTTCTTGGGAGGCATGGCTAATAGTCCATTGGGGCAATAAAAATAAGATTAGAGGAAATTCAAAGGGGAGGCGTGTTTTGGAAGTAAAACAATATGGGACATAACTGGGCCAATGTATCTAAATTGCCCCAGTGGGAAGGGAAAATATGGAAGAAGCTCCTAAATAATTACCATTATTTAACAACCTGAATCAAGAAACAACACTTTAAAACTCCCAGATTTTTGTCATCAGTGTTTTTCTATTCCTGTACATGTTCCTAGCTCTTAGAAACAAAATTTTTTATTTGCTCTGAAACGCCTTAATTTAAATCCTGTTTACCAGTTAATTCTATTATAGTCTATGACACTTTTCTGTCACTCTTACACCATGCAGATCAATGGTGGATTTGCTCCTTGGGAAATATTAAATTTCCTGGGATATTTTAGCCTCAAGAAGTAACTTTCAAACATTTGTGAAAGCAAGAGGAAAACTGGAGAACGCACCTGCATTTTAAGTCAGTTTAAACACATTTTATTTGGATTGCTGCTTATTACAGTTTTCCAAATTTATTTAGTAAGTTCTCTCAGGCTATATGAAGTAAGTCATGGGAGAACATTTACATGGAAAGCCAAGTAAGAACATTTATAACACCAGATTATAAAGGCATTATCAACTCACAGTATTAAATGGAAAAGCCTAGATCTTCATTTTTTTCCAGAACTGTATAGAATATTATATTTAGATTATAAAATAGAATAATCAAATTACTTATCTATTGAATAAATATGCAGACACAGAACAGTGTGACCCTCGGAGTCATGGTTATTAAAACCACACATTGCTCACCAGACTGCTACAATTTAGCAGCTGCAAACAAATTGGGATGTGAGTAGATTCTCAGAACAAATACCCACAATGCCACAAAAACTCCTGCCCTCATGGAACTTTCAGTCTGTCAATGGGAGATAGTCAACCAATAATTAAATTTATAGCACATCAGAGGAGGATAAGCTCTTGGAGAAAAAGGAATCAAGGAAGAGAGGTAGTAATTCTTAACTTAATCATTTCCAACACCAAGCAGTTTCCTTCTATGACTCAGTTTCGAATGTAAAAATCTTTCTTATTTTGATAAACTTTACAGTTTTCCCCAGATACTATGTTTAGAAATGAATGTGTAATACCATTTACCAAGCACAAACTCCTTCTTGTAAAACATCAAAGAGCATCAGTATGTAATAGATAAAGTATATTTTTGCAACTGGTGGGAAGAGAGATCAAATTAATGACCATGAAATTCCTTTGATAAAGTATGTTTTAGCTACTGGAGGTGACTGACTTGGGAGATAACATGGTGATGCAGAGGTTGGCTAAGTGTCTTGTCCACCTGGTTTATCCTTTCAGGAGAAATAGAAGACAAGTTTGTTTTCTCATTTAGCAATTAGTGCTCTGAGGTCATTAATAATGATATGAACTATAATTTCCACGTTATTCCTAGTCTGCACTAATTATGTCATTCAAATGAAACTATTTCTGTGTATAGCACGAGTGGTTTAGAAGGTAAAGATTTTGGTCTCGGGCTTCCCTGGTGGCACAGTGGTTGAGAGTCCACCTGCCGATGCAGGGGACATGAGTTCGTGCCCCGGTCTGGGAAGATCCCACATGCTGCGGAGCGGCTGGGCCCGTGAGCCATGGCCGCCAAGCCTGCGCGTCCATAGCCTGTTCTCCGCAACGGGAGAGGCCAAAACAGTGAAGGCCCCCCCGAACCAAAAAAAAAAAAAAAAAAAAAAAAGATTTTGGTCTCAACTTGACTTTGATGATTCCATATAGACACAATATGAAATTTGCAGTTATTCATACAATAACAAAAATCCCCATCGTCCCACAATGTAGACATATTATCAGATAGAAAAATTCGTGTTTATTTGAATAGGTGCTTTTTATTCTAGCCTTTATGACAAACCAAACCAAACCAAACCAAATCAAACCAAACCTATAGGATTCACATATGCTATGTGTCTGGAATATATGAAAATTCTAAGGTACACTATAACTTATCCCTCCCTTTAAAATTAATTTTAAAATATTTTTACTATCCCTAAATTAAAAATAATAAATAAATCAAATAACCTCACTAAAGAGCCAGTTTTAGCTTCTATGACTATGTCATTTTATAGCCTTTTCTCATTTGGTGGAGTGACTAAGTGGAATTGATTCTTCCTTGTACATTTGCGCTTCCCCATTTTCCCACATAGTTTGAGTTCTTAATTACACTTGAGTTATAACTAAATCCTATTGTCTGAAACTTCCCTTAAAACAGTCTTTTCAGGCTTCCCTGGTGGCACAGTGGTTAAGAATCCGCCTGCCAAGGCAGGAGACACAGGTTCGAGCCCTGGTCTGGGAAGATCACACATGCCGCAGAGCAACTAAGCCTGTGCACCACAACTACTGAGCCTGCGTTCTAGAGCCCGTGAGCCACAATTACTGAAGCCCACGCACCTGGAGCCCGTGCTCCACAATAAGAGAAGCCACCCCAATGAGGAGTCCGCGCACCGCAATTAAGAGTAGCCCCGGCTCACCGCAATTAGAGAAAGCGTGCACATAGCAACAAAGACCCAATGCAGCCAGAAATAAAATTAATTAATTAATTAAAAACAACAACAACAACACAACAGTCTTTTCCATTTTACTCCAACTACTGCACAAGCAAGATAGCATTTGAAAAATACCATTTTTGTCATGGGACCTTTTTCTCTAACACCAAGGAAGGCTTCTGGTGCTTGGAATAACAAATTTACCTACAACATCTGTTGTCCAAGATTCTTGCCCTACCCACACTTTGCTGCCACAGTCACAAAATACGAGCATGCATTACAGTCTGGCCAGTCAGCTCGCTGTGTAATAATCATGCCACTCTCATTTTTAGCTGTCTAAATTTAAGATGCTCATGTTGCTCGGAATACCTTCTCCTTTTCTTCAGTGTATCTACTTCCTACCCATATTTCAAGACCTTAGATTTCATTCATTGTATCACACGGACAAAATGCATTAACACCCAAGCCCACTGTAGCTGACCAAAAGAATGTCAGCTGAACCTTGAAAAAGAATCCACACTGAACCAGGACACAGACAATTCCTATGGCAAAATGGTTTTCCAGGTCCTTGATAAGGGGGAAGTAGAAATTCCTAAGAGAACTCCATTTTATGCCATTTGTAATTTGTTATATGTAAGTATGCCTAAGTTAAGCGTCTAGAAATAAGTGCGTAGTTCTTCTTCCAGAGTATAGATTCAGATTCAGTCATTTTCAGATAGTTCTTTGGTTTTCTTCGTAACGCCATCAATTAAAGAACACTTCTGGGTATTTTTATAGATAAATATCTGGATTGTGTGGATTTTGTCTAACTATTGTAACTAAGATTCAGGTGCTCAGTTAGGTGAGCAGTAATACAAGTATAATGTTACGTTAGAAAGACTTATTTATGACTGGATATGCTACAGATTAAAATTGAACACAAAAATGATGGCCTATAAGCAAAGGAGCACTGATACAAAAGTGTGCTATTAACCAAGAAAGTAACTTAGGTACCTAAGAACTGGAGCTAATAGGCTAGAATCAATCTCTTCCCCTCCTCCTCTCTCTCATTCTGCCTCTCACTTTGATGTGCATTTCCACTACATGTTTTACAAGCACTACTTTAGACCTGTGGAAGACAATTCATAATATCATATTGTATAAGTATAGTAATACTGTGGCATTACACATACATCACACTAATAAAATGAATACTAATAACATGAAATTTGACTTGAAATTCATGACACAATGGAATAGCTCAGGAGCAATTCAAAACAATGACAGTAACTTCTTTCTTCTTTCCCTATATGCTATTATTTTTGGTAAGTGGAATCCATATTCCTACACAAACTAGAACTGTTAAACTCTTAATAGCATCCCCATGGTTTTGCTTCTAACTATGATGCCTTCACTGATTTCATCATAGTTCAAGCATAATAACGAATCAGCATTTGTTCTCAGGAGCATGAACTGTCTGAGGCTATTTCTACATTCACAGCAGTCTCACTCTGAAATAACTATTTTAAGTCTGTCAATCCACCCACCAGCTTTCTGCAAGCAGCATGACTGCCATACATAAGCTCTCCCCATGCTGGATAATTGCCACAAACCATTCAATTCTTTTCCTAATAAACTTTAAATTTTGTAATTCTATTAATTTGTTACCGCCGAAAGTGTTTCCTGCTTCTACAACACACAGCCTTGGTCAATATTTTGCAGAAGGTTATTTTGGATACTGCTCATCTACAATCCATAAATGTTTTTTGTGTGTGTGTGTGTGATTTAATGAAGTACTATACATCTGTTTCAGTTAGGACTTCTTTCAGTTGCATAGAACAGAAACCTCCAAATAATGAAGGCTGATACACAAGGACTTAGTCTCCACATAAAAGAAGTCAAAGGATAGGCAGGCCAGAGATTCTGTGATGACTCTATGTTTTTATACTTTATCCTCAGCACATGGTTTATGTACTGAAGTCTTCCTCACAGACCAAGATGGCTGCCAACTGGATTATTTCAGGCGGCTAGAAAGAGGAAGGGGAAAGGGGCCTAAAGAGGTATATCTCTCAGCTGAGTTAGCCTTCTTGGAATCCTCTACATTATGGCATTCTTACACATTACTTCTACTTGCTTCTCAGTGGCAAGGGAGAATAGGAAATGCAGTCTTTGAGTTGTGTGCATTGACATTCTGAAAATAATGAGGATTCTGTTACCCAAAGGGAGAACAGATGCAGAATAGGTGACTATTAATTTCTCCCATAACACATTTACCTTTTCAAGTTCCGGCCCACTGAATCCCTTTACCATGTATTATAATGAAAAGATCACAGCCTTTGGAGTCAGCAAAACTTACTTCAAGTTCTGGGCCTGCCCCTTACAAGGCACATCACTTTGGCATATCACTATTTATGAATGTCTTATCTTTAAGATGGAGATTCTGGTAACACTTATTTTATAAGATTATAATGAAAGAAATGATAATATAAATGATGGTGATTTAAAAATAGTTCATTTTATACCAGTTATAATTTTGCTATTGACCTATGTGTGAGTTTGGAAGTATTTGCATTAGCTAAGAGGACTGTGAAAGAAAAACATCAGTAAAATTATTCCATGATCCTATGATCTCTAAGGTTGTTTATGCTTATCCCAGAGAATCCAGGAGGAAAGTATTAACACTTTGATCTCTATTAAATGAAAATTAAAAACTTATCTAGAGTAGATAGCAACCAGAATATTGGATGCCACAGAAAAGGTGTTGGTTTTGCAGAGGAGGGAGGGAGTTTAAAAGCCTGAATGCAAACTTTCTCTACTTCACAACTTTATGAGAGACCACTGCTAATGAATAAGCATTTTTCATGTAGAGCTTTTACAGCAGAGAATGCTTGATGGTCTACCCAACATTAATCTCCCTTATTCATTCTTTCTAAAAACCTTGATTTTATTCCAGAATTGACTCCTGTCCATTCAACTGAATCATAATATTCATTACAACAATATGGACATTTATTAACATTTCTCAACTGATTACATTTGGCAAAAATTTTCTCCACCTGTTTTTTTCTAAATAAAGTACATGGCTAAGTAAGAATTTTTCTAGTATAATTAGTATGATAAAATGATAAGTTGTCAATGGTTTAGTTTCCCAAGAGGAAATATTAAAAATTTATGTCTGTGTATATAATTAATTTAATTTGCAGAACTATGAAATTTAGAGAAATACATACTTTTGAAATGCGAGAATGTTATTTTCTTGAAATTTTTTCTTCAATATCTTCCTTCTGAGTTTGTTAAATAAGTACCCATATTATATTGACTTAAGTGATCTATGTCTCTTTCCTAAAATGCCTCCTGTCACAGGCAAAATGCTAATAATTGTAATATATAAAGCTTATAGAAATCAATAATGTAAATACCAAGGGCCCAAATAGATAAAAGATGAAGAATAGAGGCAGAAAATTCTCTGGCAGAGGTAAAAATTGTTTTAAGAAGGAGAGAGCAGTCAACCACATTTGAAATTCTGCCAAGAAGTCAAGGGAGATGTGGAGTAAACAATAACCATTGAAATTAGGAGCAAGAAGGTTGTTACTCTCTTGGATGAGAGCAATTTTAGTGGAGGGGTGGGGGCAGAAGCCAAGCTGAGGTAGACTAAGGACCATGTGGTGGTTGATTAAATGCAGACTGGGAGGACAGACAATGTTTCTAAAATGCCTGTGAAGGTGAAAGAAGAGAAGCATCAACATGTGACAGATGTTGGCTGTAGGCAGGGCAATTGTTTTGAATATAGAGAGTTATGCAAGTTTCTGAGAAGATGAGAGGAGATAGGCTATGGATCACAGGAGAGGGTTTCACCTTGTAGAAGAGCTGTGACACTTTATAAAATTAGTAATGATGTAAAAAGAATGGGTGCAGATACAGGTACATTTTTATATTTGGTAGAGGGAAGCTGAGGTAGTTTCCAATTGATTTGATGAAAAAAACCCATCTTAGGGACTGTGAAAAGAACAGTGAAGAAATCATTGAACACTGAAAATATCAGTTTACAGGAACCCTCCTTTTCTAAAAATTTTGACATTCTTAATATGATAAAAGAATACTTGGCCCCCACAAACAGAAAGAAAAAGTCATAAGAAGAGTCTGATATATTGAGACAAGATAAAACAAAAAAGAGAAGAATGAAAAGACTTAAGTACACTAAAAAATGTAATAGAAAATTCAAGTTCATTTGGGAGTTAATAAAGAACAAATTAGAATTATTGCTATGGAAGATCAGTTCAGTAATGTAAGGGAAAAAACCCCTGAGATTCTCTCTCTAAATGTAAAAGAACAAAGACATGAAAATAGTAAGGTAGAAAATAATGCACATGAGAGATGGACAAAGGGGAGTCCAGTGCTCAGGTGCTCCTGAAGATGAACCCTAACAATCAGGATAGCAACAATAACCAAAGATATGATTGAAGAAAAATTTTTTGTGGTTTTATATTTAAGTACATTTACTTATATAGTCATATATAAGCAACTCATATGTCTCAGAAACAATTAATGTAGTAATATCCACATCTAATTATGTTTTTCAAAAAATATTTGAATGCCAAGATAAAAGAAAAAAAGCCCTGGGCTTCCGTGGTGGCGCAGTGGTTGAGAGTCCGCCTGCCGATGCAGGGGACACGGATTCGTGCCCTGGTCTGGGAAGATCCCACATGCCGCAGAGCGGCTGGGCCCGTGAGCCATGGCCGCTGAGCCTGCGCGTCTGGAGCCTGTGCTCCGCAACGGGAGAGGC
>NW_020837995.1:5479841-5499841 GCF_003676395.1 Aethalodelphis obliquidens
AGCTACAAATTTGGTTGGGAAATGTTATATCCCAAGGATTTTACCCAGCCAGGTTTTCTTTCTTTTAATGTATGGTGGTAACAGAAAGACAATCTTAAATGCACAAGAGCTAAGGAAACAAAATATTCTTACATTCTTAGGGAAAAAAGCAGTAAGTTATAAAGGAATAAGAAATTAGCGTCAGACTTCTCATCAGCAACATTGAATTGCAGAAGGTAATTCAGCATTGCATTGCATCATTTTCTGAGGGAAAATGATTTTATACCTGGAATTCCATACCCAGCTGAACTAACAATCACATATGAGAACAAGGACTCGGAAAATTAACATGAATACAAGAAAGCTGACAAGAAATGTAAGAAAGAAGTAATTAACACAGGAAAACTAGAGGTAACCAAATTCCTGTTCGAGAACAAAATAAATCAAAATGAAAATAAGCAGAGTGTAAATTAGATATCCATGGGAAGTTGGTACAATAAGAAGCTAAGGAAAGGAGACTTTCCACAAAGCCAACCAAAAAAATGGTTTAGGGAGAACCATTGGAATGATGAATTAAAAAAAATGTTCTTTGGATTTTTCATTCAGAAACTTGTTGGTTATTTTATATTTTGGTGACTTGAACAAACACACATCAGTGGGGGAACAGGGTGTAGATTGTAAATACGTCTTGCATTTAAATCCTCCAATTTGTTCACCAATCTCTATGACCCCTTCTAGCACTGAAAAAAAGTTAAAATGGGGTTCACTTATTACTAAGTAGCATGTTTGCTTTCTGAAATAATTTAACTTACTTATCTAAGAACAATAATATCTCTGAGTTCTGATTCCTTGAAATTTCAGTTTCAGATACCTTAAAATTATGTTCCCCTTGAGTGTAGCAAGCACATTTATAAAATATTCTGTTCCTAGTAAAAAGATGTTTGATTTCAACTTTCAGAGTGACTAAATTTAGAACCTCCTCCGTATACCTAAGCAAATCAGAGGCACAGAAAGGCCAGGGGAGAGTCAGAGGAGTCATTAAAACTTTGAGATTATTAATATTTCACCTTCCAATTTGTGGTTATAATATATACAGCAAATATTGCCAAAAGCAGTGTTTATGATCAAGTGTCTTGTGACATCTATTAGCTGCACATAGGGTATAACTTCCAAATAGAGAAAGTAATGCTTGCAATATTTGGCCATGAGAAAGAATAACACTTTAGAACTTCAACATGTGAAGTTGTAAGACCTTGCTGTATTATACAGTTAACATAAAACAATTGGTACAAAGAAAGCTAATTCCATGATTTCAGTTCTCCTCTGATATTGGTTATCGACTGCCTTGTAAATAGAGTTCATAAAGCATATGAACCAATAAAGCTTCCTTTTTCTACCCTCTACCCCTCATGTCTTTGTTGTCCTTCACGAGAACACCCACTTATATTAAATGCACACACACGCACACACACACACACACACACACACACACATGCATGCAGAGGAATCAAAAGCTGTACAACACAAATGCTCCTCTATCCATCCCAGTTGGGTGAGATTTTAACTTCATTAAATTGCTGTCATATGGTGGCTGCTGACACACATCAGGCCCAGAGAGCTTCACTCATCAGGTACTCTCTAAGATTGTTAACAAGAACAGCAACTCTCATTAGGGGTTCCCCAAAAGCAGCTAATTAAGGGACAAAGGTTGCTCAGATTGTGACAATTACACCTGTAAGGTTCCTGTACAAACACCCAAATCTCTAACAAACCTATGTTTGGTTGCTTAGTACAAGAAATAAAGAGCTCGTCCATTAAAAAAAAAAAAAGAGAGGCAGAAACTGTCAACCATTTGAAAAGCTTTACGAAAATGATCATCCAATTAGTGGCTATGATCAAATCAGGCATGAACTCTCTCTGGATGGCTCCATAATTTTCCTTCTTGCATGGTGTAATTTCATATAGCTCAAATGAACTCGTGAGAGGTAATTCAGTTCCAAACAGTTTTCTCATCACTGCTAATTATACTAATACATTGAAATGCCTCCTACAAAATGCATGAGCCCTTTAAGCCACCTCATTAATGTGATATAATTTTTGCCAGAATATATATCAAACCTATTATCACCACAGGTTTTCTTTATCATTTTTTTCAAAATGTCTATCAAAAGCTTAAAAAGTACATTTCTTTGGGCTGGTCGTCTCATGATTAACTGTTTCTTTGAACTACTGTTGTCTATTGTAGTATTTTTCAAAGGCACTAACGATCTTCAATATGATATCCCCCAGATTCACCAGTTTCTTTTTCCTTTCTGAGTATTTGATTCCTTAAATCTTTTCCTGGCTGTAGCTGATTCTTTAAATGGGAAATGGTGCATGCAATAATGTGCAAAAATGAGTTATACAAACTGAAAGCAGGGATGTAAAAAGAAGCATCATCTGAAACTAAAATAAAGACAGATTTTATGGTATTTATGTCAGTTAATTTAACTGCTGGTAGGGGCTTTTGTTGAAACATGAGTTAGTTCCAGTGTTTAACCTTGCAGCATTAATTTATGCTTTATGGCCTGAGTACTTTATCATTCCCTCCTTGGGAAGACAGTTATCTCATTAGCCAGAATTTAATGAAATGCAAGGATACACGTCTTCACTTCAAAGACTACTATAACACAAATCAGGTGTAAATCTCAGACTGACTGCCCCTTCCCTTGCCCGTTTAAAAAAAAAGAGAAAGAGAGGTTCATTTTGCAATCATATCACAGGAATTCATCTGGTGGAATACATTTCATCACAGCCATTCTAAAGGCATCTCTCATCTGTAAAAGTTGGTTTAACTTTGCATCTGGCAATATTGATGGTTCTTTAGCTACTATAAAGTTTCCAGAGTTGACAATTCATTATTCATCATCACAATTAAAAAATAAAATGTTGATAAAATTACCAGTTCCCTAGACTTGTTCAAGCACGGGCATGAACTCTTAACCGCATTTTTACCAAACTTAATTTCACAGATAGCATCAGTATATTTTGTAACAATTGGTTTTTCCAAATGAGTGGGCATTTTCATGAAGAAGATAAACATGTTCTGAGATTTAGAATTATTAAATAAACCAATGAATACATATTAGTTTAAAATATATGACATATTATCTGCCTTAAAGAAGCACAGCTATTTAGGTTATAAAACTTTCTGGAATGACCTTTGTTTTCTAAGAGTTCTAAACATCTGAACATTTAAATATTCTACCAACTAGTTGCTGATTCTGGTACAGATCCTCCACTTTTATGTTTTTGGGCTTGTCCTATGTTGTCTCCTTTGCTGAAATGTCTTTTCTGACCTGTTAGATCATCTACAGCATAATCCTGGGTTTGTAACACCACCCAAATCACCTATGATGATGTTTAAATTTATTTGAGAGCACTGCATGATATTTAGGTTCTTTTGGAAATGAATGAATGAATGGTGTATGTATATGGTGACTTTTGATTTTAACACATCTTATCTAAACAGTGAAAAAATAAGGAGTTTACATATTATTTGCCTATACAGACATTACAGAGTAAGGAAGACCTGATGAATGAGTGACTCCCTCTGGTTTGCTGTTAATTGGGGAAAAATACTTCTTAGGAATTAACAATAATTTAAAATTACGTGTTTAGCTAGCTATTTCTTTTGTGTGAGTGTGAACATGTGCATTCTGTGTAGGGATGTGTGGGTGTGGTTTAAATATCAGCTCAAAAAACAAGATTTATTATCACAGACTTTATTTCAAGGAAATGGCCACTCAACTATTGAATAGAGATGCATGGCATTTGGCTAACCAGCTATAGGGATTCCTTTTTTTTTTTTAATGTTCTTATATACTTCTTAGTGCTAGAAAATTGATTATCTTGACCCAGCATTATCATTTATTTATTCTCATGTATTTGAGTAACTGCCATAAGCTGATTTTCACCTTTGTTGAGCCTGTTCTCTGACCATATAGACGGGGCTTATGCTATATGGGGCTTAAGCCCCTATATGGGTCGGGGCTTATGCTCCGACCTTTCCTTTCATAACCATCATCATGCGTATTATTACTTGCACAGTATCTATTTGCTCAGCTGGATCATGAGTTCCTTGCAAGGAGGGACCAACACTTGTTTCTGATGTATCCCCAGCACCTAGCACATGGTTGGCACATTTGTGCTATAATACTTTTTGAATATACAAATGAATTAATTCATTCCTTAATAACAGGAATGTACTTTTATTTTTTGATTTAATTTCTCAGAGCAGTAAGATGGGTAAATAGGCTCATGGAGGTTAAATGATTTGCCCAAAGTTACACCAGTATGGCTTGGTGCCATGATTTGATACGGTCTCTTGATTTTGTTTCCAGTGTCTTTTTCACTAGAAAAAGATGTTTCTAATTAAGGCACTATGCTAGGTAATGTGGGGTATGTAAAGAGATATAATCATATCTACTTCCCGGGGGTCAGAGGATGAAAGAATGTGTTCTGAACACAGTAGGAACAAAAAGGTGTGATGGAAATATAAGGTATTATTAATACTTAGTGCTGAAAAGGCATTATTGATTTTACAAGAAGTAAATATATTTAAAGAAAAAAGAGTAGTCAACCAGCCTGTCTCAGAGGTTATTATACTTAATGCATGAAAAGTACTTGGAGATTTATAGTTAGAACTCAGGACTGGTTTGTGAGCCAGGAGCTGATTGCCTCTCCACATAGCTCCATGGGTAGTTCCTCTGATGTCCCACCAGCCCCTGTGCAGCTGGCTTTGAAAAATTCCAGGAATTTGGTAATAAAGCAATAGGAAGTAGGAGAATTCGTTGTGACTCATTTCACTTGGAGGATATTAATTATTTTTAAATTATTGAGGGTTTGGAATAACACATAGTGATGCTCATAGGTTACTAAATAGGCATGAATTACTTAGCTGAAAAATAATAATACAACCTTGATTTTACATAGTTCCCATTTTAATTCTGACAGCTCCCATGCTTTCTTCTCTCAAGAGCATTACTCCATGTATCCCCAACAAAATTGGGCTGGTGGTTCCTTTTACCCATTTCCTCAAGTTGGGGTTATCCTGAGCCCAGGCTGCAGCAGGCAGGGTCTGACTCTTTAGACTGCATTAACTGTAAAATTACCAGATCAGCCTGGGTTGTAGACATCACTTTATTTATCCCCCAATTCACATGGCATCTGTTTGCTAATGGTAGGAAGTACTTTAACTGTTGATGCCTGAGTGGGGTCACCGTTTGGAACTCATCGTATTAACTGGCTAAAGAAGTCCCAGTATTTTGTTTTTGAGAGGCTTCTTTAAACTTTGTAGTACGCTGTTTGCTATTCCACTTATTAAATCTGTAAGTTTAGGAACGGATTTAAGGATCAAAATGAGAATGGAAAATGAGAGACTATTTTTCATTCTATCTGAATGTATGTTTAGGTAGGCTTGGGTTAACTCTAGATCATTTACTTGTTGGAAGATCTAAAGAGAATGACAGAAAAGTTGTTAGGAAACATTTGCAAACAGACAAAAATATATTTGATTTTTTTTTTAATTAACAAATATCTTTTGGCACTTGGGAAGGTAGTACTTTTGTCCCAACTATGGGGACTTACTTGGAAAAGCCATTTCTTGTGAAATTCAAACTGCCATTTATCACAGAAACAGTATTTATGATCTGGTTACCTTTCTGGAACTCTGTGCTGCACTTTAGGAAGCAGAGAAACATTTATTATCCTAGATAAAAATCTCAACAGATAAATAATTTAAGTGTTTGCCTTTACTAAACAGTTTAAATTCAATCAATGTGTTACGTGACTTTGCCAAGTAATTAGAAAACCCCTTGATTTTCTTTGTATGCTTTGGAAAGTATTTCAATAGATGATAGATTTATTCTTCCAACTTCAATTTCTCTTAGGTATTTCCAATTATAAATATTTTATTCAATTGATATTCCATGATTTCATATGGGTCATTTTTGAGGTGGAGATTGTGAAGTTCAATCAAGAATAAATATAGGAGTAAGTTGGTAGCTTTTATTGGGAGCGGAAAAACTGCCCATAGAAGTACAAGCTTGGCACTTATACTGCATCACACAATTTGACCATTAGCTCTAAAAGATCCTCCTCTATATAAACAAGAGGGAATTTATTTCACATCATCTCACCCCTAGTTGCATTAAGTTTAAAATGTTGATTTATTTGGTTGGGCTACTGACAAGTGTAGACTGAGCTGACCATAAAACTATATTTAGGCCTAATTCTATGAGGGGTCAAAGGGGGACAATTTATCCACTTAGTCTTGTAGGAATTAATTTTTTGATTTGACTATTCATAGCATCATTAATGAAGAAGAGCTGCAAGCGAAAACAGACCATTTTCAGGAATTTGATTCAGAACATTAACACCTTAATTTACATAAAATTAGTTACATATTGCTGCAGTAATTTAATTTGTTTGACCAGTACTTTGCAACTGTGAAAAATAGATTCAGAAAGGCCAGACAAGGGGTTCTACATATTTTCTCCAAATGACTAGTCTCAGAATAATATGAAACAGAGAGAATTAATTACAAGACAATTCAGAATACTGTAATGGCAGCTTTGAAATGCACGGATTAGACATACATTCTTATTTTTTTCTTCTTAAAAAATCTTCATAAGTGAGAGAGTGCCATGGACATACATGCACTACCAAATGTAAAATAGATAGCTAATGGGAAGCAGCCGCATGGCACAGGGAGATCAGCTCGGTGCTTTGTGACCACCTAGAAGGTGGGATAGGGAGGGTGAGAGGGAGACACGAGGGAGGAGATATGGGGACATATGTATATGTATAGCTGATTCACTTTATTATAAAGCAGAAACTAACATACCATTGTAAAGCAATTATACTCCAATAAAGATGTTAAAAAAGAAACTTCATAAAATGCCTCCCTCATGCCAGAAATAATTTCCATATTTTCTCCAGGTTTCATTACAGTTGCATGAGTAAAATAATAAAACTAAAATTCTGATATGCATTTTTGTCAAACAAAGTCTTGACTCAATCTCTGTTTACCAACAGCAATGTTACTTAGTGTAACCACAGACGTAAAACCCCAAATGGATACACTAATTTCCTACTCGTTAAACTGATAACATCCAAAACTTTAACCACCCTTACTTCTCCCAGAAGCCAAGTGTAATTAATTTGAACTTCAAATAATTAGATGACTGCCCTTAAAGATGTCTTGTGTGGATATAATAAAGCCTTCCATTTTTCCTGCTTTTTGAAAATTTCTTGCATGTCAAATATATTTTCTGTTTAAAAATATCTACTTGTCATTAAAATATTCTTTACTATCGTCATCACCAGTAGCTGTACTCAACAATTTCTTTCCCCTGATATACCTTAATAGGTCCTACTCATGATTCTACAGGTTGGATTTTCTAAAATCACTGGTTTATATTGAGTGTCTACTTATAGGCAGGTTTAATTGACTAGGGTAACCATTTTTCATATTTTCCCTCCACCAGCTTATGGTGATTTGGTTTCAGCTTTGCTCTATATTTTCTGTGTAATTAGGAAAATCACTTGTTCCTTTTATCTGTCAAATTCTGTGCATTGATGATGTTGTTATGGTCAAAAGTATCCCAGGTTGATACAGAAGGTAATTACTATCTAAAGTGTTTGTACTAACAAAAGCATTTCTTAAAAAAAAAATATTTCTTGCATTAACTAATTAAATTGATTTTTTAAATATATAGGGCAATTCTTAGATTATTACTGATACTCCCTCTGTCAGACAGCTTATAAACCATTTTCAATACAGGAAAGAAAATTTAGTCTTGTCATTCACCTGTCTTTGCGAAAGAATGGTAGGGATTAACCAAAAAAAAAAAAAGGAAAACTTTGTAAATACTTTTCCAATACATCTTTTTCTAAACTCTAACTGGATCTATATTGTAAATCAAATAATGTCTTTAAAGTAATCCTCTAGTCTTATTGTCATGCAGATATGTCTTCCTGCTGACTTTCCAAAATGGAATACAACATGGTAGAGGGTTTGGAAATTCAGGGAGCTTGGATTTGATCTTGATTTTCTTATTAGCTAGCTCAGTGACCTTGGGTGAGTTCACTAATAGTTTCTGAGCCTTGGTTTCCTCATGGGTGAAAAGAGTGTTTTAGATTTGATGGTCTGTAAAATCTCTTCTGGTTCACTAAATTCAGCATTCGATACTGTACTTTTATTTGTTTGTTTGTTTGGTATGTTTAATTTTTCCTGAAGGATGACACAGCTGAATATAGACATGATTATGGACATGGTTGAGGGGGAAAGGCAGTATAATTTAAAAAGGTGAATTCCGGAGAGTGAGGCAGAGTTGCAAATGGACACAGAGACAAATTTTCTGTTGCCTTTGCCCTATTTTTCTCCATTAATTCTTGATTTTGGTCTTCTTCCCAACAGAACCCCAAGATAAGAAGAGGACTCCGGAAAAACAGATTATTCAGTACCAAAATCCACTTCATCTAGACTATATTTTGCTAGTGCACACCTGCCCCAAGATTGCAGGGCAAGGCAAGTCATACACTCTCTTCTGAATTTCAGTGGCCTTATATTATCATGCCCTCCTCTAAAATAACAATAATAATAATAGCCACTATAATCATAAAGCTTTGGATTTCTAAAATATAGACATAATGTCTGTTCCTGTCAATGTATTTATATCATCATTTTGTTTTTACTATTTAAAAGGCTCCTTTCCAGAAACAGCATATACACCATAATTAAGTTTGCTTCAAAATAAACCAAATTTCAAAAGAATCAAAATCAATGAAGATAATTTAAAAAGTAGAAGGCGGTTTCCACAAATCAGCTCTCTGGTCTAGTCTGCAATATTCTACAAGCCCTGGAAAGCTTCCTAATCTAGTCATTTGTCAGAGTGGTATAGGTCAAATGATTTGCTGAATCTAACTTTTATCGATCAGATGCTGCTTAGGGAGCCTGCGCTGAACATTCCTGATAAAATGATAGACTCTCTTTGAATAATACATGGTTTGTACCTTAAGCTGTAACACACATATACACAAACACACACACACAGACACACACACACTGAAACCTTGTCAAACCTATAATGGAGTAGATAACTGAATAAAAGAGCGACTTCTGTCATAGCACAAGATAGTAACATGGAGAAACTGAACTGTTAAATCAAATCCGTGAAATTCATTTTCTTTGTACAACATTAAAATATATTCCATAAAATGGCAGAGCAATCCAATAAAAGAACAGGCTCTGAAAAGAGTAATTTGTGTGCAACAAGGTTATACATTGAATAGAATTCTCCTGTAGTTTTGATCACATTTAGAATTCTATTGCTTTTTGTTAAATTTGCTCACATTTTTTCAAACTTTTCATCATTTCTTTGAAATATATGAACCTTTTAATGTATAGCTAATTTATTCAGCCCCTACATTTAAATGCTCTGTAGGCATAATTTTTGTATTAAATTTTCTTCTACAGCTGCTTTCACTTTGTCTCAAATAGATTACTCATTGTCAACAAATTATAACAGGACAGATCTGTTACAGTATCAATTTTTAGGTTCATTTCAATATTTTAATTATTTGCATAATAATTTTTCAGGAAGTGAAGCTTCTGTTATTGTTTCAGGGAAATTGTCAGAATATGTGTAATCTTATTAATTGTATCTGTAATAAAACAGGAAATAATTTCTTTTAATATGACCTTATGAATGTAATCATGAGGCTGTTTATGCTCCTGTATTATTATTTTTCACCAAAAGTATATGAGCAAATGAAGGGTAATTAAGTATGAATGAAGATATATTATTTTTCAAAGTAAAGCAGACTTTTGAATTGCTCTAAAACACGAGCAACTTTATTTATTCAATCCTTTTTTCTCTTTACTAATATTGCCAATTACGAAGATTTATTTCACAATGAATATTTTGTTTATAAAAATCCATAATTATGTTTAATATTGTGTAAAAAATATAATTTTATCTTAATATTAACTACATAAAAAGTTCTTTCTTAAGTCTATAGTAAATTATTATTTGATAAAAAATATTTATCTATGTAAGGATATAATGCTTTTAACACGAAGAAGTGGATTCTTTTTTTTTTTTGCGGTACGTGGGCCTCTCTCACTGTTGTGGCCTCTCCCGTTGCGGAGCACAGGCTCCGGATGTGCAGGCTCAGCAGCCATGGCTCACGGGCCCAGCCGCTCCGTGGCATGCGGGATCTTCCCGGACCGGGGCATGAACCCGTGTCCCCTGCATCGGCAGGTGGACTCAACCACTGCGCCACCAGGGAAGCCCAGAAGTTGATTCTTTTATAACCATGCTAATTTGGCTGAAAACTACGAAGAGAATATTTTCCTCTTGTACATTTTCTGCATTCTTTTTCCTCTTTTAAGAGAGAATATTGGGCTGTTGCCAATTAAATTGAAATGTGGCATGGAAGTTATCAATCAAATGTAATTATTTTGTGCACAATATCACACACAAAGTTAACATGTGCAACAGGGGAAAAGTGTCAGAAGACATCAGTTATTCCTGGGACAGCTCATCTCTTATTGAAGCGATGAAATTCTGGAAACACTGCTCTAGGCTTCCTGGCATCGCTCACTTTGGCTCTTTTTCCTCAGGCTCCCTTACCTCAATGACTGCTTTCGGGATCTTTGTACACAGGACACAGAAATGGAATCAGAATGAAACTATCTGTAAGGTCAGTGGTACCTTTCTTCGTGGTACTACCAGGAATCCTTACTTTAGCTTCATTTTAGGCATCGCAAACTGGTATTCTATGTGTACGGCTTTGGCAGATGGTGATGCAGAAGGCAAAGCATGATTTTGAAGTTTCCTACACACCATTTCCTCATCCTTCTCAACTTCACACAGTCTAAGTTCAGCAGGACTGTGGCTGCCTGAGACACCATGACATCTAGTGGAGATCTGGGTTTTCCACTGGCACTCTAAAAGTGCAAATCCACCCTGCCTTTTATTCTTTCAAGATCTCTTCTCTGGCAGAATTTAACTGTGCAAGTAAAAGGTAAAAAAACCCCACAAAACTGTGAAGAATTTAACCATGAATCTACAGGTTCATGTATCCAGGGATCCCAATGCCACTTGTCAAACTCAATAGTGAGTAAAAGCACAGGTGGCCAATACATGGTGCTCTCCATTCCCACCCTCTGAAACATGAGAAGTGATCTTATCATTCCTGCTGTCCAGCTTGCATAAGGCCAAAGACGCCTTTTTGAAACAGCATTCCAAAAAGCTACTTCCAAATGATTTGAGTTGACTCACAAATTGAAACCAATTTCTCTGAGTTCATGTTTATTGCATCCCTTCGTTATGTTTACACTTTAACAAGGGGCTTCTGATGGCAATGATTAAACCCAAATGAATGGAGAGGAATGCTAAGCATAAAGACAAACTGATGTTCTTGAAAGAGAATTTCATGGAGAGCTTCTTAGTCAGGCTATGCTAATCCTATGAAATCCTAAAATGCAATTCTTCTCCATATGTTTTTACAGGTAAATGATCTAAATAATGAGTACTCCTTCTACTAAGCTCTTATACAATATGCATTCCTCTAGGATACCATTTTTTTTTTTTTTTTACATTGCATTATAACTACCTGTTCTCATCTCCTTTTTCCTTATCGGATTCGAAGCACCTTGGAAATAGACTCCATGGGTCATCCCTCTGCAATATGCATCCTTGTATCCCCAGCACAGAACTTGACATACCATAGTTGATCACATAGAGTTGAATTTAGTTGAATAATGTAGCCCTGTGGAATGTAGTGGCTGGAAGCGATCTCATATCCCATCCAAGCTCACTTCCTCACTTGACTGATGACAGAGACTGAAAAGCTTCACAAAACTGGCTTTACGTCCCTGCCTTCCAAGGCCCACCGTTGTCAACAAGGCCTTCATGATTTGCTTTTGTTTGCTCTGCAGTGTCACTTGCTTCCCACCCCACTCCCAAACTCACTCACCTTGACTTGGGTCACACTGGCCTTATCTCTGTTCTAATACATGCTTAGCTATTTCCCATTCCTGAGCCTTTGGGGTCTTTGTGTGTATGTTCTAGAAGGCTCTTCCTGCCACTCCTCACCTGTGCCAATCCTACTAGCCCCTTAGGATTCAACTTAACTTTCACTTCCTCCAAGTGGCATCCTCTGAAGCTTCAGTCTAAAGTCGGTTTCCCCAAATGACTCTCTCAAGTTAATTTTTCTTTAAAACACCCTATTCTTATTCTTCACGATTCTCCTTTTTCAACTACATGTGTAATGTCTATTGCTCTGATTAGACTGTATGCTACGTAAAGTCAGGAAATATTTCTTTCCCACCATTGTATCCTTAGCACTTATTTCAGTGCCTAATGCTTAATAGGTACCCATTAAATTTAGTCGAAAAATTAAAATAGCTAGTTAATGTCAGAACTATGGCTTGAAACTAAGATTTCTATTCTTACTCACATTCTTACCCCACAATGACAGCCTTCCATGAAAATCTATGAATGTAAGCTTCACTAAAGTGCTCCATCATGAAGGAATGGTGGTTCTAAATTTCACCACCTAGTAGCATATATATAATTTTTTTCAGATTTTTTAATCTTTGATTTAATGACTAAAATAGTTCTTTTTGATAACTCCCTGGAAGTTTATTTTATAAGAATTTATATCAGGAGTTAAGTTTAAGCAAGTACTAATCTTAAATTTCTCTTTCCCAAACAGTATGAAAAGTCCTCCGTGACTACAATAGTAGTGAGTCCAAATTGAACACAGCATGTCAGCTTGTTGCAGAGGATACTGGGTGGGTAAGAACAAAATTTTTAAGGTTACTGGATGTAGAAGTTAAATCTTAGCTTCATAACTCCCTTGCCTTATGATGCTGGATAAGTTTCTTAAATACTTCTGAGGCTCCATTTTCTTATCTGGAAAACAGAGGCTAATGATAGTACTTACTCTTATTTAGGTCCTATCCGTTCTACTCATTTCTCTCTCCTACCTGCAACCTAGAACCAGATTCATCTCAAGAAATATGTACTAATGAATAACTTAGCAGAGTGCATGTGAAATAGGCATCTATCTCTATCATCTATATGTCATATCCATTACAGCATCTGAGACAAAGTAGGTCTCCACTTAATGGTGGTATGATGCACTAGAATGCTTTTGCTAATACAAATGCCCCATAAAAATTCAGTGCATTTTCTGTAAGAAATACAATTTCATAGTGAAAACAACTGGATGCTCTGCAGGCTGGCTCTGATATAATGTATTTAGAGAGACTGCTAGTAATTATTCTCTTTGATTTTCTTAATTCTACTCTAATTCAATGTTAAAAGTTACTTTTCATTTTTTTCATTTAAAAATAATACTATTGCTAAAAAGAGAAACTGAATGTGCTAAAAGCAATAGGTTACAGTTGATAAATCCCTTTCACAGTATTTTTCAAAATTAAAACACACACACTTTAATAAATAAGAACTGTGTAAATGTGTGGTTGGTCATATACACAAAAAAGAAAAGTTGGGAACTTTTAAACATACACGTAACTGACAAAAGGAGACCGTTTTGTAATTTGCAGATGTTTCCAAGGGATATTCCTGTTTCTTGCACCCTATTTTCATCACTATAAATGCATCTTTTTAAAAAAAACTTTTAATTTGCTATTGGAGTATAGTTGATTAACAATGTTGTGTTAGTTTCAGGTGTACAACAAAGTGATTCAGTTATACATATACATATATCTATTCTTTTTCAGATTCTTTTCCCAATTAGGTTGTTACAGAATATTGAGCAGAGTTCCCTGTGCTATACAGTAGGTCCTTGTTGCTTAACCATTTTAAACATAGCAGTGTGTACATGTCAGTCCAAAACTACCTAATTATCCCTCCTCCCAACCCTTCCCCCCCTGGTAACCACAAGTTCATTCTCTAAGTCTGTGAATCTGTTTCTGTTTTGTAAATAAGTTCATTTGTATCATTTTTCTCTTACTTTACTCAGTATGAATAAATGCATCTTGTTAGTAAATTTTTACTTAATTCAGATTTATTACAGCATCTTGGTAGAGGATTTGCTATGATTTCATCACAGCATTGACATACCCATTCCCCAGTGTAATTACTGTCATATCCAATGATATATAAAAATTATGAAATTTGAAGCTATTAAATATTGCATGTTTTTGTTGTCATTATCAAAAGCTCACAATTGTGGCTTATGTGGTAGAAGCTATATGATGTTCATTCTTGTTAGGTAAACATAATGAATCTAAAAAAAATGTGAATGTGGTATAAACGCATCAATTTCATAGAGAATAGGTGGTATTACTAAGTTGTTAAGAGCACAGATATTGACATCAAAACTTAGTTTTCTCATCTGTGAAATGGAGATAATTAACAACAATTACCTGACAGAATTGTTGTAAAGATTCAATGAAATAATGCACATAAAGCGTTTAGCATACTGCTTGCCTTATTTTAACACAAAGTAAATGTTACCTACGCAAACCTGCATGGGGAAATGAAGGGGTGTGAAAGACGTTTTGTGGCGTTAAGTATAATGAATGCTGTACATCTGAAGAGCGGAGAAAGGAGGAGGGGTCATCACTTCTTTCCACATCCGTCTGCGTAAGAGTTAAGCTTCAGAGGTAATGGGAGTGGGGTTTGGCCAGCTAGAAAAGGAGTGACTCAGGAGGTGTAAAACCTGGCAGAAGGTTAGAAGAGGGGATGGGAGGAAAAGCTGCACATTATAAAAATGTGTCACAGGGTTTGATGCTCATGAAGTGAAAAATACACCCTTGTTATAAGTTATTGGTGGCTGCTGTTGATTTGAAAGTTAGTGACAAGCCAAGATGTTCTCCAGTCAGATGCTGATCTACAGAGGCAATGGGCCCAACTTCTGGAGGACGTTTTTTCCTCTTTGTCAGTAATGTAAGCCGTGTGAAAACCTGTGCAAATACTCTTTTGGGTCATTATCCTCTGAGCATCACTGATAATATATTTAGAGCCAGAAAGACATTAGCCCTGTTAAATTTATTTGTTTTTCACAGATCATTTTTGAAAGTGTCCACACTTTATCAAGGCTGCTCCTTAAATCTAATGTATTTATCATACAGGATTTTATTTATTAAATTTTATTTGCTGTCAAGAGAGACAGACATGAATACAATGTTTGAAAAGATGTCTATTGATGTGAGAAAAAAAAATGCAAGTCCTGAGGTAGAAGCTCAGTGAGTTGGAGAAATGTAAGCGTCTCCCACATTTAATCTTCACATGACAAAATGCATTATGGTCAAAACAGGACCACCTCTAAATCGTAGCTTTCGAACATTCTAAAACCTTCATAATATAAGCCTATGCTTTTAGTTAGGCTTTCTTTCCTTTTCTTTTTCTTACATTCCTTGAGGAACAATTTTGTCATAAATGCTACTAGGTCATTGTAAGCCTCTTCTTTCTTACAACCCTCTTTTCTACATAGTTATTTCAGATACATTAAAGCCAATTATAATTACCTTGGCAATATAAAACAGCACGTCCTTATGCAAGGAGGATGTGATATACGGGGTGCAACATATATGGTGTCAAAAGCAAGTTATTTTCATCAGACAATTATAGTTGTCTTTGACATCAGGCCTACATTTCCCACCAATTAGTACAAACTGCAGGGTGCAATTATAGAATTCTGCAGTGCTAGCAGCTAGTGGTACTAAGTGGAATTTGGGGCATTTAATACTGTAAGGCCTAATAAATATTCTGCTTTAACTTCAATTGGTTCAAATCAATAGGTCTGTGTTGTCTGCACATCATTTTTTTCCTCAGCAAGAAGGTACGTATGGATTTTATTTTTTTGTGGGGAAATTAATTCTTCTTGTCAATAAAGTGCTTAATTTTCATTTTAACGCCATGCCTCTACTGCATGCCATTGAACTATTTATCAGGCCAAACTTACAACCACCAGTGGGGATAGTGGTGGAGGTCAGTGGAGGACTTTTGTAGAAAAGAAGTGTTCAGGAGTGAAAAGTAAAACTGACTTTTTTTTTTGGCATCCTGATTAACTGTACGATTATTTGATAGTCTTTAAAATTATTCAATTGCTGAAATAAAATAGTGTAAATAAACTAAAGGGGCACTGTTCAAATTTTTAAGAAGCTTATTTTTTATTTGAGAAGTATATAAATGAAAATCTATGTGACTCTATGATGCTAGGACTAACGAATAAAAAGTGGATGTGTAGAAGATTAATCAGTTATTTTGCCTACTTGGTACCTAGAAGTCAGGCTGGCTCACTTTTATTTATGAAACTGAGTAAATCAATCAGTCATTTTGGTGATTATTAAAATAATATCAATACTTGAGCCCCATCAGTTTTCAGGTCAAGGCCAGACTTTGTAACAGAAACCGTACACGACCAGATTTCTGCTTTCAAGTGACTTACTCTCGAATGCAGTTGTCTTGGTTTATGTCACTTAAGAGACTTAAGCATTTCCCTTAAGTTTCAGAATTTCAAGTATTATATAGTCAGATGTATTACTTTAGATTTTGTTTCTTGAGTTCAGGTATTATCATTTCAGCTAAGTCTCCTGGGACTTTTAATAAACAAGTATAGAAAAAAGGGATGAAGCCATTTATCTCTTTTCAATTGGAACCTAATTCCCCTCTCAAACAGCAAGTATAGGAGGCTCTCCAAAAGTGTTCCTCTTAAAAAAATGGAATTTAAAAAATTCAATAGAAGAGAATGCTGTTAGGGGGCATTGGAATGCATGCACAGTGTGGTCTGTTGCTGTCATAAAGAAGTGTAGTGGGGTACCAGGCCCACTTGGAGAGTGAGGGAGGAAGGTTCTGCAGAAGTATCCAACCAGAAAAAATCTAATACAGACACAGGCAGTTTATCTCCCCTTCTTTTCAAAGGCTCCGAGGTTACCCTCGTACTTCCTGAACACCTTCTGCCCTTTTCCCTCAAAAAAGTTTACATGTATTCTGGAGAGAATACCATAGGAATAGAGCAATGGGCATGCATATGAAAATGAAAATGAAAATGAGAGATGGAAAGGTACAGTGGGCCACAGATGGGTATTGGTGATTCGCTCATTATTTCATTCAGCGTTTATTGAGAACCTACTGTGAATTAGGTAGCATGGGGGTGAATCAGAAATGGATCCTGCCCTCAAAAATTTGTGGCTTAGGACATCTGAGACAAGTCCATAGATAATTACAATACAAAATAAAGAGTGATTGGTGCCACAAGAAAGCCACAGAAGAAATGCGACAAGAGTGTTCAGAGGAGAAGGAGGAAAATTGGTGAGCCATAAAATTAGCCATTCTACTCATTCTCTGAGTGGCTTCTGATCTGGTTCCTTGGTGTTTCTATTTTTCTCTGCTGCAAAATTAGGGAAAGATAGCTGTTTTAATTTTTATTTATTTATTTATTTGTTTTGGCCACACTGCATGGCTTGTGGGATCTTAGTTCCCAGACCAGGGATTGAACCTGGGCCCTCCACTGGAAGGCCAGGGAATTCTGAAAGACAGCTGTTTTAAATATGAAATGCTATCTGTGAGTAACGGTAAATTTCTCCGCGTTGAAGTGCGAATTTAAGGTGTTGTATCTATATAATCAATGGACCACTTAAGTGCTGCAAAATATACCTAAGAGGAATTTAGCTACAACTACTTGATAACCATTCTTACTAATCCCCTTTGGGTGAAATCAACCCAGTCGAGAGGACATCATTCCTCAAATTTGTCACATAATGCATAAAAACTACTAGTTGACTAGCCTCAGAGATAAAGGTCCTAAACTCATCTTAGTTAAGCAAGTCAGATGAGCTGTCTCTCTTTTTCTTGGAGGTTGGAGCAGTGGGTAGCCAGGTCTGTAGAGTCAGCTATTTTTCTCTCCCTAGAGTAAGAGGAAGCAAATGCTAAAATGTGATTCAGACTTTACATGTTATAATTATGTCCAGCATCACTTATTCATTACTTCCCCGAACGTACCTGAGCATCTAACCAAACATTGTGCTTAAGAATTAAAAGCATCATAAAATACAGCTTGGGGCTTCCCTGGTGGCGCAGTAGCTAAGAACCTGCCTGCCAGTGCAGGGGACACAGGTTCAACCCCTGGTTCGGGAAGATTCCACATGAGCGGAGCAACTAAGCCCGTGTGCCACAACTACTGAGCCTGCTCTCTAGAGCCCGTGAGCCACAACTACTGAGCCCGCGTGCCGCAACTACTGAAGACTGCATGCCTAGAGCCTCTGCTCTGCGTGCCGCAACTACTGAAGACTGCATGCCTAGAGCCTCTGCTCTGCAACAAGAGAAGCCACTGCAACGAGAAGCCCACGCACCGCAACGAAGAGTAGCCTCCACTCGCTGCAACTAGAGAAAGCCTGCGCGGAGCAAGGGAGACCAAACACAGCCAATAAATAAATGAATAAGTTTTTTTTTGAAAAAAAATACAGCTTGTGAGTCTGAATATTACAACCACACTTCACCATGACCCACGGTCAAAAGACTTCTCCTTAGTGATAGGTGCCCTTGAACCCAGCCCTTTTGAGCAGGGGGAAAGCTGTGTCTTCATGAAGCTAAATATGGCTGCAGCTTTACTACTATTTTAGCTCTTCCTCCAATTTTTCTCCCCCCAGAATACTCTCATGGAATTTCATCGGTGCAACAGCTTCCTCTCGAGCGGCACTGAGTGTATCTTTCCAATGGTGCATGGAGGATATAAGCTCCTAACACCCATTAGCATTAATGGGAGTTATCGAGTAAATCCCCTCACATCGATTAGAGAATAGGCCCCTTTTGATTTTAGAAATCTTTCCTGTGAGGATTTCCCCTGTGTCTAGTATGGGCATATAAATGGCCATTTTATTGTATTAAGTATGTATCACATCCATCATTTTTAATGCTGTGCTGTGATGAAGGCACCTCAGTTCTGGGATCAGTTCGGAAAATATTTAAACTTGGCAAAAGCTAAACAAGCCTCAGCTAAGAAAGCCTAAGGGCTCCATTCAGAGGAACATTATCTACCATTTATGCTTGAGTTAAAAAAAAAAAAACTGAAATTACTTAGGAAAAAAGTGTGGACAACATTGTTTTTGACTAAATTACAGGCTTTTAATATTCATTAGCAGTGACTTTTCCATTATTCAACCAAGAAAATCTGTACACAAACCAAGAGAGAGAAGGACATTGCTGCTTGAAATTCACAAACAACTTCTGCTGTTTGTTAACAACAAAATAATAACAACAATTTGAGGTCAACTTAGATTCTGACCTAAAGTGGCTGTGTTGAGTGACCTCTACACAATTGTCTCTTTCCCTAATCATGATATTCATGTAGAGATGCAGGGTAGAAAATAAATGAAACCCATACTTTTTCCCACTGGTGTATATGGGTTGTAACTTTGCTACTGGAGAGTGGCTACTTGCAAGACCCCTAAAGTGAGGCAGTAGAACACTGTCCAGGTTGCAGAGTGCAGGCATAATTGATGCACAGACATATTTTATTTAGCGTTTAGATGATCATGCTATCTTCGGTCGACCACACTCCCTCTCACTACCTATTGTATTATGCAACCCTCTTTCCACACATTTCTTTATTTGCATAATAAGTAGCTTTGGAGTCTGACCACGTGGGTTTGATCCTAGCACTGTCCATACAAGATATTTGACCCTACACAAGCTATTGTTCTTAGACTCCCTGATCCTCAATTTCATTCTCTGTAAAATGGGAAAATAATACAATCATTGAAAGATTTTGGTCAAGATAAAATGAGACAATGTTTATGAGGCCCTGGCATAGAGTAGGTACTCAGTATATGGTATTAAGTGACAATTAAGTGACTATGAGGTTGTTATATAAACGATGTGGGAATAGGTTTGAGAATCTTTGCAGTCAGTCAACACTGTGGGGATGATTTCTGGCCCTACTGCCTGCTGCATAGAGGATGTCAGGCAGTGTTACCCCCACCCAAAACATCACAG